>NW_028079044.1:21429844-21449617 GCF_014824575.4 Sturnira hondurensis | reverse complement strand
GGTAAAGAAATGCAATGTTCTTTGCAATACTTCAACTTTTCTGGCAGTTCTGAGAAAGTGTTCTTGAACTTGAACACACTTCCTCTTAAATACTATATCAAAACATTCACCAAGTTCTTGTTTTCGCACATTGGCATCATTTGGAAAAGCGTGCTATCTGAGAAATAGGGGAAACATCATAGTTTTCCTAGAGGAAAGCATATCAAAATGTAGATGTGGAAGTATGGAGGCTTTGCAGCAAACTTTTTTGTGATGATAGAAGCGAGCCTGAAAAGAAAGCTCCACTTTTGGTCACCTACTTCATATTTCTTAGAGACCAGCATAAGGAAACTTTGGAACTTAAACAAGTCAATGTGGCAATACACGTATTCAACAGAAATCTTTCTGTGAAAACAAGGTTGACATTGTTTCTAACTCCAGGAGAATAGTTCTATTTCAGAAAAGCTAAACAGAGTAATGTTGTGGATCACGTACATCGCGTTTTTCACTGCTGCTTAAGTATTTCCTCATCCTCCCGTTCTAACAAGGTGGAGAACAGAGAAAAGGCAACTCAAATCACGTTTTCTTTCTGGAAGGAGTCAGCAGGGATGTACGCCCATGTAACTTTAAATGTAGGGGAGCTTCTACTGAAACGTTCACTGAAACGCATTCTTTCCAGTAGAAAATAACGAGGAAGAACAGACATTCATGTACTCTGCAGTACCTGATTGGAAGAAACCCCTTTGTGAATGCCAACATGTATAGCAGATGAGCAGTTTACTTCTTTCACACAACTGAGCTTCCCTGTGTTCTAACCACTATGAAATGTTGGGATCTTGGGAAATCTCTTGGAATGAACAAGTTCCTTCCAAAGCTGGTTTGAGGAACACTGTCTGAAGTCACTCCAACCATAGTGCCGTCAACTCCTTTTACAGGTACAGAAATGCAATATTCTTTGCAATACTTCAACTTTTCTGGCAGTTCTGAGAAAGTGTTCTTGGGCGTGAACAGGTGTCCTCTTAAGTAGTATACCAAAACATTCACCAAGTCACTTGTTTTCGTACACAGGAATCATATGCAAAAGCGTGCTATCTGTGAAATAGGGGAAACTTCATAGTTTTCCTACAGGAAAGCATATCAAAATGTAGATGTGGAAGTACGGAGGCTTTGCAGCAGACACTTTTGTGATTATAGAAGCGAGCCTGAAAAGAATGCTCCACTTTTGGTCACCTGATACATATTTCTTAGACACAAGCATAAGGACACTTTGGAACTTAACCAATTCAAGGTGGCAATAGACGTATTCAACAGAACCCTATCTGGGAAAACAATGTTGACCATGTTTCTAACTCCAGGAGAATAGTTCTGTTTCAGAGAAGTTAAACAGAGTAATGTTTTGGATCATGTTCATCGCCTTTTTCACTGCTGCTTAAGTATTCCCAAATCGTCCAGTTCTCACTAAGTTGGAGAATGGAGAAAAGGCAACTCAAATCACGTTTTCTTTCTGGAAGGAGTCAGCAGGTATGTACGCCCATGTAACTTTAATGGTAGGGGGGCTTCTACTGAAAGGTTCACTGAAACGCATTCTTTCCAGTAGAAAATAACGAGGAAGAACAGACATTCATGTACTCTGTAGTACCTGATTGGAAGAAACCCCTTTGTGAATGCCAACATGTTTGACAGATGAGCAGTTTACTTCTTTCACACAACTGAGCTTCCCTGTGTTCTAACCACTATGAAATGTTGGGAACTTGGGAAATCTCTTGGAATGAACAAGTTCCTTCCAAAGCTTGTTTGAGGAAAACTGTCTGAAGTCATTCCAACCCTACAGCCGTCAACTCCTTTTACAGGTACAGAAATGCAATGTTCTTTGCAATACTTCAACTTTTCTGGCAGTTCTGAGAAAGTGTTCTTGAGCATGAACACGTTTCCTCTTAAATACTATATCAAAACATTCACCAAGTTCTTGTTTTCGCACATTGGAATCATATGGAAAAGCGTGGTATCTGAGAAATAGGGGAAACTTCATAGCTTTCCTACAGTAAAGCATATCAAAATGTAGATGTGGAAGTACGTAGGCTTTGCAGCAGACTCTTTTGTGATGATAGAAGCGAGCCTGAAAAGAAAGCTCCACTTTTGGTCACCTACTTCATATTTCTTAGAGACAAGCATAAGGAAACTTTGGAACTTAAACAAGTCAATGTGGCAATACACGTATTCAACAGAAACCTTTCTGTGAAAACAAGGTTGACATTGTTTCTAACTCCAGGGTACTAGTTCTATTTCAGAAAAGCTGAACAGAGTAATGTTGTGGATCATGTACATCGCATTTTTCACTGCTGCTTAAGTATTTCCTCATCGTCCCGTTCTAAGTTGGAGAATGGAGATAAGGCAACTCAAATCACGTTTTCTTCCTGGAAGGAGTCAACAGGGATGTACGCCCATGTAACTTTAAAGGTACGGGAGCTTCTACTGAAAGGTTCACTGAAACGCATTCTTTCCAGTAGAAAATAACGAGGAAGAACAGACATTCATGTACTCTGCAGTACCTGATTGGAAGAAACACCTTTGTGAATGCCAACATGTTTGGCAGATGAGCAGTTTACTTCTTTCACCCAACTGAGCTTCCCTGTGTTCTAACCACTATGAAATGTTGGGAACTTGGGAAATCTCTTGGAATGAACAAGTTCCTAACAAACCTTGTTTGAGGAAAACTGTCTGAAGTCATTCCAACCGTAGTGCAGTCAACTCCTTTTACAGGTACAGAAATCCAATGTTATTTGCAATACTTCAACTATTCTGGCAGTTCTGAGAAAGTGTTCTTGAGCGTGAACACGTGTCCTCTTAAATACTATATCAAAACATTCACCAAGTCACTGGTTTTCGCACATAGGAATCATATGCAAAAGTGTGCTATCTGTGAAATAGGGGAAACTTCATAGTTTTCCTACAGGAAAGCATATCAAAATGTAGATGTGGAAGTACGTAGGCTTTGCAGCAGACTCTTTTGTGATTATAGAAGTGAGCCTGAAAAGAATGCTCCACTTTTGGTCACCTGATACATATTTCTTAGACACAAGCATAAGGACACTTTGGAACTTAACCAAATCAAGGTGGCAATACACGTATTCAACAGAACCCTATCTGGGAAAACAAGGTTGACCCTGTTTCTAACTCCAGGAGAATAGTTCTGTTTCAGAGAAGTTAAACAGAGTAATGTTTTGGATCATGTGCATCGCCTTTTTCACTGCTCCTTAAGTATTCCCAAATCGTCCAGTTCTCACTAAGTTGGAGAATGGAGAAAAGGCAACTCAAATCATGTTTTCTTTCTGGAAGGAGTCAGCAGGTATGTACGCCCATCTAACTTTAATGGTAGGGGGGCTTCTACTGAAAGGTTCACTGAAACGCATTCTTTCCAGAAGAAAATAACGAGGAAGAACAAACATTCATGTACTCTGCAGTACCTGATTGGAAGAAACCCCTTCGTGAATGCCAAAATGTATAGCAGATGAGCAGTTTACTTCTTTCACACAACTGAGCTTCCCTGTGTTCTAACCACTATGAAATGTTGGGAACTTGGGAAATCCCTTGGAATGAACAAGTTCCTTCCAAAGCTTGTTTGACGAACACTGTCTGAAGTCATTACAACCATAGTGCCGTCAACTCCTTTTAAGGGTAAAGAAATGCAATGTTCTTTGCAATACTTCAAATTTTCTGGCAGTTCTGAGAAAGTGTTCTTGAACTTGAACACATTTCCTCTTAAATACTATATCAAAACATTCACCAAGTTCTTGTTTTCGCACATTGGCATCATTTGGAAAAGCGTGCTATCTGAGAAATAGGGGAAATATCATAGTTTTCCTAGAGGAAAGCATATCAAAATGTAGATGTGGAAGTACGGAGGCTTTGCAGCTGACTTTTTTGTGATGATAGAAGCGAGCCTGAAAAGAAAGCTCCACTTTTGGTCACCTACTTCATATTTCTTAGAGACCAGCATAAGGAAACTTTGGAACTTAAACAAGTCAATGTGGCAATACACGTATTCAACAGAAACCTTTCTGTGAAAACAAGGTTGACATTGTTTCTAACTCCAGGAGAATAGTTCTATTTCAGAAAAGCTAAACAGAGTAATGTTTTGGAACATGTGCATCGCCCTTTTCACTGCTGCTTAAGTATTCCCAAATCGTCCAGTTCTCACTAAGTTGGGGAAAGGAGAAAAGGCACCTCAAATCACCTTTTCTTTCTGGAAGGAGTCAGCAGGGATGTACGCCCATGTAACTTTAAAGGTAGGGGAGCTTCTACTGAAAGGTTCACTGAAAGGCATTCTTTCCAGTAGAAAATAACGAGGAAGAACAGACATTCATGTACTCTGCAGTACCGGATTGGAAGAAACCCCTTTGTGAATGCCAACATGTATAGCAGATGAGCAGTTTACTTCTTTCACACAACTGAGCTTTCCTGTGTTCTAACCACTATGAAATGTTGGGAACTTTTGCAATCTCTTGGAATGAACAAGTTCCTTCCAAAACTTGTTTGAGGAAAACTGTCTGAAGTCATTCAAATGATAGTGCCGTCAACTCCTTTTACAGGTACTGAAATGCAATGTTCTTTGCAATACTTCAACTTTTCTGGCAGTTCTGAGAAAGTGTTCTTGAGCGTGAACACGTGTCCTCTTAAATAATATATCAAAACATTCACCAAGTCACTTGTTTTCGCACATAGGAATATTATGGAAAAGCCTGCTATCTGTGAAATAGGGGAAACTTCATAGTTTTCCTAGAGGAAAGCATATCAAAATGTAAATGTGGAAGTACGTAGGCTTTGCAGCAGACCCTTTTGTGATGATAGAAGCGAGCCTGAAAAGAATGCTCCACTTTTGGTCACCTGGTTCATATTTCTTAGAGACAACCATAAGGAAACTTTGGAACTTAACCAAATCAAGGTGGCAATTTACGTATTCAAGAGAACTCTTTCTGGGAAAACAATGTTGACAGTGTCTCTAACTCCAGTAGAATAGTTGTGTTTCAGACAAGCTAAACAGAGAAATGTTTTGGATCATGTGCATCGCCTTTTTCAGTGCTGCTTAAGTATTCCCAAATCGTCCAGTTCTCACTAAGTTGGAGAATGGAGAAAAGGCAACTCAAATCACGCTTTCTTTCTGGAAGGAGTCAGCAGGGATGTACGCCCATGTAACTTTAAAGGTAGGGAGCTTCTACTGAAAGGTTCACTGAAACGCATTCTTTCCAGTAGAAAATAACGAGGAAGAACAGACATTCATGTACTCTGCAGTACCTGATTGGAACAAACTCCTTTGTGAATGCCAACATGTATAGCAGATGAGCAGTTTACTTCTTTCACACAACTGAGCTTCCCTGTGTTCTAACCACTATGAAATATTGGGAACTTTTGAAATCTCTTGGAACGAACAAGTTCCTTCCAAAGCTTGTTTGAGGAAAACTGTCTGATGTCATTCCAACCATAGTGCCGTCAACTCCTTTTACAGGTACAGAAATGCAATGTTCTTTGCAATACTTCAACTTTTCTGGCAGTTCTGAGAAAGTGTTCTTCAGCGTGAACACGTGTCCTCTTAAGTAGTATACCAAAACATTCACCAAGTCACTTGTTTTCACACATAGGAATCATATGGAAAAGCGGGCTATCTGTGAAATAGGGGAAACTTCATAGTTTTCCTAGGGGAAAGCATATCAAAATGTTGATGTGGAAGTACGTAGGCTTTGCAGCAGACCCTTTTGTGATGATAGAAGCGAGCCTGAAAAGAATGCTCCACTTTTGGTCACCTGGTTCATATTTCTTAGAGAGAAGCATAAGGACACTTTGGAACTTAACCAAATCAAGGTGGCAATTTACGTATTCAACAGAACCCTTTCTGGGAAAACAATATTGACAGTGTTTCTAACTCCAGGAGAATAGTTCTGTTTCAGACAAGCTAAACAGAGATGTGTTTTGGATCATGTGCATTGCCCTTTTCACTGCTGCTTAAGTATTCCCAAACCGTCCAGTTCTCACTAAGTTGGAGAATGGAGAAAAGGCACCTCAAATCACCTTTTCTTCCTGGAAGGAGTCAGCAGGGATGTACGCCCATGTAACTTTAAAGGTAGGGGAGCTTCTACTGAAAGGTTCACTGAAAGGCATTCTTTCAATTAGAAAATAACGAGGAAGAACAGACATTCATGTACTCTGCAGTACCTGATTGCAAGAAACCCCTTTGTGAATGCCAACATGTATAGCAGATGAGCAGTTTACTTCTTTCACACAACTGAGCTTCCCTGTGTTCTAACCACTATGAAATGTTGGGAACTTTTGAAATCTCTTGGAATGGACAAGTTCCTTCCAAAACTTGTTTGAGGAAAACTGTCTGAAGTCATTCAAACGATAGTGCCGTCAACTCCTTTTACAGGTACAGAAATGCAATGTTCTTTGCAATACTTCAACTTTTCTGGCAGTTCTGAGAAAGTGTTCTTGAGCGTGAACACGTGTCCTCTTAAATAATATATCAAAACATTCACCAAGTCACTTGTTTTCGCACATAGGAATCATATGGAAAAGCGGGCTATCTGTGAAATAGGGGAAACTTCATAGTTTTCCTAGGGGAAAGCATATCAAAATGTTGATGTGGAAGTACGTAGGCTTTGCAGCAGACCCTTTTGTGATGATAGAAGCGAGCCTGAGAAGAATGCTCCACTTTTGGTCACCTGGTTCATATTTCTTAGAGACAACCATAAGGAAAATTTGGAACTTAACCAAATCAAGGTGGCAATTTACGTATTCAAGAGAACTCTTTCTGGGAAAACAATGTTGACAGTGTTTCTAACTCCAGTAGAATAGTTGTGTTTCAGACAAGCTAAACAGAGAAATGTTTTGGATCATGTGCATCGCCTTTTTCATTGCTGCTTAAGTATTCCCAAATCGTCCAGTTCTCACTAAGTTGGAGAATGGAGAAAAGGCACTCAAATCACGTTTTCTTTCTAGAAGGAGTCAGCAGGGATGTACGCCCATGTAACTTTAATGGTAGGGGGGCTTCTACTGAAAGGTTCACTGAAACGCATTCTTTCCAGTAGAAAATAACGAGGAAGAACAGACATTCATGTACTCTGCAGTACCTGATTGGAAGAAACCTCTTTGTGAATGCCAACATGTATAGCAGATGAGCAGTTTCCTTCTTTCACACAACTGAGCTTCCCGGTGTTCTAACCACTATGAAATGTTGGGAACTTGGGAAATCTCTTGGAATGAACAAGTTCCTTCCAAAGCTTGTTTGAGGAAAACTGTCTGAAGTCATTCAAAAGATAGTGCCGTCAACTCCTTTTACAGGTACAGAAATGCAATGTTCTTTGCAATACTTCAACTTTTCTGGCAGTTCTGAGAAAGTGTTCTTGAGCGTGAACACGTGTCCTCTTAAATACTATACCAAAACATTCACCAAGTCACTTGTTTTCCCACATAGGAATCATATGGAAAAGCGGGCTATCTTTGAAATAGGGGAAACTTCATAGTTTTCCTAGAGGAAAGCATATCAAAATGTAGATGTGGAAATACGTAGGCTTGGCAGCAGACTCTTTTGTGATGATAGAAGCGAGCCTGAAAAGAATGCTCCACTTTTGGTCACCTGGTTCATATTTCTTAGACACAAGCATAAGGACACTTTGGAACTTAAACAAGTCAATGTGGCAATACACGTATTCAACAGCAACTTTCTGGGAAAACAATGTTGACTGTGTTTCTAACTCCAGTAGAATAGTTCTGTTTCAGACAAGCTAAACAGAGAAATGTTTTGGATCATGTGCATCGCCTTTTTCACTGCTGCTTAAGTATTCCCAAATCGTCCAGTTCCCACTAAGTTGGAGAATGGAGAAAAGGCACTCAAATCACGTTTTCTTTCTAGAAGGAGTCAGCAGGGATGTACGCCCATGTAACTTTAAAGGTAGGGAGCTTCTACTGACAGGTTCACTGAAACGCATTCTTTCCAGTAGAAAATAACAAAGAAGAACAAACATTCATGTACTCTGCAGTACCGGATTGGAAGAAACCCCTTTGTGAATGCCAACATGTATAGCAGATGAGCAGTTTACTTCTTTCACACAACTGAGCTGCCCTGTGTTCTAACCACTATGAAATGTTGGGAACTTGAGAAATCTCTTGGAATGAACAAGTTCCTTCCAAAGCTTGTTTGAGGAAAACTGTCTGAAGTCATTCCAACCGCAGTGCAGTCAACTCCTTTTACAGGTACAGAAATGCAATGTTCTTTGCAATACTTCAACTTTTCTGGCAGTTCTGAGAAAGTGTTCTTGAGGTTGAACACGTGCCCTCTTAAAAACTATACCAAAACACTCACCAAGTCACTTGTTTTCGCACATAGGAATTATATGGAAAAGCGTACTATCTGTGAAATAGGGGAAACTTCATAGTTTCCCTAGAGGAAAGCATATCAAAATGTAGATGTGGAAGTACGTATGCTTTGCAGCAGTCTCGTTTGTGATGATAGAAGCGAGCCTGAAAAGAATGCTCCATTTTTGGTCACCTAGTTCATATTTCTTAGAGACAAGCAAAAGGAAACTTTGGAACTTAACCATATCTAGGTGGTAATACACGTATTCAACACAACCCTTTCTGGGAAAACAATGTTGACTGTGTTTCTACCTCAAGGATAATAGTTCTGTTTCAGACAAGCTAAACAGTGTAATGTTTTGGATCATGTACATCGTGTTTTTCACTGCTGCTTAAGTATTTCCTCATCGTCCCGTTCGAAATAAGTTGGAGTATGGAGAAAAGGGAACTCAAATCACGTTTTCTTTCTGGAAGGATTCAGCAGGTATGTACCCCCATGTAACTTTAAAGGTAGGGGCCTTCTACTGCACAGTTCATGGAAGTGCATTCTTTCAAGTAGAAAATAACAAGGAAGAACAGACATTCATGTACTCTCCAGTACCTGATTGGAAGAAACCCCTTTTTGAATGCCAACATGTAAACCAGATGAGCAGTTTATTTCTTTCACGCAACTAAGCTTCCCTGTGTTCTAACCACTATGAAATGTTGGGAATTTGGGAAATCTCTTGGAATGAACAATTTCCTTCCAAAGCTTCTTTGAGGAAAGCTCTGTCTGAAGTGATTCCAACTGTAGAGTAGGCAACTCCATTTACACTTACAGAAATGAAATATTCTTTGAAATATTTCAACTTTTCTGGCAGTTCTGAGAAAGTGTTCTTGAGCGTGAACACGTCTCCTGTTAAGGACTATACCAAAAGACTCACCAATTCACTTGTTTTCGACCATAGGAATCATATAGAAAAGCATGCTATCTGTGAAATAGGTGAAACTTCATAGTTTTCCTAGAGGAAAGCATATCAAAATGTAGATAGGGAAGTACGTGTGCTTTATTTAAGACAGTTTTTTGATGATTGAAGCGAGTATGGAAAGAATGCTCCATTTCTTTTCACCTAGTTCATGTTTCTTAGAGAGAAGCATAAGGAAATTTTGGAACTTAACCAAATCAAGGTGGCCATACAGGCATTCAACACAACCTTTTCTGGGAAAACAATGTTGACAGTGTTTCTAACTCCAGGATAAGAGTTCTGTTTCAGACAAGCTAAAGAGAGTACTTTTAGGAACCTGTACATCGCGTTATTCCCCTCTGCTTAAGTATTCCAAAAACATCCAGGTCTAACTCCATGGAGAATGGAGTAAAGGCAAGTCAAATCACGTTTTCTTTCTGGAAGGAGTCAGCAGGGATGTACGCCCATGTCACTTTAAAGGTAGGGGAGCTTCTACTGAAAGGTTCACTGAAATGCATTCTTTCCACTAGAAAATAACAAGAAAGAAGAGACATTCATGTACTCTGCAGTAGCTGATTAGAAAAAAACCCATTGTGAATGCCAATATGTAAAGCAGATGACCAGTTTACTTCTTTCAGGCAACTGAATTTCCCTGTGTTCTAACCACTATGAAATGTTGGGAACTTCGGAAATCTCTTGGGAATGAGCAAGGTCCTTACAGAGCCTGTTTGAGGAAAGCTATGCCTGAAATGTTTCCAAACATAGTGCAGGCAACTGCTTTTATAGGTACACAAATGCAATGTTCTTTGAAATACTTCAACTTTCTGGCACTTCTGTGAAATTGTAATTGTGGGAGGACACGTTTTCTGTTAAGTACTGTACCAAAACATTCACCAATTCAATTGTTCCCCACATATGAATAATGTCCAAAAGCATGCTGCCGGTGAAATAGAGGAAACTAGCATAGTTACCAAGAGGAAAAAATACCAAAATGTAGATGTGGAAGTACGTGTGCTTTGTCGAAGACAGTTTTGTGATGATTGAAGCCACCGTGAAAAGAATGCTCCATTTTTGGTCACCTAGTTCATATTTCTTAGAGAGAAGCATAAGGAAATTTTGGAACTTAACCAAATCCAAGGTGGCAATACACGTATTCAACAGAACCCTTTCTGGGAAAAGAATGGTGACAGTGTTTCTAACTCCAGGATAATAGTTCTGTTTCAGACAAGCTAAACAGAGTAATATTGTGGATCATGTACATCGCGTTTTTCACTGCTGCTTAAGTATTCCCAAATCGTCCTGTTCTAACTAAGTTGAAGAACGGAGAAAAGGCAATTCAAATCACTTTTTCATTCTGGGAGGAGTCAGCAGGGATGTACGCCCATGTAACTTTAAAGGTAGGGGTGCTTCTACTGCAAGGTTCACAGAAACGCATTCTTTCCAGTAGAAAATAACAAGGAAGTACAGACATTCATGTACTCTGCAGTATCTAATTGGAAGAAACCTCTTTGTGAATGCCAACATGTAAAGCAGATAAGCAGTTTACTTCTTTCACGCAAGTGAGCTTCCCTGTGTTCTAACCACTATGAAATGTTGGGAACTTGGGAAATCTCTTGGAATGAAAAAGTTCCTTCCAAAACTTGTTTGTGGAAATCTCTGTCTGAAGTGATTCCAACTGTAGAGTAGGCAACTCCATTTACAGGTACAGAAATGCAATATTCTTTGAAATACTTCAATTTTCTGGCAATTCTGCGAAAGTGTTCTTTTGGGAGGACATGTTTTCTGTTAAGTACTATACCAAAACATTCAACAATTCTCTTGTGCCCCACATATGAATGATGTCCAAAAGCTTGCTGCCTGTGAAATAGAGGAAACTTGCATAATTTCTGAGAGGACAGCATATCAAAATGTAGATAGGGAAGTACGTGTGCTTTGTTTAAGACAGTTTTTTGATGATTGAAGCGAGCATGATAACAATGCTCCATTTCTTTTCACCTAGTTCATGTTTCTTAGAGAGAAGCATAAGGAAATTTTGGAACTTAACGAAATCAAGATGGCAATGCAAGTATTCAACACAAACTGTTTCTAGGAAAACAATGTTGACAGTGTTTCTAACTCCAGGATAAGAGTTCTATTTCAGAGAAGCTAAACAGAGTAATGTTTTGTATCATGTACATCGCGTTATTCACCTCTGCTTACGTATTCCAAAAATGTCCAGTTCTAACTACGTTGGAGAATGGAGTAAAGGCAACTCAAATCACGTTTTCTTTCTGGAAGGATTCAGCAGGCATGTACGCCCGTGTAACTTTAAAGGTAGGGGAGCTTCTATTGAATGGTTCACTGAAACGCATTCTTTCCAGTAGAAAATATCAAGGAAGAAGAGACATTCATGTACTCTGCAGAAGCTGATTGGAAAAAAACCCATTGTGAATGTCAATATGTAAAGCAGATAACCAGTTTACTTCTTTCAGGCAACTGAATTTCCCTGTGTTCTAACCACTATGAAATGTTGGGAACTTCGGAAATCTCTTGGGAATGAGCACTTCCTTACAGAGCCTGTTTGCGGAAAGCTATGCCTGAAATCTTTCCAAACATAGTGCAGGCAACTGCTTTTATAGGTACACAAATGCAATGTTCTTTGAAATACTTCAACTTTCTGGCACTTCTGTGAAATTGTAATTGTGGGAGGACACGTTTTCTGTTAAGTACTGTACCAAAACATTCACCAATTCAATTGTTCCCTACATATGAATGATGTCCAAAGCATGCTGCCGGTGAAATAGAGGAAACTTGCATAGTTTCCAAGAGGAAAAAATATCAAAATGCAGATATGGAAGTACGTGTGCTTTGTCGAGGACAGTTGTGTGATGATTGAAGCGAGCATGATAACAATGCTCAATTTCTTTTCACCTAGTTCATATTTCTTAGAGAGAAGCATAAGGAAACTTTGGAACTTAATGAAATCAAGATGGCAATGCAAGTATTCAACACAAACTGTTTCTAGGAAAACAATGTTGACAGTGTTTCTAACTCCAGGATAAAAGTTCTATTTCAGAGAAGCTAAACAGAGTAATGTTTTGGATCATGTACATCACAGTTTCCACTGCTCTTTAAGTATTCCCTAATCGTCCTGTTCTTACTAAGTTGTAGATTGGAGAAAGAGCAGCTAAAATCACACTTTTTGTCTGGAATATATCAGCAGATATGTAAGCCCATGTCACCTGACAAGGAGGGGAGTTTCTGTTGAAAGGTTCACTGAAGCACATTCGTTCCTGTAGAAAATAACAAGAAAGCACAGACACTCATTTTCTCTGCAGTACCTGATTGCAACAAACCCATTTGTGAATGCCAAAATATAAGCAGATGAGCAGTTTACTTCTTTCACGCAACTGAATTTCCCTGTGTTCTAACCACTATGAAATGTTGGGAACTTGGAAAATCTCTTGGGAATCAGCAAGTTCCTTACAGAGCCTGTTTGAGGAAAGCTGTGCCTGAAATGTTTCCAAACATAGTGCCGGCAACTGCTTGTATAGGTACACAAATGCAATGTTCCTTGAAATATTTCAACTTTCTGGCACTTCTGTGAAAGTGTTCTTCTGGGAGGACACGTTTTCTGTTAAGTACTGTACCAAAGCATTCACCAATTCACTTGTTCCCCCACATATGAATGATGGCCAAAAGCATGCTGCCTGTGAAATAGAGGAAACTTGCATAGTTTCTGAGACTAAAGCATATAAAAATGTAGATATGGAAGTACGTGTGCTTTGTCGAAGACAGTTTTGTGATGATTGAAGCGAGCGTGAAAAAAATGCTCCATTTCTTTTCACCTAGTTCATATTTCTTAGAGAGAAGCATAAGGAAACTTTGGAAATTAACGAAATCAAGATGGCAATGCACATATTCAACACAAACCGTTTCTGGGAAAACAATGTTGACAGGGTTTCTAACTCCAGGATAGGAGTTCTATTTCAGAGACGCTAAACAGAGTAATGTTTTGGGTCATGTACATCGCAGTTTCCACTGCTCTTTAAGTATTCCCTAATCGTCCTGTTCTAACTAAGTTGTAGATTGTAGAAAGAGCAGCTAAAATCACGCTTTTTTCTCGAATATGTCAGCAGATATGTAAGCCCATGTCACTTGACAAGGAGGGGAGTTTCTGCTGAAACATGCACTGAAACGCATTTGTTCCTGTAGAAAATAACAAGTAAGCACAGACCATCATGTTCTCTGCAGTACATGATTGCTACAAACCCATTTGTGAATGCCAAAATGTAAAGCAGATGTGCAGTTTACTTCTTTCACGCAACTGAATTTCCCTGTGTTCTAACCACTGTGAGATGTTGGGAAGTTGGAAAATCTCTTGGGAATGAGCAAGTTCCTTACAGATCCTGTTTGAGGTAATCTCTGTTTGAAGTGATTCCAACCGTAGTGCAGGCAACTCCTTTTAGAGGTACAGAAATGCTCTGTTCTTTAAAATACTTCAACTTTCTGGCACTTCTGTGAAAGTGTTCTTGTGGGAAGACACGTATCCTGTTAAATACTATACCAAAACATTCACCAATTCACTTGTGCTCCACAGATGAATTATGTCCAAAAGCATGCTGCCTGTGAAATATAGGAATCTTGTATAGTTTTCTGAGAGGAAAGCATATCAAAACGTAGATATGGAAGTATGTGTGCTTTGTAGCAGACAGTTTTGTAATGATTGAAGTGAACGTGAAAAAATGCTCTATTTTTGGTCACCTAGTTCATATTTCTTACAGAGAAGCATATGGCAACGTTGGAACTTAACAATATCAAGATGGCAATACAGGTATTTAACACAACCGATTCTGGGAAAACAATATTGACAGTGTTTCTAACTCCAGTATAATAGTCCTATTTCAGACAAGCTAAACAGAGTAATGTTTTCAATCATGTACATCACATTTTCCACTGCGGTTTAAGTATTTCCAAATTGTCCTGTTCTACCTTAGTTGGAGATTATAGAAAGAGCAGCTAAAATCACATTTTCTTTCTTGAACGCGTCAGCAGATATGTAAGCCCATGTCAATTTAAAAGTAGGGAGCTTCTACTGAAAGTTTCCCTGCAACGCATTCCTTCCTGTAGCAAATAATAAGGAAGCACAGACATTCCTTTCCTCTGCAGTACCTGATTGGAACAAACCCGTTTGTGAATGCCAAAATGTAAAGCAGATGCGCAGTTTCCTTCATTCAGTGAATGGAATTTTCCTGTGTTCTAAACACTATGACATGTTGGGAACTGGGAAATCTCTTGGGAATGAACAAGTTCCTTACAAAGACTGTTTGAGGAAAATTCTATCTGAAATGTTTCCAACCGTAGTGCAAACAAGTCCTTTTAGATTTACAGAAATACAATGTTCTTTGAAATACTTCATCTTTCTGGCACTTCTGCGAAATTGTTCTTGTGGGCATACATGTTTCTGGTAAATACTATATCAAAATATTCACCAATTCACTTGTGCCCCAGATATGAATGATGTCCAAAGGCATGCTCTCTGTGAAATAGAGGAAACATGTATAGTTTTCCGAGAGAAAAGCATATCAAAATGTAGATATGGACGTACGTGTGCTGTGTAGCAGACAGTTTTGTGATGGTTGAAGCGAGCGTGAAAAGAATGCTCAATTTTTCCTGACCTATTTCATATTTCTTAGAGATAAGTGTAAGTAAATTTTGGAACATTTCCACAGCAGGATTGAAAGATGTGAAGCTTATACCATTGTTTCTGGGCAAACAATGTTGATAGTTTTTCAAAATCCCTGTCAATAATTCTATTTCAGACAAGCTAAACATAATAATGTTTTTGATCATGTACATTGCATTTTTCACTGCTTCTTTAGTATTCTCAAATTGTCACATTCTAACTAACTTGGAGATCAGAGATAGATCAGCAAAATCACGTTTTGTTTCTGGAAAAAATCAGGAGATAAGCAAGACCATGTAACTTTAAATGTAATGGAATTTCCACCGAAAGGTTCCCTACAACACATTCCTTCCTTTAGAAAATAACAAGGAAGCAGAGACATTCATGTAGGTTGCGATACCTGACTCGAACAAAACTATTTGCGAATGCCAAAATGATAAGCTGAGGAGCAGTTTTCTTCTTTGAAGTAACTGGATTTCCCTCTATTCTAACGACTATGGGTTGTTGGAAATCTTCAAAATCCCTTGGTATTGAGCAAGTTCCTGACAAAGCCTGTTTGAGTAAAACTCAGTCTGAATTTTTTTCTACCATAATGCTGGGAACTCATTTATAGAGTTACACAAAGACAATTCTCTTTCCACAACTTAGACTTCCCCAGCACTTCTGTGAATGTGTTTTCCTGCTCGGTCACGTTTCTGGTAAATATTACATCGCAAAATTCACCAAGCCACTTGTGACCAACATATGAATCATGTACAGAAGCATTCTATCTGGTAAATAGAAGAAATTTCTATAATGCTCCGAGAGAAAAGCATATCTTAACGAAGATATGGAAGTAAGTGTGCTTTTTACCCGTCGGTTTTGTGGTGGTTGAAATGAGCATGAATACAATTCAGAATTTTCGGTCAGCTTGTTCATATTTATTAGAGAGAAGAGTAAAAAATGTTGGAACCCTTCCTAATCATGGTGGAAATACGCGTAGCTAATACAACCGTTTCTGGGCAAACAATATTGACAGTGTTTCTAAGTCCAGGACAATAATTTTATTTCAGACAATAATTTTATTTTATAGTATTTTTGATCATGAGTATTACATTTTTGGCTTCTGCTTAAGTATTCCCATATAGTCACGTTCTAACGAAGTTGGAAATTAGAGAAAGGGCACCTAAAATCACGTTTTCTTTCTGGAATGAGTCAGCAAATATGTAAGACCATGTCACTTTAAAACTAGGGGAGCTTCTACTGAAAGGTTCCCTGCAATGCAGTCCTTCCTGTAGAAAATAACAAGGAAGCACAGACATTCGTGTACTTTGCAATACCTGACACAAAAAAAAACCGTTTGTGAGTGTCAAAATGTAAAGCAGATGAGCAGTTTACTTCTTTCAAGCAACTGAATTTCCCTTGTTCTAAACAGTATTAGTTGTTGCGAACCTTCAAAATCACTTGGGCATGAACAAGTTCATTGCAAGCCCTGTTTGAGGAAAACTCTGTCTGAATTGCTTCTATCCATAATGGAACCAACTCATTTTAGAATTACCGAAATGCAATGTCCTTTGAAATACTTAAACTTTTCTGGCACTTCTGTGAAAGTGTCCTTCTGCACAGTCACGTTTCTATTAAATATTATACCAAAACATTCACCAATTCAGTTGTGCCCCACATATGAATGATGTCCAAAAGCATGCTGTCTGTGAAATAGAGGAAAGTTGTATAATTTTCTGAGAGAAAAGCATTTCTAAATAAAGATATGTAAGTACGTGTGCTTTGTAGCAGACATTTTTGCACTGTTTGAAGTGAGAATGAAAAGAATGCTCAGTTTTTTATCACCTAGTTCATATTTCTTAGAGAGAAGCACAAGGAAACTTTCGAAAGTTTCCAAATCAAGATGGAATGACACATAGTTTATACAAGCATTTCTGAGCAAACAATGTTGACAGTGTTTCTAAGTTCAGGACAATAATTCTATTTCAGAGAAGCTAAACAGAGTAATGTTTTGGATCATGTACATCGCATTTTTCATTGCTGCTTAACTATTCCCAAATCGTCACGCTCTAACTAAGTTGGAGATTAGAAAAAGAGCGGCTAAAATCATGTGTTCTTTCTGGAGTGAATCAGTGTAAGCCCATGTCACTTTATAAGTAGGGGAGCTTCAAATGAAAGTTTCCCTGCAATGCTTTCCTTCCTGTGGAAAATAACAAGGAAGTAGAGACATTCATGTACTTTGCAGTACCTGTTTCCTACAAAACCATTTGTGAATGCCAAAATGTAAAGCAGATGAGCAGTTTACTTCTTTCAAGCAAATGATTTTTTCTCTGTTCTAAACACTATTAGTTATTTGGAAACTTCGAAATCACTTGGAGGGTAGTTGGGGGAAGATGGTCGTGGAGTAGGACAAAGGATTTCGCTTCTCTCCATGCACCGGAGAAGGACCTGGCTGATCTGCGGAAGAGCCCAGCAGATGCCAAACTGGGACCCAGCATATAAGAAGGCAGGACTCCTGAGACTGTAGCGGACACTGAATGACCAGAGGTCGAGGAGAGGAGACAACTGCAAACCAACAAGGTATGAGAGAGCAGTGCAGGGGTGGTGGCGGGCCCCCTGCCAGGCCGAGCCAGGGCCCTGGCCGGCTGCCCAGGTCTCTGAGAACCGAGGGTGGGTAACACCGTCTCTGGGAGAGAACTGGTCACCGGCACCACCCCAGTCTGGCAGGGCGCAGGTTGGAAAACACCATAAGAGATTGGTCTGCCAGTAGTGGCAGAGAGAGGAGTGAGCATTCGGAAGCAAACCAGAAAGCTCTGATAACCCGTGGAGTCAGGTTGCTGGTTTGGGAGAACTGAGAATTGCCAGAGCATTCCCTGCTTCGAGGAGCCCACGCCTGCCTGCGAGCAGTCCCGGGGGTCTTGGGCTGCTGGCAAGGCCTCCAGAAGTGGGTCAGTTGCGAACTCCATCCCTACTCAGCCGGCACAGACCAGCTCCAACCCTGCTCAGCTGGCGCAGACTAGGAGAAACTGTGAGTGAAGCCTTGATCTTCAGCTTGCCCCGCTGCAAGTCGGGCTCGCCTTCCCGGTTCCCGAGGGGCCAGCGCCATCGCCGGCGCCTGCTCCTTCGGCCACGCGCGCCTTCCTGGCCCCCCAGCTTCATTGACCACCGGTCCCGCGTGCCTTCCGGGCCCCCGGTTTCATCAACCTCTGGTCGCCCACACCTTCCCGGCCCCCGAGGGACCCGCACCATCGCCAACGCCTGCTCCTCCAGCGCGCGCGCCTTCCCCCCCCCCCGCGCTCCCCTCCCCCCCCGCGCCTTCATCGGCCTCGGGTCGCATGCACCTTCCAGGCCCCCAAAGGGCCCCGCGCAGGCCGTCTACTTGGGGAACTGCCAGTCGCCCGTGCTTTTCCGGTGAGGCGGGGTCTGCGCCGACCCTCGGCTTGGGGAATTGAGAGTCGCCCAAGTGATCCCTGTGGCACAGGACCTGCACCGGCTGGCGAATAAATTCAGGGAGTCTCTGGCTGCTAGCTGGGCCCCTGGAAGAGAGCCAGTCGCCAGCTTCACCCCTACTCAGCAGGCGCAGACAGGGAAACACAGGGAGTCAGGCTGTTGCTGTTGGTTTGGGAGAATTGTGAGTTGCCCTGTGTATTCAGCCACAACACAGGGAAATGTCCACACCCAAGCCTACAAGAACAAGAAAGCCAGGCTGGGAGAGCACACCCTCATGTCAGAGCAGGGCTGGGAAGTCTGGGAGAAAATCCGTTCTCAGTAGGGCGCGGGTGAGAGGCGCCAGTCTGGATCTTGGGGGGTACTGGCAAGACCAGTTGAGTGTACCAAGGTGCGAGAAGAGCCACAATAGCAGCCCCTCAGGCTGCTGCAGTTAGTGAGACCAGACGGTTTGACTCCCTGGACACCTACCGGAGGAGTAGTGGGAGCAGAGAAGACCAAGATACCTACAGGAGACTGCACCACTGAATTCCACAGGTATCCTCCACAGAAGTTCACACCATAAACTCAGGGTCTCAGAACAGATCAATCTAAGAAGCTGAGGCCAACGAGAAGAGCAGCACAAGCAATGGGGAGACAAAGAAACACTCCCCAAATGAAAGAAAAGGAGGAAGCCTCAGAAAGAATGTTAGATGAAATAGAGGCAAGTCAACTATCAGATGTGGAATTCAAAGCACTGGTTATCAGGAAATTCAAAGAGCTTACAATGAGCTACCAGAAACCACAGGGGAGCTACAATGAACTCTCTGCAAGCTATACCAGCATGAAAAAGGAAATAGAAACCATCAGCAAAGGCCAAGAGGAAATGAAAAATACAATTTCTGAACTGAAGAACACAGTAGAAGGTATGAAGAGTAGGATTGATGAGGCGGAGGACCGCATAAGTGAGCTCAAAGACAGGGTGGAAAGAATCTCCCAGACGGACGAGGTAATGGAAAAGAGAATCAGAAAAAATGAGGAGAGTCTAAGAGAAATGCAAGACAATATGATCCGAGTAATAGGAATACCAGAAGGGGAAGAAGAAGAACACGGGATAGAAAACCTACTTGAAAGAGTAATAACAGAAAATTTTCCTAAGATGAGGGGAGAGAAAGTCACACAAATCCAGGAATCGCAGAGAGTCCCAGTCAGGTGGAACCCAAAGAGGCCTACTGCAAGACACATCATCATTAAAATGGCAAAACTCCAGGACAAAGAGAGAATCCTAAAGGCAGCAAGGGAGAAAAAGGAAGTAACATACAAGGGGGTCCCAATAAGGTTGGCTAATGACTTCTCAACGGAAACATTCCAAGCAAGAAAAGAATGGCAGGAAATATTCCAAGTAATGAGAAACAGAGGCCTACAACCGAG
>NW_028079044.1:21076798-21426596 GCF_014824575.4 Sturnira hondurensis | reverse complement strand
GGTTCGATTCCCAGTCAGGGCACATGCCTGGGTTGTAGTCCAGTTCCCTGCAGGCCAACTCCCAGCAGGGGACGCACAAAAGGCAACCATACATTGATGTTTCTCTCCCTCTCTCCTTCCCCTCTAAAGATAAATAAATAAATAAATAAAATCTTTTTAAAAAAAAATTGCATAACAAGTAGCAAAATGCAATAAATGTGGATGTACAGGTAACTCCAATATAGACAAATACTTCAGTGAATACAGCTATAAAACAGACACCAAAGTGTAAAGGAATTCCATTAATGTGTTCATTCATGTTCATCTGCATATTACCCAGCAAGTAACAGGTAGTGAGTCCGGTGGAAACACATATTCCAGTTCATATAGCCATGCAACAAACACAAGAGAACACTATAAAACGTCATGAATCTTTTTATATTTATCTTCAAACCTAGGTTATAATGGCCTTCCACATCCAGGACTGTGTCATACCCAAAGCCTAAGAAACCATCGTCTCTAGATTCCCATTAAAAAGCTTAATGTAGGAATTTCCCCAAGAGACCCCACAAAATTGTGCCTAGATATATGTGAAATTAGACATGTGGGGCTTGACTTTTCTTTTTCTTCTTAGGTAGCTAAGATTTAAAAGGAGATGGTGGCTGTTCATCAGTGTGTTCTCTGTGTTAGGAAGAAGATAAGAATAAAGATAAAAACCAGCTTTATTGCAGAACACGTCACATAAAAGAATTAGTCTTTCTGATTGGAATTAGGATATATTATTTAAAATATTTATTTTTAATATACTAAATGCCCTCATAGTTTAAAGATCAAGTGCAACACTGAAAATGCTGTTTCTTCCAGCCCCCTAGATAACCAATTTTATAGTTTCATGTTTATGGGAAACATCATTTCAAAAATATAGTTTTTAAATGTTACATTCAACTGTCGAATGTCATCTGTTTTCAGAAAGGCAACAGAAAAACAGACAACAGAACGTGACTTATTATGTAACCTCCTTTGCCTAGTGATACCCTATTCTGCCCTTACCTTCCTTCCTAGTCTATTAATGTAAGCACCTGCCTAAAACCACCTTTCTTTTGCCCTACTCTGAGCATATTTTACCCTATGCTATTTCTGCCTTAATTGAAAATCTTTGGTTTCCTTCAACATTCCATCACAAACTACCATTTTTGTTCTTGAGAGCTCCTCCATGCTCTCCTCCTCTTCCTTGTAGTTTCCCCTTCCTCTTGGTCCCTCCTGCTGGTCTGAGCTGATAAACATACACTCAACTTTCTTTCCTTTAAATATTGTCCCTCCTGTTGCCCAGTACTCTTCATCCTCTCTATTTTCTCTTCTCACCTACTCTGTACAGAAAACTCAAAAAACTGGTATATATTACTTCTTAAATGGCATTAAATTTAAAATACCAAAGTAGAAATATTAGTGGTGGGAGATCATTACAGGTGACACATCCTGTATAGGTATATATTTTTAGATTTCTCTATCACCTATGTTTTTTATATACTTCTGTTGAAACCCTCTCGGGAAGTTTTGATTGCACTTTTATATGGGTGTCCTTTGGCTCAGTATTAGAAATAAAGTGATTAGAAAGAAAAATCAATCTAATGTATTAATGTGGTAGATGAGGGAAAAACAGATTTTGTGAGACATTCAATTACCTGTGTAAAGTCCCATAGCTGGTAAATGTTGAAATCGAAACTAAAATGATGTCTCCAGATTTTTAGATCAATACTTTCCCCCTGTATCCATGGTATTTTGAGTCTACTCCTTAATTTTTTTATCAAAAATATTTGATAAAAAATTTTAAAATGTTTGTTTTCTTACCTGACATGGTCAGAAAAGAAGGGGAATTATCAACTGTAGATACAAGGGATGAGGAAACAACACCAGATGCGTGATTGTCTGGAGCCAAAGAGCACAAGTGTCCAGTACGAAGGTCACTGGTCACACTGGTCACTGGCCACTGCTTACTGGTCATTGGTCAGTTGCGATGATCCAAATTTATTTACAGACCACTCTGTGGATACCCCAAGATTCTACCAGGTGGTGGTAGGTTTGGTGGGAGAGTGATGTCACAAAGCAGGCAGTTTCAAGACATGAGAGAGCCAATAGGGAGTCAGATTCCCATCAAGAAGACAGGATTGGATGGTGGGAGTGGTAGGAGAAGGAAACCAAGCCCTAGATGGCTAAGCTTGAGGACTGATGTGGTGGTCCTCAAGGTGGGTGTGATAGTCTCACTTCCCCAAGCTGTTACATTAGGAAAAGAATCAGCTCAATGTTTCTTATAGACATTCATTAATATAAATAAATAGTGGTAACATATTCTCTATATTTTATTGTATTATATATATAATATAATCATTAATAGCCCTAGGAAGAATGAAACAGACCTATTGGTTGCACAACTACAGGTTTTCTGTGATTTCATGAGGCCATCTGATTAGTGAATTTACTGCAGCTTTGGAGGAGCAGACAAAGGGATTAAGGAACTCTTTTCTGTAACTTGGCTAAAAAGTAAAATGAAGTTTGTTGAGCATATATTGTGAAGAATGATCCAGTCCAAGGATTCCCACTCTAAGTTTCTTCTCCTTAAATCCTACCTTCCTTGGGCTCTGCTGGACACAGCCAGTTTGGACTTGCATCTGTCTCCTGCTCTCCTTCACTTTTTTGTCTCCATTTTCGGCATTGCTCTGAGACGACCTTTGATCTTGCATTCTCACTCTTGGATGTTATGTCCTGTCACCTGTGAGCAGCCAGTTCTTCCCCTCAGTGTCTGAGGCTTCCCCAAATGGACCCTGCCCCTTACAAGCAAATGCCAAAGAGCTAGGAGTGAGCTCCTTGGAAACCTTGCCACTCCCAACCTTTGGTTGAAGTTCTCTTGACCTGAATTTGCCACCTGTGGCTCCTTGGCCCATGAAACAATGTTGCCATCCTGTTCTTTTACATAGGACAGGTGTTCACAGTATTCTCCTTTTTCCTTCTCATATAAAGTGTGCCCATTGTGGCAGTTACTGTAGTCTCCTCCCCCTTGCAAACAGCCACTGTAGAATTCTGGGGCTCTAAGATTCTCTGTCTGCCATGCTTGGGTGCAAGGCCAGGAAGAAATGAAGAGATTAGTTAGTAAAAGTCAAGGCTGTTCATGGAAAATAAGGAAGAGGCAAGGTGAAAGTGTACAGAAAAAGGACATTCATGGTGTTTTCGGTTTCTGTGAGAAACAAGTTGACACACTGTGGCCTCATTTTGCATTAATCGAAGGTGTATGATAGGTCCTGCAGAAACTGCCAGGGACTCTGTTCAGTAGACAGAATAATCTTAAATGTATTTTCCACTTTGTTTTATGTAATATCAGCTCATTTTTATCATTCATTGGTATGTTTGTAGAATGTAGACTGCATCCATGCCCTGTATCAATGTTCTGCTGTTGTCCACACATTTTTTCCTTGTGAAATTTTTGAAGATTCTATCACTGTAAGACATATTGCATGTTTTTCTCCTGATGACTTTACTTAGAAGCATCATGAACCAACTTGTCCTCATGGACATTGTGGAGACACTTAAAAAGAGGATTATGAGAAAGGCACTGTGGTGAGTTACACTGTGCACCAAGCCTCAGGGAGAGATGTGTGCCATCAGCCCACCTTGGCCTGGGCTGCCTGCATTTTTCTTGCCCTGATTAGTGGTGCTCACACTAACCACTCTTGTGACTGCAAGTGAGGGCTGACATGCTAATGACCTATATAGGGTGGGGCCAAAGAATGTGTACAGTTGTTCATTTGGAAACTAATACAATAATTAATAAATAATAATCTAGGAATTAACTGTTTCCTACTCACAATGAGAAATCTACATTTGTCTCACCTTGTTTTTGGATGAAGCTGCTTTTGGGGAGGAAATATATGGATCTGGTTAATTTTTTATGGTAAGCCTTTAGAGGTACCTATGCCAATCTGCCTCAGCACTCTTTAGTGCCATGTGTAGGGAGTTTGTGATACAAGATGCCAAGGGCACATAAGATGGTAACTCATAGATGGGATCTGCAAATAGACATTTTTCTCTTACAGGCCTTCTTTTCCTATAGTGACATAAGAGATTTTTGACAGTGGGTTATGGCGCTAGTCTGAGAGGAAATTGTGAGGGGTGTGGCAGTGCAAAGATGTGGCTGAAACTTAAAAGGTTTTATTACAGGTCTTCCCCCTAAGCTTCATGCCTCTCAGATTGCCAACTTTCGTGATAGTAGTAAGTAATGTGAGGCTAAAAATGTATGCCAGAGCAGGTACCTTTTTCTGTGTTCCCATGGAATCACGGGAATCCATACTTACTGCAGCTTAGAATTGGGGGAAGCATTGATGAGATAATTTCTGGGAACAGGAAAATGTTTATATCTTAAATTCTCAGTTCCAATATTAATTCTATCTAAATAAATTCTTAATTTGGTCTTTACCCGTGCCCAGTCTGTATAACTGTTCTCCGCATAGTTCTGTCTGATTTGCTGTTTCTTGCTCACTCATCATCATCTTAACCTCTAAGAGCATCTTAATTGTAGGAGGAGGAACCTAAAGAAGGTTAGTCCAGTGCTCTGAACTCAGCATCCAGCTCTACCTGGATGTCAAGCCTTCTGTTTATAGTGAGGGCCTTGTCTTGTCCCACAGACCCATTTCCTGTCTGTTGTTCCCATTGGGATAAGTAGGACTTGTCCTGATGAAACATTTTCAGTCCATGTACCACTGGACCCCTTTTTATTTTCTGTTTTTTTTAATACTCACTTAAGGACATGCTCATTGATTTTAGAAAGAGGAGACAGGAGGGAGAGAGAATGGGAGAGAAACATGGAATGTTTGTTTTTTGTGTGTGTGTACCCCAAATGGGGACCAAACCTGCAAACTGGGAATGTACTCTGACTGGGAATAGAACTTGCACCACAGTGGAACGATGCTCTAACCAAGTGAGCCACATGGTCCAAAGCTCTCACTTTTGTTTGTTTTTGTTGTTGTTGTTTGGTTGGTTGGTTTTCTTTTTAAAAAGAATTTATTTATTTATCTTTAGAGGGGAAGGGAAGGAGAGAGGGAGAGATTTATCAATGTATGGTTGTCTCTGGTGTGTCCCCTGCCGGGAACTGGCCTGCAACCCAAGCACGTGCCCTGACTGGGAATCAAACCTCGGTTCTCTGGTTCACAGGCCTGCGCTCAGTCCACTGAGCTACACCAGCCAGGGCTCTCACTTTTGTTTTAATTAAAGAGTGGAATCCCTTCAATCAGGCATTTATAGCCTCCCTCCTCCATGTGCAAGTAGGCAGCTAGCATTAGTGCCTGAGCTCCATCTCCTCCTGTCTCCCCCAACCCCACCCTTGTCTCAGGAATATAGTCTTCCATAAAACCAGTCCCTGGTGCAAAAAAAGTTGGGGACTACTACCTTCAATCCCGACATGATACCTGGGGCCCCTCCAGACACTGGTAGATTTTATAGTGTCAACAATTACTTAGCTGCTTGTTGCTCCAAATATCTTTGGCACCTCTGTCTTCTATTCTTTAGCTCATGTTAGATTCACTGCCATTCAATAGTCCACTCTTTGGTAGTTCCCACACTTTCTGAAAACCCTATTGTGCCTAGGTCTAGATTTTCTTGCGTCAACTATAACTGAGTTTGTTCCTTCCTCAAGCTGTGTCTTTTAGCAAATTGGAAATATGAGACCAATATTGTTTTTCCAGTTTCTGATAGATGTATGTCACATTTTGTATGTTGCCACATCCATAGGCATTTGTACCAGTAATACTTTTTGGCCACTATACCCATATTGTATATTTTTCATAAATCCAAAAGAATATTTTATGTTTTAGTACCAAATTCAAATGTTTCTAATTGTAAGTTTGCAAACTGTGCTGTACTAACTTCTATATTTTGGCAAAGAGCAAATATTAACTGATTTTTAATTATGTGGGAATCTTCAGAATTGTAAATGCTTGTGGATATAAAGTTGGTCAGAGTATGATTGTCCCCAAAATGTTAAAATTAGTGATCTTTTCAGCATGTATGCATTCATGTCTTCAGTAATTGACCTGTGTGATGCTGTTGACCCAGATCACAAATGATTGTGATGATTTAGAGTGTATATAAGGTTCTTTGAGAAATTAGAAACTAACAAGTACCTGCTGGCTTGGTAGCTCAATGGCTTTAGCACCTGCCTGCGAACCAAAGGGTTCCATTCCCAGTCAGGGCACATGCCTTGGTTGCTGGCAAGGTCCCCAGTGGGGCATGCACAAGAGGCAACCACACATTGCTGTTTCTCTCTCTCTCTCTCTTTCTCTCTCTCTTCTCCTATCTAGAAATAAATAAAATCTAAAAAAATGTAAATAAAGTATAAAATGAAAAATCTTTGCTATTATAATTATCTACAGTTTAATCTGAAATTTAGATTTCTATTATCCCTCTGACCTACTGAAGGACATGCTGTCGTCTGCTGTTTCACTAGTAGTGGAATTGAGAGGTGTTCTAACAGTTACAGGTGCCTGAGACTGTGTGGAAATCTTAGACTTCAGCTTCACTCTCATCTCTGTTATTTTTTTGTTATTTTCTAAAATGTAAATACTTAAGACCTGACACATGATAGAGCCCAATAAAAGCTTCATTGTGAGTGGAAATGTAGGTTAAAACTCTATTTTATTTTTTAGGGTTAATTAAGTGGTATCTTTCAACGTTTTAAGTTTGCAAGGCCTTCATTTCAGAAATTCTACTTCTAGGTATTTAGATATAGGTGTACACACGTTTAGGGATGTTCACATCACACCCTGTGTGTAGTGGAGGGCAATAGACTGAAAATAAATCTAAAAGTCCATCAATATAGAATTGGATTTTATAAATTATGGTACTTATTATCATCAGTGGAACACTATGTGACCATTAAAAACAACAGAATGTATGTACACTTAAATTGAGGAAATTACAAGACTTTTTGTGGATATATTGTAAGATATATGGTGTGCTACTTTTATATCAAATAGAGGATTTCCACATTTGTGCAAATAAATATTTACATACACTATACCATAATAAGAGTGAATGTGAACACTTGGAAAATATATGGAAAGAGCACTGAAGGCACCGGGGGAGGGAGACTTAAACTTTCATTCTACGTGTAGTATTTGGATTTTGAAGGGTACGCACAAGGACTCTAGAACCTGCGCTACCGGCCGCCAGCTAAGGCGGGTACACCAGCCACCAAAATCCTGTCCCGCTAATCTAGTTTTCAACCAGCCAGCGTGGTGGCGTCATCACTATGGGCGGTGACGCGTGCGCATTAGCAAGGAGGCGGTGTAAGGGGTGGAGCTGCGTAGGTTGCAGTGTAGAAGCTTCCGGTGGAGGATCTTGTTTTGGCTCTGATCGTGTAGGACTGGCGACTTTGGCGCTCTTGGCGCGGGCTCAGCGGCATCTTGAGGCCCACATGAGCCAATGGCATCGTGCCCGCGGCGGCTGGGGCCCGGGACGCGTGTTTTCTGGACGTTCCAAGGCCAAGAAGAAGGGCGGAAACCACATCCCCGAAAGGTAATAAGCCTTAGACCCTGGGCGTGGCTCTTCCTGTAAGTAGCTCGCGGGGTCTGGGCTTCGCCTCCTGCGGCCTCTGCCAGTCCCTACGGCCGCCGCGCGCTAGGGGGCTGTGATGCTCTCGCTGCCCCGCCTACAGTAGCTGAAATGGACGGTCTGTGCTTTTCTGATTTCTCCCATACTTTTCAAAGCGAGGTTCTGGCCATCGCTTCTCGGGTAAATGGGGAGGGACTGCTTTTGTAGATGGGACTACCAGTGTTAGGGATATCTATCATTCATTACCAAAATAGACCCCCCCCCCCTTAATATCAGAAGCTCAAAGTTTCACAATATGAACTCAAAGTTTCCTACTGATCTGATTTGCTGGCACCAGTTGTTTGAAGATTGAAAATAAAGTGTGAAGTGAAAGGATTGAGTTTAAAGTATTTCAGTCAACATGTATATATTAGTGGTACCTTAGTATTCAGGACCAGGCTAGCTTTTGTCAGGGACATAGAACTTCTGGCCACCTCTGGTCTTAGATCTGCCTCGTTTGTTGAGACCTCTGCACTGTTGCCTTGTATCTGTTCTCAAGACGGGGAAGCAGGAAGAAGGGAGCATTCTTGCGTACTAGGTGGGGTTAAGAAAAGAGCAGCAAAATGCAAAGCAAAGAGAAGAAGGGACCAAGGAGTCTTCAATCTGTGCCAGGGAGATGGGCTAACAAAAAATGTATTAACAGGTGGAAAGACTATCTCCCAGTTGGACAGAGGATGCCTGGGACTCGTTTCATTGCTTTCAAAGTTCCTTTGAAAAAGGTAAGCAAAAATTGATTCATTATTCTTTCAGAAATCTGAATTTACCATGTAGAACACTGATTCTCAATCCTATCATCCTCCACTTTCTCTTTAGCACATGCTTTATATTTTGCCCTTTACTATCATAAAATGAAATTCATTGCAAATGAATTTCAACGTACTTCCATACGTAATTTTAAATGAAAAAATTACTGCAATGCTCTAATTATGAGAGGGGACCCCAAAAAACCAGTATTTATTAAAAATTGAGTATTATTACGTGTTTAAACATCAGTCACTTTCAAATTACTCTCCACTTGATGCAACACACCTACTGAGACTTTTTTCCACCACTCAAAACAGTTTTGGAACTCGTCAATTTGAATGCCTTTTAGTGCTTCTTCTGTGCTTTGTTTTACCTCTTCCACATCGGCAAACTGTTTCCCTTTGACAGCTTTTTCCATCTGGGGGAAACAAACAAAAAAAAGTGTCACTTAGGGTGAGATCAAGTGAATAGGAAGGGTATAGCACGGGAGTCGTGCTGTTCTTGGTCAGCACTGTGTCGCAAATCACCCTCCATGAAAGCACAAACATGTGACAGTCTTCAAAAAAATTTGCTGGAGCCAAATACAGCCTCTCATAACAATGCTAGCTGGTACCCTGATGCAGATGGTTTCCTTGAACACTCCCCCAGTGGGGGAAGCCTGTACTATAAGGGACCTGTCCTCCAGAGATTTGAGGGAGGGGGCTATTTATTCCTTGTATAATTCAAGGAATAAATAAAAGAATTTATAATAAAGTATTGTGTATTTACATTTCACTATGTAAATATTTAGGCATGACTATACTAGAAATAAAGAAGTAGTTGGTTACTTGCACCATGAATGCAAAAAACTACAAATGCAGACTGATTTAGGTGGGTTATATTGCCTTAGCCGTAGGAGTTTCCATGACAGTGAACAGCTCTTAGTAGATTTCTAAATAAAACCAAGTTCATTCTTCACTGGTTAATAAGGTGATTACTATCCTGGAGAATTTAGTGTACATTAAAACTGGAGGAAAAAGAAAACCTTTGTGTTTAATTGTGAAATGGAGCTACTTTCTAAGGCTTACATAGTTATGAACAGTTTTTTCACCTCTTTGAACATGGAGTAGGATATTCAATAGTCATTCAAGTATAAGACACGTTTTTAGGACTGTTCCGATTTGACAAAATGTCTAGCATCTATGACCACATCTACTGACTGCCAGGAAGACCCTTTGCTCCCTCCATCACAACAAGGAAAATGTGAGCTTAGGGTTTCAGCATGGAAATTCTTAAAAATTTTTTTTTAACTAAGAAAGGAATCAGTGGGGAAAGTATTTGAACTATATACAGAAGGTGAGAAGAGATTCCGTGTCTCATTACACTGCCTGTTATAGCATAGATTAGCATCAGTAAAAGCCTAATTCAAGTGTATTGGGAATTTATTTAATTTGTGACTGATGGGTAGGGGTTCCTTTTTCTCTTACTGCGTCTATTCTTCTGCATCTCTGGACATTAGAATTTGGTATAAAGATAACATATGGTTCTTATATTCATCACTACCAAGCAAGTATTTGACATGCAATAAATACTTAGCAATCTTTGTTGAATGAATAAGTGGACTCCCCACACACAGTTGCAGTTAGTGTGAATTTTTCCTCCTTTCTGTGCAGTTTTTCTAACTGCTTCAGTTCCTACTGCATGAGCACTAAAAGTGGATTCCAGAGGCTTTACAAGGGTCTCTGCTTAGCCCCCCTCCAGTCAGCATCACAGGGCTTGAATAAATGGATCCCATAACAAAGGATTTTAAGTGCACTTGTCTGTTTCCTATTTCATCCTCTCTGACAGAGTTTTGAGGACAGACTTGCTCCAGAAGAACGTTTTTCCCCCTTGGATCTTTTTAACAAAATCCAACAACAGAATGAAGAACTCGGACTGATTATTGATTTAACGTATACTCACCGCTACTATAAACCAGAGGTAAATGGAAATGTTAACTAAAAAGAACCTACTTTCTGATACTATAATAATTCACAGCTAAGGCTAAGGAACACAGCTGTTTATCACCTCAGGCTAAGAAGAATCCAGACCTACTTTCATGGGTAACAGTTGAAAAAGGGAACCAAGTGGTTTCCTGAACTAAACATTTCTAATTGCTGTCTCAGAATGAGGTAAAGACATGAATTAAAGTCTAATATTTGACAGTAGGCTCTGAGTGTGCTTAAGAAATTCTGTAAGCTTCTATGTTCTATATTTTGAAAATGAAGTAAACTTTTAGTGAGGTAAGTAGTAGCCTAACAGCACAAAGAGGAATATTGATTATGTCATTAGCATTTATTTTAAGCAGTTACCTGCATATGTGTAAGCATCACAGTAAAAGACAAGTTGTTCTCAAGGGTGTATGCTTTCTTTTCCTCCAATTTTTCCATGATGTACAGAAACCCATCTTTTCTGTTGGCCCACATGGCATATCAGTTGGAAAGAATTGTCCTCCTTCTGACCAGTTCAGTGACCATGGGAAACAATAATAACTAATGCATGTTAATGCTTGTGTAGCGGTTTGCTCTTTTAAAAAGTACTTTGAGCTCTGACTGGTGTGGCTCAGTGGGTTGGCCATCGTCCTGCAAATTGAAGGGTCACAGGTTGGATTCCTGGTCAGGGCACATGCCTGGGTTGGGGGCCAGGTCCACAGCTGGGGGCATGAGAGAGGCAACCAGTTGATGTTTCTCTCACACATGGGTGTTTCCCTCTTTTTCTCTCTCCCTCCCCCTTTCCCTAAAAATAAACATATAGTATCTTTTAAAACCTAAATTAAAAAGTCCTTTCACATACCTTAGGTAATCTGCGCAACAAGTTCTAGCTGATGAAGTAGTCGTAGGACTGATATCTCCTATTGAGTGCTTATCCTTCACTAAGCTCAGAGAATAAATGATCACAATTAGGAATTTTACAGATGATGAAACAGGCTGAGACTAGGAATAATGAAAAGGAACTCAGTTGTTCCTCTTTTATTGTTTTAAAATATGCATTAATAATATTTATCATTTTAACCATAAGTTTTCAATTCAGTGGCATTATGTACATTCACATCATATGTATCCATCACCCCTGTCTATAACCAAAACTTTATCATCCTCAACAAAAACACTGAACCATTAAACCATAACAACTTCATTTCCCCTCCCCTCATCCCCCAGTAACCTCTTGCTTTCTATGAATTTGCCTATGCTAGGTACCTCATGTAAGTGTTCATCCATTTGTCCTGTGTCTGGATTATTTCACTAAACACAGTGTTTTCAAGGCTCATCCCTGTTATAGCATGCAACAAACTGGTATTCCTTTTCATGGGTGAGTAATCCATGTGTATATATACCATATTTTACCTCTTCATCTGTTGATGGCCACTTGGACCGTTTCCTTCCTTGGATCTTGTGGATCATGGTGCTGTGAACGCGGGTGTACAAATTGTTGTTCAGATCCCTGCATTCAGTTCTTTTGGATGTGTAGGTGGGAGTGGAGTCGTTAGGGCTTATGGCAGTTCTGTGTTTAACCTTTGAGAAACTGTCAGGCTGTTTTCCACAGTGTCCTCTTTTTTTTACACAATTGTTATGAACTTTAAACTTACATAGAAGTCGATGTAATACTGTGGGTGTTTGTTGTCCACCCATAAATTCATCCAGCTTTGATATTCATTAACTGATACCAGGTTTCATCTACGCTTCAACCTATTTCAACTTATTCCATATTATTTTGAAGTAGATTCCAGATGTCATTGTGCCTGTACATTTTGGCATTCATATTTTAAATGTGGGGCTTTATTCCCTAATACAACTTTTTAATATTACATATCCAATCAGCATGCAGATTTGTAGTTGTCTTCTAAATCTCATGAAAAGAAACATTTGTAAGACTTGAATTAGACCCAGATAAGGTCCACATTGTGTTTGATTGTAATATCTGTGGAACCACATCTCTTTTCTTTCTTTTATTTCCCCTGTTGAATTTCATTTTTTTAAAAAATATTTTATTTATTTATCTTTAGAGGGGAAGGGAAGGAGAGAGGGAGAGAAGTATCAACGTATGGTTGCCTCTTGTGCATCCCCTGCCGGGACTGGCCTGCAACCCAGGCATGTACCCTGACTGGGAATCGAACCTCAATCATGTGGTTCACAGGCCCGCGCTCAATCCACTGAGCTACACTAGCCAGGGCTGAATTTCATTTTTTAAGAAACTGTGGTTTGTCCCATATAATTTTGGTGATCACACCCCCATGTGTTGTAACCATATTCCTTAGGACTTGTATTTTAAATTGGTAATTGACCCAGAGGCTTGATCAGATTCAGGCTTGGGGTTTTGTTTTTGTTTTCCAAAGTGGTTTCGTAGGTTATGAGTGTTCTTCCATGGAGACATATAAGTGATAGCCTGTTTCTGTAATGTTAGCAGCCACTGATGATTGATACCTACATTGAGAATTATTTGGGGACTTTAAAAATGGTGAATTCTACTGTTGTTTTTTTTTTTCATTTATTAGCTGGGTATATGTATTTTTCTTTTTTAAAAAAGATTTTATGTATTTGTTTTTAGAGGGGAGGGGAGGGAGAGAGAGACATCAGTGTGTGGCTACCTCTCACACACCCCCTACTGGCCCAAACCCAGGCATGTGCCCTGACTGGTAATCGAACCAGCAACCCCTTTCTTCACAGGCCCACGCTCAGTCCACTGAGCTACACCAGCCAGGGCACATTAGCTGGGTATATTTCTATGAAAAGAAGCTCATCAGCTATTTGGTTGCCCAGCTGTAGAGGCATGATTCTTTCCTTTCATTTAAAAATTTTCAAAATAATGAGTTGATTCACTAAATTCTCCAGTGATGACCAGTTCAATTGTACTTTATTTATTTATTTTTGTATCATCAGGGATTTCACTGCAGCTACTATTCTTATTGAGGCACAAATTGAGTCCTGTCTCTGGCCAGTTGGAGCTTCTCCATTTAGCTCCCAAGTCTTCTTGACATGACATAACCTCAGTTGTTCCTGTACTTCTTCAGGGGTAACAATTAGGAAATGTGTTTGTATGTTTGTTTTTCGTATGAATACATCGTAGGTTCACACTGACACTTTCCTATTGGATTCAGAACTACAGGAGTTTATTTAACTTGTTCTGGCTATTGTCAATGTCTACTCTCTCCCACCCCAAGAGTACCAGCTCTCAGCAGTGCCTGCAGGTTGCTCTGTCCAAGTTCTTCTGACTCATGCCCTTAAAATGTAAAATATTAGGTGGATTTGTTTATGCAGCTTTTAGTGCTATATGCATTCATTCACATGCATTTTGCTTTCAGCTGTGTCTACCTACTGAGTATCCATTCTGCAGTTTTAATGCAAATCTGGTGATACTTCTTAGTTGAAGCAGCTTTGGAAAAAATGGCTTTTTATCAGAATTACTAATATACTAAGTTTATTACAGTCTATTCTGGTTCTTGTAATTAATTTTTAATTCTTCCCCTGCAAATGAAATAACATACATTTTCATGATCTTGCCTTTTAGGACTTACCGGAAAGTATTCCTTACTTAAAAATTTATACAATTGGGCATCAAGTGCCTGATGATGACACTATTTTTAAATTTAAATGTGCTGTTAATGGGTTTTTGAAAGAAAACAAAGATAATGGTGAGTTGTTCTATTTCTTACCTGAACTTTGTTATGCATTTTGAGTGGGGTTGTGAATTTTTAATATTTTTAATAGCTCCTGCCTTAGTCCTATTGTATTTGATAATGTGGGCATGTCAGAGGGTGGTGAGAGAGTAAGGTGTTTGTCCTGTTATGGGTACAGAGAAACAACTTAGTTTGTAATGTGAGGTTAGTGAGAAATAGGAGCTGAGCTAGCTCATCTCTTTTCTAAATATTTGAATGGGAAATGTATAATATAAAAATGTTCTCTTGTCTTACTTACTGGTTAAGAGGTGATCAGTAGAAGGAAGAAAGGGTAGAATCTTGATGTTTTAGAATGTGTAAAAACAGAAAAAGTAGGCAAAGGTTGAGACAGACCTTTTAAAATTTGAAAAGGTTTGGGGTGAGACAGACCCCTAGGAGCAGGAGGAACAGTGAAGTTGCATCTTCATCATTCATATTTGAAACATTTCTGCTGTTTTTCCACTCTGGGTACAAGTGAAGAAGGTCATGGCCACCTCCTGTTCTTAGTTTTCAGACAGGAAGAACTAAAGTAGGCTGGTGTTTGCTTGTTTCTGCTTTCAGATCTACTTGACTCTGTTTGAAAACAGATCTTAATAGCTTCTGCATATAAAGAATCCATTGCCTTTTTTCTGGCATCTGGCTATCAGAAGGAACATGATGTTTGCCATATTTTAAGACTAGGGGATCTTTTTTTCTTTGGAAAGTCACATACTCACAGGACCGAGTGTTCATTTTGTTCTCTTTCTACATTTAGCTTAAGGAGTATATACTTTATTAAGTAAATTTGACATACAAATATAAGTTTAAATATAAAGAAGCAGAGAGTAAGGGAGAAAGAATAGAGACAGATGTGGGAAGATAGGGGATGGAAGGAAAGAGAGATAGAATCAGTGGTTTTTAAGATAAATTGTCAAGCCATTACCTGGTCACTTAATGTAGGCACTAGTTCTTAAATATCTGAGCCCTGGTCACAGGTCTCTTGTGTACTTTAAGTCATGAGAGGCTGGACTTTGCCTGTGATAACCACAGAGTCTACAGGCTCCTTTATGCAGTGGAACTATTATGCAGTGTCCCGTCTGTTTCCGGGAGGGCCAGAAGATCCACAAGGGTGTATGAGAGCATGTTTGTAAGTATTGGTTCTTCACGTGCTGCACCAAGTGTACTCCGTTGCATGGTTGACTTGATGTTGGTCTCCTGCTTGTATTATGCTGACTTCACTGTGTCTGGCAGCGCTCCTTGCCATGGCGGTCTCAGGACCTGGCTTATGATCCATTTGGCTGCCTCTGCTGTGAGCCCCTCTACAGATTCTAGGCGCACTGATGAAGAGGAGGACCCTACTCAGTCCATTCCCTAGAACTGATATACTCAGAAAATAAATTGATTTAGTAAACACTTGAAGGCCTGTTGGGTTTATTGTTAGGGTTCAAAGATTTAGAGGTGAATAGCAGTCTTTGTTCATTAGAAATTCACAGTTATCTTGAAAGGTAAATATGTAGGAAGTATAAGTACTTAGTTAATTATAATAAGAATAAATTATATGGTCTGGGAATATAGAGAGATGGAGGAAGGCCTTTCTGAGGAGTCAGTGTTGGAGATGGGCTGTGGGGAGGAGGATTTGGCTAGAAAAAGCAAAGGACAGCTTAAGTGTTGGAAACGGTCCAGAACCTACACAGCTTGAATCTGTGTCATGGAGAAGCAGGCTCTGGTGCCACTAGAAGGTAGAGTGAAAGGGCATGATTCTTATGTTTATATTCCACAAATATTTATATATAACACCTTCGAAGGTGAAGGCACTGATCTAGGAAGTAGGAACAGAAGAAAGTTCTTGCTCTTCTGTACTTCACATTCTAGTGGGGGAGAGGGAGAAATAAAAAGTGAATATACAGAGTGTCAGGTGGTGATAGTGCTTCGTAGAATAAGAAAACAATAAGGAGGTGAGGAGACCTGGTGGGTGATCAGGAAAGGCTACTCTGAAGTTATCATTTAGCAGTGCGTTAATGGGAGGGAGGAACTGAGCCATTGGGTATCTGGGAAAGACAGTGGGCTGGGTAGTATTCTAAAGGGAGAGAATGGTAGGTGTAGAGTCCCTGAGGCACGACTGTCACGACATCAGCATGTTTGAGCAATAGCGAGCAGGCCAGTGCAGCTGGAGTGGGGGGAGAAAGTGAGGTCAGAGCCGTAGAAAATGAGATCAGAGAGGTTGGCATAGGGTGGGAGTGAGGTGGACCATGTAGCAAGTCCTTGTAGGTTGTAGTTCAGATCATTGTGGACTTAGACAGACGGATTGCTCTCCTTGTATTGAGAGTTCTAATGCTATCCTAAATGTTTGGGCTTTATTCTATGCAAAATGAAGATTTTTCAGCAAGGGAACAACCCAGGCAAGTGTATATTTTAGAAAGAGCATCTTCCACATGCAGGTTGCATTGAAATAGAAGAGGTGAGAAGTAGGGTGGTAGTAATCCAGGTAGGAGATGATGAGTACCCTCCTACCAGACAGCGCCTAGTCAGGGGCATACATTGTGCAGAGGTCGATTACACATTGTTTTTTATTTAATTTCTCACAGAGTGTTTTTAAAATAAGGACTAAGACATCCTGTGGCATGGTTGGGAAAATCTTAGACACGATTCTCGTGCTGGTTCTATTTTCCCGCTGTGTAGCTCAGGCTTATGTCTCCACATCTGGCTTTTTCACTACAAACTACAAACAGACTTCACGGGGCACATAGGCCTCTGGCAGGTGAGGAGCAGCAAATGGGGGAGTGGACGTGCCTTGGGAACACAAGAGCACTGCAGAAACTGTCCTTTTTAATAATCGGTGTTAAAACTGAAGGCATTCCCTTTGTTTCACTCAAACACAAATTTCACTCTCTTCAATGCCTGTTTTTCTTTAACTCCCCTTTTCTGTGACTGATCAGTTACTGGTGAGCATTCTACAGGGTCTGGCAGGAGTGAGGCCTGCTGAGTGTGTTGGTCAGGTATGCGAATGTCTCGCATGAGATGGGCAGCAGTTTGAACATGTCACCTAAAATGTCACATGGTGTGCTTGAGTTGGTATTGTTATGTTATAGAATTTCATCCTTACGATTTTGTAATAAGAGATTTTGTAACAGAAAGGGGCCTTATTTGGGCCCGACCCTGTAAACTAAGACAGAAGGAATTTTCTCAGTGGAGTTGCTCTAAGTACCTGACCAGGCCTTCCCCGTGTTACACTGTTGCATCAAACTGGGGACTGTGCACAAGTTCCCAGAGACAGTGAATTTTGACTTCATATTACATCATTCCTTAGAGTATGTTACTAAAAAAACCCGTTTTTCCTAAGGTGTTACTTCTTTTCAGGTAGTGGTAGTGCTGTGGTAACTAATATATGTTACTCTTAAGAAAAGTATATAACTTGTTTTTAGGGCATTCACTTCATTTATTTAACTCTACATTCCCTGTTTCATAGACCGACTTATTGGTGTCCACTGTACCCATGGTTTAAACAGGACTGGCTACCTCATCTGCAGGTGAGTTGCCAACCCCAAGAGCCAGACCATGCTTAAGTTGTTTTAAGTAGCAATATAAACTAATCGCAAAATGTAATTAGTATAGAGATATATGAAGCAGAAAGCAGTGTTGCCCCCCACTCAGGGATTACCACCAGTAATAATTGACTACATGTTTTTTCAGACTTTAAAACTGCAGATAAAAGAATATACATGTAATTTAATGGTACAATACTCAGACATTCTGTTTTATGGTTTTATTTTATATTTTAATATATGGTGGGCATCTTCCTTTGAAAGTATTTGGAGACCTCATTCCTTTAAAAAGCTGTATTATTCTTTCCCTTACTGATGTACATAAAAATCAGAAGATTGATGTTATAAAGTGTTGAAATAATAAACATTCCTCTGAGTATATCTTTGAATATATATGCTATTATCTGAGAGATAATTTCACTCAGGATGAAATTTCTGAATCAGAAAGTTTATGTCCATATGCTTTCTTGCGGATGTTGCTACAATGTACTGATTTGTGTTTGTTTATTCAGAAAATAATGTGTTTTTTATTTTGGTTTTTTAAAGGCATTTTTAAAAAGATTTTATTATTTATTTATTTATCTATAGACGGGAAGGGGAGAGGGAGAGAAATATCAATGTATGGTCGCCTCTCGTGGGTCCCCTGCTGGGAACCGGCCTACAACCCAGGCATGTACCCTGACTGGGAATCGAACCGAGATCATCTGGTTCGCAGGCCCGCCCTCAATCTACTGAGCTACACCAGCCAGGAGAAAATATGTGTTTAGCATCTGTTATGTGTAAGCACTGTGCTGGGTGCTAACAAAGACAGTTGTGAGACTGAACAGAGAGATGTGACCTGGATCCAGCAACTTAGAGAATAATTCCAGCACTTACTCATAATTCTAGCAGTTGCTGGCACACACATCTAAAATTACAACTTTAACAGGTGTTCAGAGGAGAGGGACATGGTATTAAGAGAACATATCAGTTGGGATGACTTGACCTCATCATGGAGCTTAGAGAAGGTTTTCTTGGGGGTGAGTTGATCTAATATCTAAGGAAAAGTAGGTATTAACAAGATAGGGTCATGGGGGAGAGAATTCTGGGCACAAGGAGCAGGACAGGCTCTGTAACGGGAAAGCATGTGCTGTGCTGGAAGACCTGGCTCGGGAGGCTGCGCCATGGAGGAAGAATGGCATTAAAATGAAACTAGATCATGCAGGCCTGTGTTGAAGTTTTAGGTTTTAACTTAAGAGCAGTAGAAAACCATTGAACTCTTTTCACTGAGGCTGAGTTAGGGTAGAGGAGGATCAGTTTGCACTGCAGGGGCACAGAGTGGAAGAAGGAGACAGGTGAGGTTTTTGTAGGAGTCAAGGCATAATGGTGGCTTGCTCCACGGTGTGCAGGTCATTTTGGTGGGAAGATATGGACATACGCCAGAGTGTGTATGTGATATCACTGCTAGGGTGGTGGTGGGATGGACAGGAGGGTAAGGAGGAAATGGCTGGCAGTGATGGAGAATGCTAAGTTTCTTGCCCATGCAGTCAGTTAATAATGTTTTTGAGATAGGACATCAATATTTCCCCAACTTGTCTTCTGCAATTTGTTGATTTCTGATAAATGCTATTGTCATATTTTGATTCAAAATTACTTGTATCTTATCAACATCTTTTTAACACCTGGCGAGTTGGTTCTGTGTTTTCTGCTCTTTTAGTAATTAAATTGTTGTATTAATGTAAGTCATTTTATTAATAGAGTTCCTAAAGTTGGTTCATCCTTGTATCCTTAGCATAAGGCTTTTTGTGATGGTGGTGTGTCATTCTTTAATAATTACTGGATTAGATGTGTGATATTTCCTTGGGATGTTTATATCTATATCTGTAAGTGAAATTGGACCTTTTCTGCAACAAACTTGATTTTTATGTTGTTTTGTTAGATATTTGATTGATGTAGAAGGCATGAGGCCAGAGGATGCAATTGAATGTGAGTATGAGGGTCATCACTGTTTTCCTTTTTGTAAAAGTGGAAGGTGGAAATGTGGATGAACTTTCCAAATTTTGAGAAAAGAGAAAAGTTTGTAGTTCATTCTTTGTGACCTAAGATAATCTTTTGCCAAAAGTTTATACAGCGATGTATCTGGAGATACTGAGATGTAACAGCCTGAATGATTAGTCAATGGATTTCAGCTCTGATCTGCTTTCTCTGGAAAGGATGTGCTTTTTGTACAGCTATTTCTGACAGTTCTTCCACTCCTTAGTATTCAATCGGTGCCGAGGACATTGCATAGAAAGGCAAAACTACCTTGAAGACCTTCAGAACGGTCCCATCAGGTGAGTTGCATTTTACATGTGAAGTTTGTGGTCAGGGAGATCAGTTTTGATGTCATTTAAGTTGCACATAGCCATTCTTCTTGTCACTTGTTTCCTTGGTCAGGGAAACCTAACCAAATAGGAATGGAGGGAGGATGGGGTTGTTACTTTCATTGGCCAAAATATAGACAGTAAATTGGCTCCTGAATTTGGAAACCAGTAATATCCTGTATAAAAATCATTCTCTTTGAGGGATCGGGAACCCAGTGTGTCCAGATCGAGGGGTTCTGACTACTCAACATACATGGTGGAACCAGTCCACACCACTAATAAGGCTGTTCACCACAGACCTGGGAATAACAGACGTTGGACCCAAGGCTACCCAACACCTTCTTGGCATTTGCACACCCAGGTCCCAGATGTGCAGCAGTCATCAAGGTATGCCTGCTTTCCCTCTTTGCTAGAATCGAAAGAGAAGTGAGTAGTGTGATGAGTTAGTGTCAACACGCTCTGATAATGGTGAGGAATTGACATTTTCTTGCTGGTCGGTGCCAACCTCAAGGTATCCTTTCTTCATGTTTTGCCCTTAAGGCTGGACGATCAGGTGCAGGGTGGGAAATATGTGACTTTTCAGAGGCATCTAGGAAAAAGACTTGGACGGTTTCATTGTTTATGAACTTAGTTTCAGCCAGCAATTTGATATGACTACCAGAAACGATCTTGCTTTCTTTGACTACGTTCAAAGTGGTATAGTTTTCAGAAAAAGGAAGGTTGTTGTTTAAAGAGGAGGTACAAATTATAGCGGAAATAGTAAAAATTCCAGTAGAGGAATCTGCAAAGGACTTGAACAAATAAATCAAAAAAGAAGTTTTACTTGGGAAGTGGAAACAGCCTCAGTACACGTGAAGCAGCGAGGTTCTGTGCTTTACCTGCTAACTCAGCAGCAGTCCCCGATATAGCAGCCCCAGGCAGGGTGTCAGGCTGCACCTGCAATGCGTCCTGGTTCTGCCCTTCACTTGCTGTATGATTGTGGGTAAGATTTCTAAGTCTCTAATTTTTCATCCAATGACAATTTTTTTAAAGATTTTATTTATTTTTAGAGAGAAGGGCCTGGAAGGAGAAAGAGAGGGAGAGAGACATCAGTGTGAGGTTGCCTCTCACATGCCCCCCACTGGGGTTCTGGCCTGCAACCCAGGCATGTGCCCTGACTGGGAATTGAACTGCTGACTCTTTGGTTCCCAGCCCGTGCTCAATCCACTGAGCTACACCAGCCAGGGCCCAATGACGATTTTAATAAAACCTATTTCATAGGGATTGAGGTTGACTATTACATGAACTAAAAAAGTATTTTGAGCACATTATGAACACTTTCAAAGAGACGTTAGCATTTTTAGAAGATGTCAGTCTTTTTTTAAAAAAAGATTACTTGTGTGTATATATATATATGTATGTATGTGTGTGTATATGTATTATGTAACATTACTTGTAATGTTACTTGTGTTGCCAATGGTACTGAAAATTTGTCCAGTCGTTTGCAAGGATAACTTTAATTCCGTACAAAATGTGCAGCATACCTGTTAATTCCACATTGAGTCTAAGGAAATACTTTAAAATATGGAAAGAGTTATATTCATTTAATCAGCACATTTCTAAAACCTTTCTCCTACATTTCAGACATTTGAGTGGATGCTCAGGGTATAGTAGTACATTCAGAGATGTCAGTCCCAGCATTAGTTAATAGTGGTGAAAAAGTAGACAGGGGCTTCCATTTCTAACAGTGAAGAATAGTCGGGTAATACTATGTCCATACTATGACCTTTTATAAAGCCATCCAAACTGATAGCTCATGTAGGATAAGCAAAAATAATCTGTTACTATTTAACAGTTTCAAAAAAAGATGCCGGGAATGCATTTCAGAAAGGAAATATTAACCGGCCTAATTAGATTAGGTAGGATTGAGAGAGGATTGAGGTTAATTTTTCTTTTTCTGATTTCAGATTTTTTTGTATGATTATATTACATTTATTGATCTTGCTTTAAGTCTTAATTTTCCAAATTTGTTACATATACTATTTTTAGAATTTCTATAGTTTATAATTAATACATACATATATATTTATTTATAAAATGAAAGCAGCTTTATGTTTTCAGGAATAAATAGCTTGCTCTATCTCATGTCAGTCTGCCAGACTTGGAAAGAAAGTATCCGATTAGAACAGTATGGGCATTTATCTCTATAGGGAAGGAGAGAAAGGCTGCTGGGAATCTACCGTGTGCTGAGACATTATCGTAGATAATTTATCTGTATTGTCTTACTTTACCTTCATAACAGTTCATGAAGATGGAAAGTGTTATTAGCTGTGTTGTATAAAGAACTAAGAAATCCAAAGATTTAAGTAATTTATGTGCTAAGGTCATACAGGTAGAGAACATTAGAACCAGTGCATTTATGTATCATTTACAAAGCTTATTATATATGTTCTTAAAACTAATAATGGTTTATTACTTTTTGTTGTAAGAAACTCTTCACAGAATCGAAGCTTTTACCAGAGACACCATAACCCTCCTCCTGGCCCCCCTGGAGAGGACTATTCACAGAGGAGATTCTCTTGGAGCGCACGGCCAGATGCCAGTCACGTAGTCCAGAACGAAAGGTGGTGTCCTGGCGGTTACTATGGGTTTTCCTATCCAGCTTATTATGGATGGACTGAGTGACGCCAGCCTACCCTGGAAGTCTGTCTGGAGACCTCAGGACTGAAGACAGCTGGAGTGACCCTAAGGTTGGGTCAAGTGAGGTTTATAATCTATTTTTCCTCCCTTAAGTTCAAACTTAAGGAAAAATTATATTAATACTGGACTCTTTGCTGATAAATTTGCAGTATTTGAAATACTGAATGAATTAATCCGTTTTTCCAGTCTTAAATTTTTTTAAAGGAAAATGTTATTTTAGAACTCAAAAAGTAATAAAGAATATCCCATGTACCTAATTTTTAACAATGCTATCTTTTCTCTGTATTTCCTTTCTACTAGACTTGTGATATGAATGTGTGCATACAAAAATTTTTAGTTATGTTCTGTTTTGTCTTTCTCTGTTTTTGACCCAGTCATTTAAGGTTTCTTTTTTTCCCTAACTGTTCAAGATTTGTATTGAAATTTACCTAGGAGACAGTCTCTTTGGAACCTAATCACTATTTGCAGTTAGTGGTGGTATTTTGTGATGAGGCATTTGTTTCTCTGGCAGGCTGTTGCGGGGGTTGACCAGCATCCTTTCACTGAGTTGTCATGTACGCTGAGTAAACACAGGAGTGGATGGACTTTTAGGGGTTGTCTGTCAACTGGGCAAGAGACTGATAAACCAGAATGTTGGTTGATTTACCTGACAGGGTAATTGTTATCAACTGTGAAATTACTGAGAAAACTTGAAAACTTACAGACTATAAAGGTTACTTAATGAACAGAATAGGATACAACATTAAAAGCCTGGGATATTGGGAAGACTTGTGTGGCTCCTTATGTTTGTGCTTTTCCATTGAACATAACTTACTGGGGTCTCTCTCCACTCCTGTCACAGTGGACAGTGCTCTGACTTTGACTTTTCTAAGTGTCTCTTTTGCTGCTGCACCTCTAGACCACACAGGTGGATCACTGGGGTTGGGGTGGGGGGTGTTGATTATTTTTAGTTGCAGAGGAAGCTAAAACCTTTGCTTAAGAAAGTGTCACACCATCATGATGTCAAAAGCCTGGGTAGGTATTTGATGAATATCGGCTTCATTTTTTTAAAGCCTCTTATTTTGAACATTTGTATCAGAATGTCTTTTACAAAATGTGAAAGCATTTCATCTGTTCTCTTTTATGTGTGAAGGACATGTTGAACCTGACCTTAAGGAAATGCTCCAGCTCACCTACTCCCCTGTCTGTGTCTCAAATTGCTAATCTTTCATCTAAGTTGAAGGATGGCTCATAGGTTTTTCTTTGCCCGCCACATTTAACGGAGATACAAGGGCTATTGTGAAGAGGCTGGTCCTGGGGAGTTACTCCCCAGGGGAAGACTCCCTGGGGAAGAACAAGCAAGGGCAGTGACGGCAGTCCAGCCAGCCTAATAGCTCTGAGCAGTGTTTTGGCAAGCAGTTTCTCACGAGGACATTGCCAGCGGAAGGGCCCTCATTTAAACATTTTCAGAAGACCTTTCTTTACCCTGTTGTCCCCTCCATCCCCGTCCACTTCTGTTTCAGTTATCAGCGTGGCTTGTTGAAAACTAGGCTCCATTTGCTCTCTCGTGTCTCATTTACTCTTCAACACTGTAGCTCTGGCTTGGCTCGCACCACACCATTGAGCGTTTTTCTAGGGAAAGGGACCGCAACTCCCTTGTTAAAAGGCCTTTGGTGTTCTATTTACACTTTTAAGATTTGTTTTTATTTTTTTAAAAAGTGAGTACTTTAAAGTTCAAACAGTTCTACCAAGATTAGCATGAAAAAGAATAGTTCCCAGTCCCCACCCCACCCAATTGTCACTCCCCAAAGGCAGTCACTAAGTGTTTTTGTGTTCTCTTCTAGTATTTGCTGCTTTACTTAAATACTGTGCTTATATTGCCACTTCTTGATTTTTCAATTTGTGGTGTTATCTGTTGAGGGCAAAGGGGAACTAGCCAGAACATAGCTGTAAGGAAGCAAAAGGTGTTTTACTAACTAACGCAAAGAGGCGCCGGGACACGCCCGAAGAGCAGGGTGTGTTCCAGGATGTGGTTTAAGAGCAAAGGTCAGTCAGGCAGATAGCCATCTGGACAGTCACTAGGGAGGGAAATTTTGCCCCTGTGCACGAGCTCAACTGACCAATCAGGTAAAGGAGCACGAGCCAGTGCAGCCCCTGTGCACGAGCTCAACTGACCAATCAAGTAAAGGAGCACAAGCCAGTGCACGAGTTATCTCACCAATAATCAGTAACCCTACTGTGCCCCTGAGCCAACCGCTAACCGCCACATCTGCTTCTGTATCCAGCTTGCTTGCGCGCCTCCATAAAACCCTAAGCCTGTAAGCGTTTGGCGCGACTCTCATTTGCAGCCCTTGCGGGCACCATGTCTCCAGACACTTTGGAGAGTTCGCCCCTGCGCAGGTTAAACTTGGCCAATAAAGTAACATCTTTGGAACCCCGAAAGTCTCCGACATTTGTTCTCGCAGTTGGTGAATGCAACATTATCTACTAACTACTTACCGTGGAAGATAAGGATTTAGGTTTTTCACATCACATACCCACACACACACTTCTGTTAACCTCAACTTTGCAGTGTAGTTATTTCCCAACTTGCACTTACATCAGTATTCTAGGTTCAAGTTTTTTACTAGGTGAACACCGTTCACTCTGAGCCCTGGTATATCATGGTTATGTTTCCTTCCTTAGGCCATTTTTGTCCCCCTCATTCTTGCCTCATTTGTTTGCCTCTTTGCCTGTGGACCTACCACCAATCCATCTCCCAGATCTCTGCCAGCACGGTAACATCTCTTTTAATGTGGTTAGGATGAGCACATTAGATCCTTTTCTGTTTGAAATCTTTCCTGGAATCCCCCTGACCTATTTCAGGTTGGGCGTTACATTAGTTTGCCACAGCTGCCATACAAAGTTCCACAGACTGTGTGGCTTAAACAACACTTCTAGAGGCCAGAAGTCTGAGATCAAGGAAGGTATCAACAGGGTTGGTTTCTTCTGAAGCCTTTCATTGTTTGTAAATGGCCCCCTTTTCCTTGTCCTCATGTGGCCGTCCCCCTGCGTCTATCTGTGTCCATATTTCCCCTTCTTTAAGGATGCCAGTGACATTGGATTAGTGCCCACCCTTACGAACTCATTTACACTTACTTCCTCTTTAAAGACCCTATCTCCATATATAGTCACATTCTGAGGTCCTGGGAGTTAGGATGACTATGACTTGAGTTTTGGGAAGGCACCAGTCAGGCCATGACGGGCACATCTCTGCACCTGGGGCATAGCTCTCGTCCTGGGATTTCTACTCACCTTCAGCCTCGTCGTTTCTTCTGCCCACCTCTGTTTCCTGGGCCCCATAGCTGTGGCTTTCACGATTTACTTCCCTGTTTGGTAGATTATATGCTTCTGTAGATTTCCAAGGAGGGTTAATAGGCTATAAATTTTTTGAGACTTTTGCATGTCTGAAATGGGTTTATTTTATTCTTTCACTGCACTGATAATTTGATAGGCTATATAATTGTAGGTAGACACTTTTAAATGCATTTACTCATTGTTTTCCACATTCGTTGCTGTTGAAACCCTGTGCTATTCTAATTCTAAAGCTTTTATCTGGGGACCTGTAGTTTTTCTCTCTGAAAGCTTTAGGATCTTCTTTATCTCAAAAGCCCTGACATTTCATGATGTTTTAGTGTAGGTATTATTTGTGATGTTAGATACTTAGTGAACCCTTTAAGTCTAGTACTTTATGTGCATCTCAGAAATTTTCTTCTCACTTGATGCTATTTTCTTTTTCAGGAACTTCTAGTTGAATGTTGGATTTTCTGAAATGTACCTCTATGTTAATGTTTCTTTTAATTTCCATTTTAACCTTTTTGCTTTTTTTAAAAAAACAAAATTTCCTTGCCTGCCTTTTCTATTTTTCTGTTGATTAGAAGTTCATTATTTAAATTTTCTGCTATATATATTTTTTCTACTATATATTTTTTAATTTCCAAAACCTAGCTCTTATTTTCCAAATGGCATTATTTCAGTTACTTCACTTTTAAAAAGAAAATTAGCCCTGGCTGGTGAGGCTCAGTGGATTGAGTGCCAACCTGTGAACCAAGGGGTCACTAGTCCAATTCCCAATCAGGGAATTGGGTTGCGGGCCAGGTCTCTAGTGGAGGGTGCATGAGAGGCAACCACACATTGACGTTTCTCTTCCTTTCTTTCTCCCCCGCTTCCTCTTCTGAAAATAAATACTTTTTAAAAAATCAGATAATTTTATTACTTTTGCATATTCTGAAAATTCTTTGAAGTTCAACTAATTCTTGAAAGATATACAAGGCCAATGATGTACATACTATAGGAACACATTTGTGAACTGATTATCTTTAATGAATGTATTATTTTTTTCTCTGAAGTATTGATTATTTTTAGGTTTTTCTGTTACCTGCACCAGCTGTTTTCTTTATTTTTCTTTTTTTCTTGTTTGTTGATGCCTGTCTCTCGTATTGGAAATGTTCTTGAAATGTCTGATGATCTGTACCATCTTCCTTACTTCTGACTGAGGTACTCAAAAGTGGATGGAAGCCTTGGTCGTGTTGTGGTGGATTTGTAATAAGGTGATTGCTTAGCTCCCGTTTTGTTTATTTTCCCCTTGCTCTACACATTTAGGTTTTAATTTTCTCCATTCTGACTGTTACCCATCTTTGATAATTTTATTCTCTCTCATCTGTCCTTTTTCGTTCCTGCCATTCTCTCGAGTTTTCAATCTGTAAACTGTCATTTTTGGTAGGGAGTAGAGAATAGGCATGAGATCAATACAGCCAGTGTAATGAGACGGAAAATGAGCCAATAAAATTGGATTTTCAGTTTATCCTCAGTCTGGTAAGCTTTGTTTTAATGCATCATTTCCTGGGAGTGTAGGCCATTGAGTCCCCTAAGTCATGATTTGGTCCTATAATATCAGCCATAAACACTGCTGCAGTGTTTCAGTCACCTCCTCTCTGAAGGCATCTTCTGCACCTCGACCACTGTCTTTTTTTGCCTTGCTAGCAAAAGCTCACGAGCCTGACTAGAACCCTGGTTGCACTGGACCTGCATGGCCCTTATAGCCCCTGCATGGAGCCCTCTGTCACCCCTCCACTTTAGAGGTAGAGGAAATGTCATACTACAGGCCACAGGAGCTGGCTTTCTGAGCTGCTACTGAAGGGTGAGATGATCAGAAGTGGAAGAGTCAGTTCCCAAGGTAGGGAGCCTTAATTAATGGAACACGAAAGACAGCAGGAGCCTGGCAGACTAATTCCCCTCCTTTCCCCCTTCTGTAGACCACTCAGGCATGGTTTTCCCTTTCAGGCCTTCCAGAGAAAGTCCAGCCTGCTGAGTGGACATGCAGGCCAAATGAGCTGTGTGTGCTGGCTCTGGCTCATTGTAAAATCTGCCAGTGAGGTAATCTATTGTGTCGTAATATTTTACATCTTTCCTTGCTTCACTTCCCTTTTTTCCCTCATCCTCACCACCCAAATAAAACACCAGCACTTTAATGCTTGCTTCAGGCTCTGCTTTCTAGAGTATTTGTTAATAAATCTGCAGTCATAATTTTAATTGTTCAACCATACATACAAGAGCTGGAAAAACTAGAGCGCTTCCTGATTTGACACTGAGATTCTGCAAATATCTGTACCTTTTAGGAATACAGAAATGTCAGTTACATCCCAGGTAACTGTTTTCAAGAAATACAAGCTATTTTCACCTGACATGGGAACAGTTTCTGGAGTCTGGGTGTCTTCCATGACCCATTTGCTCAGTTACAACTTCCAAGGTTAGATTCACTTTAACAGATGATAACAGTCATGCGTATGTATGCAGGTCTATGTGTTGCAGAGGAGAACAAAGTTGATATTATGAGAGTTCTCAGTTAACCCTCCATCAGATCAGTTTTTGAATTAATGGTATGGTACATAATGATCTCTATTCTGCAGCTATAGGTAAAGGGATCATCTTTACTTCTGAGATGACATTTTGAAAAACAGTAAAATTCGACAAACACATGCAGTTTTATTAACTAAATTTAAGAACAGTCTCATCAAAATGGACTTAACTAATATATATAGAGCCCTTCATCCCAAAGAAGGTAAATATACATTCTTTTCAAATGCACATGGAACATTTTCAAAGATAGACCACATGACAGGACACAAACAAGCCTCAACAAATTCAAGAAAACTGAAATCATACCAAGCATTTTCTCTGACCACAAGGGACTAAAACTAGAAATCAACCCTAAGGAAAAAACCCCAAAACACTGAAAATGATGGTGATTGAATTAACATGGTATTAAACAATGAATGAGTCAAGAATGAAATTAGGGAAGAAATCAAAAAGTTTCTGGAAACAAATGAAAATGAACTCACAACAATCCAAAACTTAGGAGACACAGTGAAAGCAGTCCTGAGAGGGCTGAGACTCATAGCAATACAGGGCTACCTAAAAAAGATAGAAACATCTCAAATACCCTACCCCTACACCTACAAGAACTGGAGGAACAACAACCAAGACAGCCCAGAGCAAGTAGAAGGATGGAAATAACCAAGATCAGAGGAGAATTAAATGACATAGAGACTAAAAGCACTGTTCTAAGGATCAATGAATCCAGGAGCTGGTTCCTTGAAAAGATAAGCATAATTGACAAGCCTTTAAGCAGACTCATCAAGAAAAAAAGAGAGGACCCAAATAAACACAATCAGAAATGAAAGAGGAGAGACTACAACTGATACCACAGAAATACAAAGCATTGTAGGAAATTACTATGAAGAACTGTATGCCAAAAAATCTGAAAACCTAGGTGAAATGGACAAATTTCTAGAAAAATATAATCTTCCAAAACTGAATGAAGAAGCAGAAAGCCTGAACAGATCAATAACAGCAGATAAATTGAAGCACTAATCAAAAAACTCCTGAGAAACAAAAGCCCTGAACCAGGCTGTTTCACAGGAGAATTTTACAAAACTTTTAAGGAAGAAAGCCCTGGCTGGTGTAGCTCAGTGGATTGAGCGAGGGCCTGCGAACCAGAGCGTTGCGGTTCGATTCCCAGTCAGGGCACATGCCTGGGTTGCAGGCCAGTTCCCAGCAGGCGACACACGAGAGACAACAATACATTGATATTTCTCTCCCTCTCTCCTTCCCTTCCCCTTTAAAGATAAATAAGTAAAATATTTTTAAAAAACTTTTAAGGAAGAGCTAACCCTACTTCACAGACTATTCAAAAAAATTCAGTAGGACAGAAGACTCCCAAACTCTTTATGAAGTCAGCATTATCCTAATCCCACAACCACATAAAGACACAACAAAGAAAGAAAATTATAGGCCAATATCACTGATGAACACATGCTAAAATCCTCAACAAAATATGGGCAAACCACATCCAGCAATACATTAAAAAAACCATACACCATGACCAAGTGAGATTCATTCCAGGGATGCAAAGGTGGTATGATATTTGCAAATCAATGAATGTAATACATCACATAAAAGCAAAGACAAAAATCACATGATTATATCAATAGATGCAGAAAAAGCATTTGATAAGGTACAGCACCCATTTATGATAAAAACACTCAGCAAAGTGGGACTAGAGGGAGCATTCCTCAACATAATAAAGGCCATATATGAGAGACCTACAGTCAACATCATAATAGGCAAAAACAAATCTATTCCACTAAGATCAGGAACAAGACAAGGTTGTCCACTTTCACCACTTCTATTCAATATAGTATTGGAAGTTTTAGCCACAGCAATCAGACAAGAAGAGGAAATAAAAAGCATCCAAATCGGAAAGGAGGAAATAAAACTATCATTGTTTGCAGATGACATGATAGTGTACATAGAAAATCCTATAGACTCCACCAAAAAACTGCTTAACCTAATAAATGAATTTGGCAAAACAGCAGGATACAAAGTCAATATCCAGAGATCAAAGGCATTTTTATATACCAACAATGAAACAGCAGAAGCAGAAATCAAGAAAAAATCCATTCAATATAGCAAAAAGAAAAATAAAATACTTAGAAATAAACCTAACCAAGGAAGTAAAAGACATACTCAAAAAACTACACCACACTGAATAAAGGATTCAAGGAAGAAATAAACAAATGGAAACATATACCGTGTTCATGGATCAGAAGAATTAACATCATCAAAATGTCCATACGACCCAAAACAATTTACAGATTCAATGCAATACCTATTAAAGTACCAATAGCATATTTCACATAGACTGAACACTTGAAAAATGTATACGGACCCATAAACAACCCAGAATAGTTCTGCAATTTTGAGAAAGAAGAACAAAGGAGGGATCACAATACCTCATACCAAACTGTATTACAAGGCCACTGTAATCAAAACAGCCTGGTACTGGCATAAAAACAGGCACAGAGACCAATGGAACAGAACAGAGAGCCCAGAAATAAACCCAAATCTCTATGGTCAATTAATATTTGACAAAGGGGGCAGCAACATAAAATGGAGTAAAAATAGCCTCTTCAACAAATGGTGTTGGGATAGCTGAACAGCTTCCTGCAAAAAAAGTGAAATTGAATCACCAACTTACAGGATACACAAAAATAAATTCTGAAAATAAAATACTGGGGAAAAAAAAGCCTTAAATATAAGTCTTGACACCATAAAAAGCTCCGAGCGTGGTCCTCTCTGGGAGATCCTCCCTAATGACCACACTGAGGGCAAGAAGGAAAATGAGTCCCTCCTGTCCCCCGAAACTGCTGAATCTTGACCAGCCCAGACATATGCAGAGTCCATCGTGGCCAATGCTCTGCATAGGAAGTGAGGGCGTTTCATCCAAAGCCCAGCAAGAGTTAGGGTCAAGGTTGAGACTCGCACGGAGACTTAAACTTCCAACACACGGAACCTTTCAGCTCCCCAGCGCTGGGAAGTGACAAACGCCACCTTGGGTCTCCTCCGCTCCAACACGTAGCTGGGGAATACGTGCATCCCAGCACTCATACACAGAAGGAAGGGAGGGTGGATGTAACTGAAACTCAGAATTTTTCTCTCACAGCGATGCGAAAACTGCATACTGGAGAAGGTCGGGGATAGGGTCCCGCAACAGCCCCGCTCCCGGAAGTTGAGGGTTTTGGTTCCGGGGGAAGGGCTTCCAAGACGGACGGGAAGGCGGCGGTGAATTATCCCGGTGCCAGAGCAGGCTGGGGCAGCCTAGAAGGACGAAGAGGCCCGGAGGTTGGTGAGCGGGCTGGCGGGTGCCGCACACCTGTAACCGGATTTTTTGAGATGACGCCTGGAATTCCCTCCGTCGTTGTTTACCAAGCGCCTCCCGGGGCCAGGCCCTGGGAATGCGGCGCGGAAGTGATAGACTCAGTCTCCCTTCAAGGAATACACATTTTAGGATACAAAAAACTTAGATAAGCTCACGATCCATTAAAGGCGTGACAGGGGCTAAGAAGGAGCTTGTATAATAGGGACCCAACCCCAGGGCTCTGGGCTCTCTGTTAGGGAGGGAGGAATTGGATCAGGGGAACTACCAGTCCGAGAGGGCAAAGTGGGTGACTTGAAGCTGAGAGAGCCTTAGCCGGCATGGCTCAGTAGGTTGGAGCGTCCTCCTTCCATCCCTGGTCGTGGTACGTAAGAAAGGCAACTCGTCAATAAATGTTTCTGTCTCACATCGGTTTCTCTCCCTCCTTCCTGTCCCCTCTGTAAGCCTGTTCTCGGGTAAGGACTGAGGAGAAATTAAATTTTTTTAAAGGGCGGGGTGGGAGCGGATGGCCCAGGTCATAGAATCTGGGACGCCTTGACAAAGAGTTGGGGTCTTTCACAACAGCAGCGGAAGGACACGGTTTGCTTTACATTTTGAAAGGATCACATTGCTTGGTAGAGGTTGGGTAATAGGAGGGTAGGAATTGTGAGGCGACCACAGCTAAGAGGCCACAACTGTGGGAGGCTAGAGACAATTGTCTAGGTTAGTGGCTTTGGGTATGAGAGAGAAATGGAGTGACCATAATTATATTTAAGACTTTATGGATTGATGTGCTATTTAAGTGAGAGTCATCTCACTTAAGTGTCTGGCCCAAGTGAGTGAATTACGTAAAACAAAACAGCTATTTTGATGTGTGCTAGGAGTCCCTTTTACCCTAGTATAAAAACTAAAACCATAAAAGGTTTTTTTCTCCACGATTATATATACTCAGTATATTTTGTGTGCTCCCTGTAGACAACTCAGAACAAACAACGATTTTTTAATAGAGGACAGTAAAAAAAATTGTCTACAATCTGGCTACCCAAGATGGCCATATTTTGGTGTTTTTTCATGATTTAGCTTTCTGCCTGCAGCGTTTTGTATAAATGAGAATACATTCATTATAGCTTTCTGTGGCTATTTTTCCCACTGGACATTATCATGATAATAAAGATTGAACTGGTATGTGTCAGAACATTATTTACAGATATTTTTTTCTGATTGAAACAAAATGTCAGATGTAATTCCACCAAGTCAGAGATAACTTTTTGGTGTATTTTACTTTCAGTGTTTATGTGTGCGCACCATTTATTTACTTAAGTTTTTTTTTTTTTTTTTTTTTTTTTTTTTTTTTTAGAGAGGGGAATGGAGGGAGAAAGAGGGAAAGATCCATTGGGGTGCAAGAGAAACATCTATCGTTTACCTCTTGCTCGCTCCCAGTTGTGGACCTGGTCCACAACCCAGGCACATGTCTTGACCAGGAACCCTCCTACTGGCAATCTTTCAGTTTGTGGAAGGATGCCCAGTCCACTGACTCACACCAGTCAGGGCATCTGTGCACCTTTTTAAAAGCCTCATGATTTATGCCAAATTTTATTATTTGTTTCCCAATCAGATATATTTATATAATATTATTTATTGCTATTTTCACACATCACTTCAAGACGACCGGTTTTAAAAATTTATTGTTTATGCTATTACAGTTTTCTGAAGTTTTCCCCCTTTGCTGCCCTCCACACAGCCTGCCCCACCCCCGACTTCCATAGTCAATCTGGACACTTTTGTCCATATTCGGGGTCCTTATATATGTTCTTTGACTAATCCTTTCACCATCTTTCAGTCATTCTCCACCTCCCCCAGGCCTCTTCAGCTGTCAGTCTGCTCCATGATTCTATGCCTGTGGTTCTATTTTGCTCAGTGTATTTTGTTCATTAGATTCCACTTATAGGTGAGATCATATGGCATTTGTCTTTCACTGCCTGGCTTATTTCACTTAGCATAATACTCTCCAGTTCCATCCATGCTGTCACAAAAGGTAGGAATTCCTTCTTTTTTTCCTCTTTTTTAACTGTTGTGTAGTATTCCACTGTAGAAAGTACCACGGCTTTTTCTATCCTGTCATCTACTGATGGACACTTAGACTGTTTCCAAATCTTGGCTATTGTAAATAACGCTGCCATGAACAAAGGGCTGCATAAGTTCTTTTGAATTGGCATTTTGGTATTCTTTGGGTATATTCCCAGCAGTGAAATTGCTGAGTCAAAAGGCAGTTCCATTTTTAAATTTTTGAGGAAATTCCATACTGTTTTCCACAGTGGCTACACCAGTCTGCGTTCCCACCAACAGTGCACTGGAGTTCCCTTTTCCCCACATCTTTGCAAGCACTTGTTGTTTGCTGATTTATTAATGATGGCCATTTTGATTGGTGTGAAATGATACCTCACTGTGGTTTTAATTTGCATCTTTCTGATGGTTAGTGATGTTGATGTCTATGGGCCCTCTGTATGTCCTCCTTGGAAATGGGTCTGTTCAGAGCTTTTGCCAATTTTTTGATCGGATTGTTTGTCTTTCTGGTGTTGAATCGTATAAGTTCTTTATAGATTTTGGAGATTAAACTTCTGTCCAATGTATCATTGGCCAGTATGTTCTCCCATACAGTCAGTTCCCTTTTCATTTTGATGATGGCTTCTTTAGCCATGCAGAAGCTTTTAAATTTGATGTAGTCCCATTTGTTTATTTTTTCCTTTGTTTCCTTTGCCCTAGGAGGTACAACAGCAAAAATAATGCTGTGCGAGATATATGAAATTTTACTGCCTATGTTTCCCTAGGATTTTTATGGTATCATTACTTATATGTAAGTCTTTTATTCACTTTGAGTTTATTCTGGTGTGTGGTATAATATGTGGTGTAGTTTCAATTTTTTGCATGTTCCAGTCCAGTGCTCCTAACACCATTTATTGAAGAAGCTGTCTTTACTCCATTTTATGCTCTTGCCTCCTTTGTCAAATATTGATTGACCAAAAAGTCATTGGTTTATTTCTGGGCTCTCTAATCTGTTCAGTCTATGTGTCTGTTCTTATACCAATACCAGACTGTTTGGATTACAGTTGCATTTTAGTATAGGTTGATATCAAGTATTGTGATCCCTCTAATTTTACTCTTCTTTCTCAAGATTGCTGAAGCTATTTGGGGTCTTTTTTGGTTCAAGAGCAAATTTCCGTAATATTTGTTACGGAAATAACAGATATGTGAAATATGCCACTGGCATTTTAATAGGAGTTGTGTTGAATCTATAGATTGCTTTGGGTAATATGGACATTTTAATGATGTTAATTCTTTTTTTTTAACATTTAAATGTTTTTATTTTTATTTTTTTAAATATATTTTATTGATTAAGCTATTACAGTTGTCCCATTTTCCCCCCTTCACTTCCCTCTGTTCTGAACACCCCCTCCCACCCACATTCCCCCCTCTTTAGTTCACGTCCATGAATCATTCATATAAGTTCTTTGGCTTCTATATTTCCCATACTGTTCTTACCCTTCCCCTGTCTATTTTGTACCTACCATCTATGCTACTTCTTCTCTGTACCTTTTTCCCCTCTCTCCCCCTCCCATTCCCCTGTTGGTAACCCTCCATGTGATCTCCATTTCTGTGGTTCTGTTCCTGTTCTAGTTGTTTGCTTAGTGTGTTTCTGTTTTTGTTTTAGGTGTGGTTGTTAGTAATTGTGAATTTGCTGTCATTTTACTATACATGTTTTTTATCTTCTATTGATAAGTCCCTTTAACATTTCCTATAATAAGGGCTTGGTGATGATGAACTCCTTGAACTTGACCTTATCTGAGAAGCACTTTATGTGCCCTTCTGTTCTAAATGATAGCTTTGCTGGATAGAGCAGTCTTGGCTGTAGGTCCTTGCCTTTCATGACTTGGAATACTTCTTTCCAGCCCTTTCTTGCCTGTAAGGTCTGAGAAATCAGATGACAGTCTCATGGGAATTCCTTTGTAAGTAACTGTGTCCTTATCTCTTGCTGCTTCTAGGATTCTCTCCTTCATTTTAATCTTGGGTAATGTAATTATGATGTGCCTTGGTGTGTTCCTCCTTGGGTCCAACTTGTCTGGGACTCTTTGAGCTTCCTGGACTGCCTGGAAGTCTATCTTTTTTGCCAGATTGGGGAAGTTCTCCTTTATTATTTGTTCAAGTAAGTTTTCCACTTGTTGCTCTTCTTCTTCTCCTTCTGGTACCCCTGTAATTGGGATGTTGGAACATTTAAAGATGTCCTGGAGGTTCCCGAGCTTCTCCTCATGTTTTTGAATTCTCGTTTCTTCATTGTTTTCTGATTGGATGTTTCTTTCTTCCTTCTGGTCCACACTGTTGATTCAAGTCTCAGTTTTCTTCCCATCACTATTGGTTCCCTGTGCATTTTCCTTTATCTCACTTAGCCTTCATTTTTTCATCTAATTGTGACCAAATTCAACCAATTCTGTGATTGATTGATTACCATCCTGATTACCAGTATTTTGAACTGTGCATCGATAGGTTGGCTATGTCTTTGTCACTTAGTTGTATTTTTTCTGGAGCTTTGATCTGTCCTTTCATTTGGGCCTTTTTTTCTTTTTGTCTTGACATGCCTGTTATGTAGTGTACAGCCTGTTAAGTATTCAGGGGTATACCCAGGAGGGGTAGCCTACATGGCTTTGTTGTGACGCTGTATGTGGGGAAGGGGTCCAAGAGGGAACAATGGCACTTGCTCCACTCTCTGCTGGCTTTCAGTCACTTCCCCAGCTTCCCACAAGCAAACTGGACCCTTCTGGTGCTGATTCCGGGTGGGTGGGTTTGTACTTTCTGGGACCCTATGGGTCTCTCCACCGTACTGTCCTGTGTGGCTGGGAATTTCTCCTGCTGCTGCCTTAGCCCCCACAGGGCTTTTAATCAGTGGTTTGAGGCTTTGTTTCCCCGCACTGGGTTGCGTGGTCTGTCTCGCTCCCCATTTGTTCCTCCCAGTTTATCTGCATGAATGTGGAACTGGCAGCTGCACCAGCCACCGCCACAGTCTTGCCAGCCAGCTGCAGCCTTGCATGCCCTGCTCTACAATCCCGTGCTTTGTCCGCCAGCCACTGCCTTACCCACACTGGTCCTCCACTGCTGCTTTGTGGAGAGTCCTCTCCGCGTGCCCGTTTCTGCCTCTCTTACTAGTCTGGATGAGTGTGCCTTCTTTGACTCCTTGGTTGTTGGACTTCCATACAGTTCGATTTTTTTGTCAGTTCTGGTTGTTTTTTGTTTTTAAATTGTTGTTGTCCTTATTTTGGTTGTGCGAGGAGGTACCGTGTCCATCTACACCTCATCTTGGCTGAAAGTGATGATGTTAATTCTTCCTATACCTGAATATTGTATATGCTTCAACTTATTTATATCTTCCTCAATTTCTTTCTTTGATGTCCAATAGTTTTCTGAGTACACGTCTTTTACCTCCTTGGTTAAACTTATTCCTAGGTGTTTTTGTTGTTGTTGCTATAGTATATGGGATTGTTTTCTTAGTTTATCTTTCTGATAGTTCCTTATTGGTGTATAACAATGCTATCAGTTTCTAAATATTCACTTTGTATCCTGCTACTTTGCTGAATGCATTTTTTAGATCAAGCAGTCTTTTGGTGGAGTCTATTGGATCTACTATGTACACTGTCATCTGCAAACAATGACAGTTTTGCTTCCTTCTTTCCAATTTGGATGTCTTTTATTTCATTTTCTTCTCTGATCGCTGTGGCTAGGACTTCTGGTAGTATGTTGAATAGAAGTGGTGAAAGCAGACATCCCTGTCTTGTTCTTGATCTTAAGAACAAGAAAGCTTGTTCTTAAGAAAGCTTAAGAACAAGCTTCTAGTGGGAAAGCTTCTAGTTTTTGTCCATTGAGTATGATGTTGACTGTAGGTCTTTCATATATGGCCTTTATTATTTTGGGGTATACTCCCTCTATTCCCACTTTGCTGATACCTTTTATCATAAATGGATGCTAGACTTTATCAAATGCTTTCTCTGCATCTCTTCATATGATCATGTGATTTTTGTATTTCATTTTGTTTATGTGATGTGTCACATGTATTGATTTATGAATATTGAACCATCCTTGCAACCCTGGAATAAATCCCACTTGATCATGGTGTATGATCTGTTTAATGTATTGTGAGACTGCAGTTTTTAATGGTTGTTTAGTCACAACCAATCCCCTATTACTAGGTAATAAGCTTTCAACTTTTTACTGTTGGAATGAGGATGACATCTTGTTACATAAATTCTCAGATTTCCAATTTATTCCTTGAGAAAGAGTTCTAGAAATAGAACCTACCAGGTAGAAAGAGAAAATGAAACTACCAAGTTGCCTCACCCAAAAATCTCATTAAGACTCTGATTGAAATTATTTAAAAGATTAAATTTTGGCAATGCTGTATTTTTCCATCCAAGGTTATGGTTTTGTTTTTCTAGTTATTCAAGTTGTCTCTTGTGCTTCTTTTATGTCTATGCATATAACCTTTCATTTTTTTTAAACTTATGTTTAAGAAAAGGCCAATATTATTGATTATTTAATAATGTTCCCTCTCTGCTCAAATTCCATGTGTGAAATGGCTATCTTTGAATTGTGTTGTACTTTCTCTATGAAGTTATTTTGTTTCTAATATGTGTGTCTAGGTTCTGCAAAAATACGAATAAAATGGTGAGATCAGAAAATTAAAAAGGCTAAGTAGAAGTGAAAACTTGTGGTCCAAAGAATTCCTGGTATTCTTTTCTGGTTGTCTGTTAGGGTTGCTGTCCCTCAACCATGTATCTGAGGCCTCATCTGTACAACCAGGGGATTAGGCAGCAGCCTTGATCCTTTCTCAAGTAAAGGCAGCTACAAAAAGCTCCGTGGGGTTGGGTTAACATCTCATGAGGGTGTCCTTTTGATATGGATTTTTTCTAGTTTCAGTTCTATCGTCTTATTATTAAAGTTATTTTTTTTAGATTTTATTTATTTATTTATCTTTAGAGGGGAAGGAGAGAGGGAGAGAAACATCATGTATGGTTGCCTTTCGTGAGTCCCCTGCTGGGAACTGGCCTGCAACCCAGACATGTGCCCTGACTGGGAATCAAACCCGCGATCCTCTGGTTCACAGGCCTGTGCTCAATCCACTGAGCTACACCAGCCAGTGCTAAAGTTATTTTTTTTGTTAGCAAAGATATTTGTTATGAATTATAATGTCAACTTTTAAACAAATGAAGTCTTTTGGTCTTTTTGGTTTTATGCAATAGAATCCTGCTTACCTGTGAAATGCAGTTAACACATCAGCTGGACCTATTTCCTGAATGCAGGGTGACCCTTCTGTTATTTCAAGATGTAAAAAATGCTGGAGACTTGAGAAAAAAGGCCATGGAAGGTGCCATTGATGGTTCATTAATAAACCCTACTGTGGTAAGTGCACATGAGAATGACTGAGATATACGGGGCATTTAAGAATATGTTCGCTTTTTATGATGTTACAGGTTAGTCTAAAATTGTCACTTCAGGTAAAAAGTTCTTGTCCAAGCTGTGGAGTGGAGTCAGGTTTGCGCTGTTGCAGACTCCGGCCCACAGAGTCTGCCTGTTGTGGAATGCACAGGCAACAACATCCTGTGTGGAAAAAGGGAACAGATGAGACTACTCTCTCAAGGGGAGAGCGCCTCTGGTGCCTCGGCCACTCCCTCAAGAGGGGAGTGCCCCGACCCTTGTCTAGACAGGCTTTTATTGTTTTCCTGGGGTCTTACATCAGAGAAAGATTTATTATCTATTACCTAGAATATTATTTTCTACATTTTAGGTACAATCAAGGAAATGAAAATAACATGCAGAGGGTAATGGCCATGAGCTGATTAGCTCTGTCCTTGGGAAAATTCACACAGGCTTTGGAAATAGACAATACACCTGTAAGATAGACAATACACATTTGTTGTTTTAGACCAGGGTGATGGAGTTTTAGCAAGAGCAAGCCATAACAATCTGTATGCATTTTCTAGGCCTGAATCCCATGGGAAAACTCAGTTTGAAGATCTGGCTCCTGCCCACTACTTCGCATCTGTAGGTTTTCCAAACAGCTGAGTCACATTTGCCAGGCCAATACAAACTGGTCCCCTACATTGGGCAACCTTGAATTTAACTGTGAACAGAAGCTGAAATGTCAGGCCCTGCACTGAGAGAGAGGGAAGGTCTGGCTTCGTAATGGCAGACACCTGGCTCTCTATTTCTCACCTGAACTATAAAATCTCTGCAGAGGAGGCATTGCATAGTCCTGAGGGGCATAGTCCTAAAGGTGGAATCACATTGCTAGGACTTAATCCCAACTCCACCAATTATGATGACTTTGCACAAATGGTAGCCAACCTTTATATAGTGTTTACTTTGTCCCTGCCATTGTTCTAAGCATTTGACATATACTAACTCATTTCATAACAATCCTGTGAAATACTGTGATTACCTGCATTTAACAGATAAAACACTAAGGAATTTTCCTTCACTGCTAAGTGACCAGAGCTGGCATTCAAACCCAGAGATGCATGGCCTTCATTTCCTCATGTAGTGCAGGCGAATAAGAACACCAATTTCATGGGGTTGTGTTAAGATTTAAAGAAAATAATACAGTATAAAATATTTAGAATATGACCTTTCCCATATTAGTCCTTGATAATTGTTATTTTCAAATTTTTACTATTTAAATTTTTGCAGCTTTAAAATGCTATGATTGTTTTTTGAGCACCCAGGTCCTTGAGAGAGCAATTTTGAAAATATAGTCCATAGGAATTGTGATGAGGTAAAACAGCCTGCCCTTGGAGTGACCATGAGATAGGGCCTGCATCTTCAGAGTACTCAAATTCTGTGTGTGTAATTCTTGTTCTCTTTGGTAGGTCGTCGATCCATTTCAGATACTTGTGGCAGCAAACAAAGCAGTTCACCTCTACAAACTAGAGAAGATGAAGACGAGGACTCTCGCTACTGAAATTATTTTCAACCTGTCCCCAAATAACAATGTAATTAATATAGATTTTCCTTACTTCACATCTGTTGGCCTTGCTGTGATAACATATGTGTTCCCCAGTGTTGAGCTGAAGGCTAAATCCCTGTAAGCCTATTGTTAGCAACAAACCAAAGTAATAGTGAAGAGAAGTCTGGATAGTTTTGTCTTTATAGGGTAAGGAAGATCCCTGTAAATGGTATCGAAATTTAAATGATAAAACAGTAGGCATGGATATTTATGTGTTATCATATGCATCTTTTATTCTCCCTATAAACTCCTTGAGGATAGAATTTATTTCTTTTCCATAGACCAAAAGTCTGCCTGGTACCGGGACTAGCCCTTAGCACATGCTTATTCACACTCAGTACAGAGGAAGAGTTTGTAGTTTGAGATACTGATAGTAATCAAAGTTCCTGAGTTAAAGACATTCCACATGTGGCACATAAAAATAAAAAAATAACTGAAATTTTGCTGATTAAGTTTTAGTATTACTATTACTAACACAACCAGGTATATTATTAAAAAAATCAGAAAATGGGTGGTATGGTTTAAAATACAGATGTTTGAAATATTTATGAAATGCACAATAATAGAATCCTAAGTACTTGGAGGAAAAAAAACTACTAGATGATTATTGTTTCTTTAAGATCATCTAAAATAATTCAAGAAACTATTCGATTCCATACACATCTGTTGAATTTGCCCCATTCCACTTACAGTTCTAGAAACAGAAGAAACAAATATGTTCCCAAGGAAACCAGATGAACAAGACAGAAGTTTAAAGGCCCTAAGATAAATGATATACTGGGAATAATAATTCACATGTGTGGGAATAGCAAAGAACAGTTTACTCTGTAAGGAGGATGGTGCAGTGGGGAGTGGCATTTGGAACTGGACTTTGAAGAATGAGAACACTCCAGGCACAGAACTGTGCACAGGCAAAGGAGTATGAAATGATGGCATCTCCCAGGAGTCCAGACTGGCTGGGAGGTGGCAGTGCATGGCTGAGGCTCGCCTGGGGCCAGAGCGGGTTGTGTGTGTGCTGTGCTGAGAAGTTGGAGCTTTGGTTCCCCAGGGATGAGGTGCACCTTTGAGCAGAGTCCTCTAGGGCCAGGACTGGTAGATGTTGGGAAGGGACTGTTGACAATAAAAACTGTAGGTAGAGAGAACCCTCAGTATATGAAAATAAGAATCTGAGCAAGGAAGAAAGCAGATGTGAGCTCCTTCAGATATAGAAACTACTGGTTTATTGCCTTTTTTTTATCTTAGATTTCAGAGGCTTTGAAAAAATTTGGCATCTCAGCGAATGACTCTTCAATTCTAATTGTTTACATTGAAGATGGAGAAAAACAAATAGATCAAGAAAACCTAATATCTCAGGTAGAAGGTCATCAAGTTTCTCTGAAAAATCTTCCTGAAATAACAAATATTACGGAAGTCAAAAAGGTTTGTAAATCCACATTTGTAGAGTAGAATGGATGAGGAGTAGTACTGATGCTGTTTGCTATTGCTCATCAATGCTATTTTTTGAACTTCTAAGAAAGGTTAATAGAATTTAAAATTACTTGAAAAATAATTATAGATACAAAGAATTGGAAGATGCATATTTATGTGAAATATAATAAAATGTTATAAAAGCATTCTCTGAGAGCCCTGGCTGGCTCAGTGGATTGAGGATCAGCCTACAAACCGAAAGGTTGTTGGTTAGATTCCTGGTTAGGACACATGCTTTGCTTATGGGCCAGGTCCCCAGTTGGGGGCATGAGAGAGGCAACCTGATCATGTATCTCTTGTACAGTGATGTTTCTCTCCCTTTCTCTCTCCCTTCCCTTTCTCTAAAATTAAATAAATAAAATCTTTTTTTAAAAGATTTTTTAAAAGATAAACAAATTTTAAATTTAATCTTTAAAAAAAGATTTTATTCATTTTTAGAGAGAGGGGAAGAGAAGGAGAGAAATATCAATGTGTGGTTGCCTCGGCTGCCTCTCCCACGCCCCGTACTGGGGACCCTTTGATTCGCAGCCGGTGCTCAATCCACTGAGCTATGCCAACTAGGGCTTAAAATCTTTAAAAAATTTTAAAAAGCATTTTCTAAGAAAGAATAGATTAAATATCAAGCTGACGTAGTACATTTGTAATATAAAATACATAACTTTAGTATGAAGTTAATGTCTAGTATGCTTTTTTTTTTAAAGATTTTATTTATCCATTTTTACCTTGAGGGGAAGGGAAGGAGAAAGAGAGACACATTAATGTGTGATTGGCTTCTCACACGCCCCCTCCTGGGGACCTGGACCACACAACCCAGGCATGTGCCCTGACTGGGAACCGAACCAGTGACCCCCTGGTTCGCAGGCCAGTGCTTAATCCAATGAGCCACACCAGCTGGGCTAGTATGCTTTTAAAACTGGTCCAAATTTGGTTTCTATGTTAAGAGGATTACCACTATAACTTCAATTTAAAGAGCATTTTTGCATTTTTGACATAAGTGATGAATTTCCATCTACTTTGCATATTTTAATCACATTTGTAATTTTATACCATATCCCAGTAATTAAATGGTAAATAATTTCATTTATACATGTTTGTATATTAAAAGTTAGTAGTACGTGAATAATTAGCAAATCATAATTTGTCTTACTTTTATAGGTATATAAACTATCTTCAAAAGAAGAAAGTATTGGGACATTGTTGGATAGTGTCATTTGTAGAATGTCAACAAAAGATGTTTTGTGAAATGACAGAAATATTAAAAATTTTCAACATTTGTAAAAACATTGATTTTTCTTTTTTGATTATAAAATTTATATATGTTCATCATACAAAATTTTAAAACACAGAATGGTGTAACAAAAGGGAAAAAATGTAATCCTACCTGTTAATATTTTAAAAGATAATCACTGTTGGGGGGGACTTCCGCCAAGATGGAGGCATAGGTGGAAACACTGTGCCTTCTCCCACAACCAAGTTTGAATACAACAAAGGTTTGGAGAAACAAAGACACAACCAAAGGACAGAAAATTGAATTATACAGAAGTCCGACTACATCTAACCATTCAACACGGACGGTAAGAGGGACGGAGCCAGCAGCGAGCAGGGTCGGGCAGGACAGGGCCCCCGACCCAGGTATGCAGGCAGACGGGAACCAGTTGGGGTGCGGGGCAGACCGCGGGCGCATATTCGCGCACAGTGAGACGGACCACCCAGGCCCCAGGGGGCGAGGGCTGACGGCGGTGGCACACTCGCGTGCAGTGGGACGAAATGAGTGGGCCCGGTGACGGCAGCAACCGCGGCACCGGTGAGGGCCGTGGCCGCAGGCCTCGGACAGGACGCCATAGTCCCTCTTTGACCCCGCCCCCACATACAATGTCACAACCCAGCGACTTAGTTCCCTTCGGCACCAGTGAGGGCCGGCCGGTGGCGGGCGGCATACGGGACACCAGAGTCCCTCTTTGACCCCGCCCCCACATACAGCGTCACAACCCAGCAACTTAGTTGCCCTGTTCTACTGAACACTTTAGGGCTCTGATCCTGCTATGGAACAGGCACGAACAACCTGAAAGATGGCGCAAGAAGAACTCAAAGTCCCAGAGCCAATAACTCTAAGCGACCAAGAGATTGCCAGCCTCTCAGAAGCACAATTCAGGACACTATTTATCAGGATGCTCACAGAACTGGTAGATTATAGTCACAAATTAGAGGAACAAAGTCACAAATTAGAGGAACATATGAAGGCTACACTAATTGAAATGAAGGGAGATGCACAGGAAACCAATAGGGATGGAAAGGAAACGGGGACACAAATCAATGGAATGGACCAGAAGGAAGAACAAAACATCCCACCAGAAAGGAATGAAGAAATGAGAATTCAAAACAATGAGGAGAGGCTTAGGAACCTCCAGGACATCTTTAAACGTTCCAACATCCGAATTATAGGGGTACCAGAAGGGGGAAAGAAACAGCCACGAGTGGAAAACGTATTTGAACAAATAATAAAGGAGAACTTCCCCAGTCTGGCAAAGGAAATAGACTTCCAGGAAATCCACGAAGCTCAGAGAGTGCCAAAGAAGTTGGACCCAAGAAGGAACACACCAAGGCACATCATAATTACATTAGCCAACACCAAAATGAAGGAGAGAATCCTAGAAGCATCAAGGGATAAGGGGACAGTCACCTACAAGGAGTACCCATCAGACTGTCAGCAGATTTCTCAAAAGAGACCTTACAGGCAAGAAGGGGCTGGAGAGAAGTATTCCAAGTCCTGAAATCCAAAGACCTACAGCCAAGATTGCTTTATCCAGCAAAACTTTCATTTAGAATGGAAGGAAAGATAAAGTGCTTCTCAGATAAGGTCAAGTTCAAGGAGTTCATCATCACCAAGCCCTTATATGAAATGCTAAAGGGACTTATATAAGAAAAAGAAGATGAAAAATATTAACAGTGAAAGGACAGCAAACTCATAGTTATTAACAACCACACCTAAAACAAAAGCAAATCAAGAGGACAGCTAGATCAGGAGTGGAACCATAGAAATGAAGAACACATGGAGGGTTAGAAACGGGAGTGGGAGGGGGAGAAGGGGGGAGAAGGCACAGGAAATAGCATAGATGGTAGGTAGAAAATAGATAGGGGGGAGGGCCAGAATAGTGGGGGAAATATAGAATCCAAAGAACTTGAGACATGTGGTTATAAACTAAGGGGGGGAGAATGGTGCGGGAGGGAGGGTGTGGGTGGAGGGGATAGAAGGGGGGGAATAGAACAACTGTAATGGTATAATCAATAAAATATATTTAAAAAAATAAAAATAAAAGATAATCACTGTTGGTATTATTTGTTATTTTCTTCTGACCTTCTATTTCCATTCAAATATATTTTATTTCTATATAATTGGAATAGTAATTGCAAACATTTATTGGAGAGCTACAAGATACTAGTATTTTGCCTCAGTGTTTGTATGTGTCAGGTCACATCCCTGCTCTTACTCCTGGGTGTTCCAGCATCCCCCTTCCAAGCTTCCTGGTTCTGTTCTACACACAAGAATTAACTTCATTCTCACAACACTTTACGGGATAGATGCTGTTATTACCCCCATTTTACACACAGCCACTAAAGATCATAGTGACCTGCCCAGGGTCCTACTGCTAGTGTAAAATCATGTTTTATAAATAGTTTGGGTTTTCTTTCTTGCTTTGTATTTTGATTGTATCCATCAAGGGACACCAGGTCAGGGGTCAGCAAACCTTTCTGTGAAAGGCCAGATAGAAACTGTTTACGGCTTTGCAGATCATGTGGTTTGTGTTGCATCTACTGAACTCTTGCTGTTGTGGTGCAGAAGCATCATCCGCAGACAACACATAAATGTGAGTGTGACTGTTATTACAGAAGTTAAGTGATGGACAGGATTTGCCCTGAGGGCCATGGTTTGTGGAGTTCTGGGGTAGATTAGGCTGCAATGCTGGTCCCTATAGCTCTGGCTTCACAGGACAAAAGTTCTTTGCTCATTCTAAAAGCCAGCATGAATCGTAGGAAGACTCATTGCAGTGACTCAAGAACAGTCTGCTTATTGTTTCTTTCCACCTTGTCTTCCAGCTCACTAATTTGGTCCTCTGCTTCATCCAGTCTGCTTGTAATTCATTCTATTGTGTTTTTAATTTCAGAAAAAAAATTTTTTCATTTCTTTCTGCTTTTTGTTTATAGTTTCTACTTCCCTTTTCATACTGTTGTAGTTCTCACTCAGTTCCTTGTCATTGTCTGTGAGTTCCTTGAGCGTTCTTATAACCATTATTTTGAATCCTGTATCTGAGAGTTAGCTTACCTCCATTTCGTTTAGCTCTTTTAGTGGGGAGTCTTTGTTCCTTTTGATTGCAGGTTCTTTTTTTGTCTCCCCACTTTAGGTGACTCTTTTTGTTTGTTCTTGCACGTCTTGATGTTCTGCTCTGCTAGCTGTCTCTGTAGGGTGGACTTCTGTGGTAGGAATTCTGTGGGACTCAGTGGTATGGTCTCTTTGATCTCCTTGTCTGGAAGCTCTTGGGTTGCTCTTTCTTCTGTTTGTGCGGGCTCTTTTGTTGTACTTGGGTTTTTACCTGTTGGTGGTTCCTTTGTTGGTGGATTCTCTCGAGCAGATATGTGGGTGTTCACATCTCCCACCTACGCTTGTATGTAATCAGTGGCAGGAGGAAGGCAAAGTGGATTAAGACAGCGAGAGAGTATTCAGTGGGATTTAAAGTACCAACAAGTAGAAAAGAGATAGGGGATCCTTTGGATTAGTATAGCATTACCCATGATATTTCCCCCAACTGGCCACCTCCATAAAAGGCGAAAAAGAGATAAGACTCTAGTTAGAGGGGAGAAGGATTTTGAGCTGAATCCAGAAGACAGCTTGTGCAAGGTCAGACGATGAGCTACAGTGAGAGTAAAGGATAGAAAGTAGGCCTAGTGTGCAAGAGAATAAAATTAACCATAACAGTAGTGAAGCTCAAGAAGACAGTGAAATAGGCTAGGATCAGGGAGGGGTGCTGTGTAGTATTTACAATAATATGGAACAATACTTACAATCGTACTGGAATAACAATAATATGACAATCTATATGATCTAAATAACAAGAATAGGAAGTACTCACCCTAGGGTAGTGTGCTATTGGAACTCAAGTGAAGTGAAAGAAGGAAAATTAAAATACAATATGAAAGTATCAGGAAAACCAGGGAAACAATGCAATTAAATAAATAAAACTAAACAGAAAGAAGAAAAATCCTAGTGAAATAAAAAGTAAAAATACTAATACAAATAATAATATGCAAGTTCTATGGGGTAGCAGGTGATATTTGTCCGTTTCTCTGATGTTGTGGTTGGCCTTGTGCTCCATCTGTCTCTGGACTTTTCACAGCTCCAGGTGTTATTGTCTCACTTAGGAAATAAAGTGTGTGTGTGTGGGGGGGGTGGCTAGTGGGAGAAGAAGAAAAGCCTCCTGCAGACTTTAAACCTGCCAAGGGAGTTCTGCAGGTCTTCCTGGATGCTGCAGGCTGAGGGGGGCTGGGCTTCGCTTTTCTTCCCCTGGTTTTGCGAGGGTGGAGGCTAGGTCTGGGCGGCAATATTCACAGTTGTCCAGCCAGCCTCCAGCCCAGGTCCTCCATGTGTTGCTAGGCCCCCACTGTCCATCTAAGCCAGGCCAATGCCTTTAACCCCCACCCCCCCAGTTAAGCCGCCTGTGATGTGCACTAATTAGGGAAGACTCACACATCACCTTCTCCCTCTTTAATGTCCTAGGTGCTAGGCACCCTCAAAGTCTCTTCAGGGTAGTTCAGCTCCCCCACTGAGTTAAGCCTTTCTGGTAACTCCCTGAGCCCTGCTGCCCTCAGCCAGCCAGCCAGCCACTGTGCAAGAGTTCCTTAAGCAGCGACTGAGAGCCTTTTTTTTTTTTAGTAGAATCCTCTTGTTTAAGCCAACCGTTCTTAACAAGCATTTGGCTTGTCACACAGCCTAACTTTCTAACCAGACCAGAGACTATCTAGGTCAGGGTCCATCACAAAACTTGTCTCCCTTCTTCAGGTGCCACCCAGCTCCCTAATTTCTCTGGTAATGACTCAGCAGAAACAGTCCGCAGTCCCAGCAGGTGGACACTGCGCTGTGCATCTCCCACTCCGTCTTTTCTCCCCCAGCAACCTCAAGCATCCAGGTGTATCCTGCTGCCGCTCCGTGCTCTGTCCTCCCTGCCTCGGTAGGGGACGGAGCTGCTGATCTGGCTCTCTTCCAAGGATCCTGTGGCAGGCATTAGGCCGGGAGCGGCAGCAGCTCTGGTCCCTGCACTGGTCCCAGGGACCTTACTGTCCCAACACAATCTTCTTACTGTCTGTTTTTCAATGTCCTCTACAATTTTGGCCTCCATACTTCATATAAGCTGGGATTCAGTTGGCTGTACACTCCGTTCCTCACATCTGCTAGGTGTTCCAGCTGAGCACAGGGGGAAGTGGACTCTGCTCCCACCTACCTCGCCACAATCTTCCCTTAATGTTTCTTGCATGTACTGTGCTAAATCACTTTATAAGCATTCCCTCAGTTAGTCCTCATTACAACCCAAGAGATTTTTCAAGCGAGGAATCAGACTTGGTCTCTCAACTCTACTTCAAAAAATTTCAAGCATACAAGACAATTGCAAATATTACAATAAATATCCCTGTGTCTTTCAAGTGAATTCACCATCTGTCAATATTTGTTGCATTTGGTGTGTGTCAAGTACCTGTCTGCATGTCACACAAATGCCACACCTGCTTTTCTTCTGAACTATTTGAGAGGAAGTTACAGATCTTGGGGTACTCACCCTACATTGTATTTAACTGCCATGGCTCTTAATCTCCTTTAATCTAGAACAATCCTTTTTAAAACTATGTTAACATTTTTTAGAGCACTGTAGATGTCTTTCAGAATTCTACAATCTGGAACTGTTCCTAAGTTGAGTCGATTCAAATAGTTTTGGAACAATAGTAGGTAGATGGATGTTGTGTCCTCCCTGTTGCATGTCATCGAGAGGCACATAATGTCAGTTGTCCCCCACACTGGTGAAACAAAGTTCGATCACGTGGTTCAGATTGTACCTCCAAACCGCTGCATTATAAAGGCAGCTTTCCCCTGAAGTTTAGAGCGCTGAGGCTCGCCTCAAAACTCAACATGCTGGGATCAGGGTTAAATCTCAGATCTGCGAGGCTTCGTAGGCTGTGCTCCTAATGACTTTGTCACACCACTTCATCCCATGCCACTGCTCTGAAACATGTTTGTTTTATTTATTTTTTAAAGGGGGAGAGAGGGCCAAACTATTATTTATAATTTGATTACAAAAGATTTTGTTGGCATTAAACTTAGAGGTATTTTAAGTCTGAGTATGGATATAAAGCAAAAACCAGAAACTATGTTTGGTAGACATGGGAAGTGTTCCAGTAATTACAGATTGGAAGGCAGAAAGCAATTTAGAATACGAAACTGGAAAAGATACCAGCATTTAGGCTGCCTGTCACTACCAAACCTAATAAGCAATGACAGCAATTGAATCTTTATGGGCTCTTTATTCATAGGGCCTGCGATCTGAGAAGAGGGCTGGTTCACACCCAGAAGAACTGTCTTGTCTTTTCTTTACAGGCCAATATTTTTATAGCAGGGAATAAACAAGGTGTGGTGAGGGGTTTTGAAGTTCAGGGAGGATTAGGTAGAAGAAACTGCAACATTACTGCCCTGGGCAGTTAGCTGTTCCCATGGGAGGGTGGTCATCTGTCTCTCCCTGGAACACAAAGGCCCAGATGCCTCCACTCATCCAGGCCGTAATCTTTAGCAGTGCCCCAGGAGGTCAGCTGTTTTCCCAGGAGCGAGCGTGGGCCTTGTCTGGAGTTTCTGAAACAAAAGCTTTAACATATACATTATTTACTAAGCTTATAACTATTTACCTAAAACTAAAATTTTCCAGCACTTAAGTCCCCAGTCAATGACTTCATCGCACCACTTCATCCCATACCATTGCTCTTAAACATGTTTGTTTTATTTATTTTTAAAGGGGGGGGGGAGGAGGGCCAAATTATTATTATTTAAAAATTTGATTACAACAGATTTTATAGGCATTAAATTTAGAGGCATTTTAAGTTTGAATAATGATATAAACCCAAAACCAGAAACTACATTTGGTAAAACATGAGAAGCTTTCCAGTAATTACAGATTGGAAGGCAGGAAGTAATTTATGGAAACAGACAAACCCCATCTTCACAATAATTGTGCTGCACATTTGAATGTCAGTAGTGCATTAGTAAACTGTTCACATTTAGGATCTTAACCTTGAGATTCGGCAGCTATTTCTTGAAAACTTTCTTGGTACTCTGTGCAAATAAGTTGGTCTTCCACATGTCTTAGCACACACTTAAAACATCTCCATTGTGTATATACAAAACACCTACCATTTGGGCAAGGCATAGTATATGTACTTTCATAACCAAACTATAATGTACCTCTCAAATATGAACAATATACACACAGTACATGGTATATAGTATTTACAAAATAAAATATAATACAAGCTGTAGTTTTTTAAATCTTTTTTATCTATTTGTCTTTAGAGGGGAAGGGAAGGAGGGAGGGAGAGAAATATCAATGTATGGTTGCCTTCTGTGCATCCCCTGCTGGGAACTGGCCTGCAACCCAGGCATGTGCCGCGACTGGGAATCCAAGGCCCCATCCTTTGGTTCTCAGGCCCGGGCTCAATCTACTGAGCTACACCAGCCAGGGCCGATTTTTCTCTTTTCTAAGCGAGGGCTGGCCAGGCGCCGCGGGAGGCCGCGGACGAGGGGAAAGGCTCGCTTCCCCAGTTCCCGTGCATTGGCAAGAGCCGAGGCCGAGGCGGCCGCCTGGTTCCTGACGTCCAGGACGGCGCTCCGCTCCCTTCCGCTCCGCCGGTTGAGCCCCGCCCGCTCTCTAGGCTCGGCCAGTGCTGCTGGTACCGGTGGAAGCGGCTGGGCAGCTGCCCCGCGAGGTTGGCCCGCGTCTTCTTTTTTCGCGGCTTCTTCGGGGAGGCCCGAGAGGTGTCCGCGCCCGGGAGAGGCTGCTGTTGGGCAGAGGTGCCGGGGCGCCAGTCTGAGGGGTAAGACACGGACTGTCCCCTCGGAGGTGAGGAAGAGGGTGGTGGGGCAGTGCCCTGGGGTCCAAAATCCGGGGCGAAAGCGGCGGAGCCGACGTCACCGGCGGCAGGGCCCGGAAGTGACAGGGAGGGGAAAAGCCCGGGGAAACGGCGGCAGCCCCGGGACTAGAGGTTCCTGCTGCGGGAGGCGACGGCCCAGCGCTGGGAGGAAGGTGGCTGCTCCGCAGGGGGAGGAGCGAGTACAGCTGGAGGCGCCGCCCGCCGCTCAGGGGGCCCGAGCGAGCGCGGGTGGTGCGTGTTTGTTTCACTGCTGTGTAACCCCACCGCATCCACAATTCTGTTACACATTCGTGTTGCTTTTATTTTTGCCCCCTAACAAGTAAATCTTGGTACATGTTGCTCATTCTTTAGCATAGCTTCCCCGAAGCGGAATTATTGGGAAAGAGGATGTGCACCTTAAAGGCTTTTAATACCAAAAAGGTGCGCCATTTTGCATACCCAGTAGCAGCGTGCAAGCTCGCGAATCTCTGCCAGTCCTTTTAACTTTAAAGCATTTTGCCATTGTGGCATGTCGGACAACTGATGAAGTAGAGCTCATATGTTTATTGATTTGCATGTTATGAAAAGCGGTTTTACAGGCCTGGTTTATGTAACGATAGACGGTGTTTTCGGCTCCTTTTAACAAGAAGAAAACAAAGCAATGCCATTTTGTGGGAGGAAGTTTACATAAGCTCCTCAAGTCTTTTAGAGAAAGTCTTTTTTAGCCAAGTTAGGAGCAGTTTCCTTTACATTAACCTGGTAGCTGCAGAGCCCAAAGGCTCCACTGGCAAAGGCAAACTGTTGCTAGAGTGCGTTTGGAGTTGGGAGGGAAGGGATGCAGGTTGGTAGACCACGGTGATTTGGCTCCTTAGTCAAGGATTACATACCAAAGCAGAAAGCTGTGTCTTCCACTCTGCTCTGGAACACCGTGGGGAAATGCACTCTGTTAGCCTGATGAACATTGTTGCTCCTCATCTGCCAAGTCTTCAACTGAGTTGCCGCAGGTGAAGGGTCTTTAGACCCTAACAGCTACGCCCCTCACCACACTGAAAATTACAGGGACTGTTCATAAGCCCTGTGCCTTCTTTTTAGGCTGTTCAAGAACCTGCTAACAGCACCTTCTGCACCCCAACTAATTACTAGTAATCACAGAGGTGAATGGAGAACAGGTTCCTGCCCTGTCCTGGCCCAGCTCCTTGACACTGGGGTTGATGATTAATAAATCAGGACCCACCCAATGAGGTGGCCTCCAGGAGCTGGTCCTCAGAGGCAGTGCAGGCCCTGCACACTCTTCTTGAATGCCAGTCAGTGGCTGAGGTAGGAGGTGCGGTGGAGGCCACTGTGGACATTGGAGGCTTTGGGGGTAACAGGTAAGAGGACACGGGTGGAGAGACAGTGCTCTGGGTGTGGCCTGCAGCCCCAGGACCTCCTGGCTCTCAGGGCAGGGCCCGTTTCGGTGTTTGGCTCTTATGCCACTTCAACAGCCTAAAAAGTTGCAGTCAAGGGGGAAGGAGCCTTTGCTGAAACCTACGCCTGGGAACACAGGGTTCCTGCCATGTATGGGCCCTGGCAGAGGGAGCAAAGGGTAGGGGACACATGCCCTCCCTGCTGCTGCACAGGGTCACCCCGACACACCAAGAAGCTGAGGAGAGACAAGAGAAAAGGACAGAGGGTGGGGTGGAGGTTAATTTTTATACCAGAGTTTTGTATATGTTGTTTAATCAAATTCTCAAAACAACCTCAGAAGGCAGGCTTTGATTTAATGCTGCTGTGCAGACGAAGAAGCAGAGGCTTAGGGGGGTTAAGTGACATGCTCAAGGTCACACAGCAGGAGAGGAATGGAGTCGGATCCCATGCAGGTCTTTCTGACCCTGTTCCTTCTCCCGTGTCTGTGGCCAACTTCCTGCCAGGCAGAAGCACAAAGACAAGCCCTTGAAGCAGGGTCTCTGGTTCCTGGGAGGTGGGAGAGATGGGCATTCTCACATGGCTTCCTCTCTTCCCCAGGGCTGCCTGGGGTGCAGGGACGCCTAGCTCTCTGGTGGACTGTGAGATTCAGACACACAACGTCTTCCATGGCTCCTTACCGCATCCGCAAGTATCAGGAGAGTGATCGCCAATGTGTCCTGGACTTGTTCTCCCAGGGCATGATTGAACATGCCCCCACCACCTTCCGCCACCTCCTGAAGCTGCCGAGAATACTTGTATTCTTGCTTGGGTTGCCCCTCGCCCTATTCCTGGTCTCTGGGTCCTGGTTCCTAGCCCTCGTGGCCGGCCTTACCCTCCTCGCTGCCTTGAGGTTCTTTGCCAAATACCCCTGGACTGAGTACGTGGCCCACGCTTTGCGCACAGACATGTCTGACATCAGCAAAACCTACCTCAGTGGGCCTGGCTCCTGCTTCTGGGTCGCTGAATCTGATGGGCAGGTGGTGGGCACAGTGGGGGCTCTACCAGTGGAGGAGCCCACCCCGCAGAAGAGGCAGCTGCAGCTGTTTCACTTAAGTGTGTCCTTGGAGCACCGAGGCCAAGGGATAGCGAAAGCCCTGGTCAGAACTCTCCTGCAGTTTGCAAGGGACCAGGGCTACAGTGAGGTTGTGCTCAGCACCAGCATGCTGCAGTACTCGGCCATAGCGTTCTACCAGGGCATGGGCTTCCAGGAGACAGGCCAGAACACCTTAGAAATCTGGGCGATAATTCCTTTCCGTATATTACAGTTTACTTACCAGCTCCCTTCTGCTCAGGTCTCTCAGGCATCATAGCTTGTCATCTGTTTCCTGGTGCATCAGCCAGGACAGGATGGGCTCTGCAGCAGTAACAAGCTAACCCTGAGTTCTCCCTGTAACAGTAAAAGCTTTTGCTTGTAAACATGGAAGTCCCCGGGGTGGGGTGTGGTTCTGCTCCTTTCCTTCTTTTGGGGTCATCATGATTGCATTTATCTAGTGACACAAATGTTGCGTAAAACCAATCACAAAAGCATAATAAACATTTACTTGGTCTCTGAGTGTGTGGGTCAGCTGTGTAGCCTGCGCTTGGCTAGGCAGCTCTTTTTGTTTGGCCTTGTTCATCTGGGTTAGGGTGGCTGGTTCGTGTGTCATGGTGTTGGCCGAAGGACAGTTACCCGGCTTTCTCATGTTCCAGCAGGGTCATTCAGGCACGGTTCCAGGGTAATTGCAGGTGAACATTCATCTGCAATTAAAGTCCTAAAGCAAAGCAGAAACAAGCAAATGCTTCCTGAAGCCTTCGTAGGTCTCATATCTGCTAGCATCCCAGGCTCAGCAAGAGGAAAGGGACTTGTGTCTTCAGTGAGAGGAGCTGCGGAGCCCCATGACAGAGGGGCTTGGAGAGGAGTTTGGGCTGACTCCAGGTGAGAAAGGCTGAGGCCAGCGATGCCCTTCATCTGCCTGGCCCCCAGCTGCCCTGCTGGAGGGAAAGAAGACAGCCAGCGACAGAGTGTGGGATGTTGACTCCTGGGCTAGATCTGGAATTTCTGCCAGCCACATCCCACTGGCTGGGACCCCATCATGTGGTCCCCACAGGTCTGAAGGGAGGCTGGGAAATTCATGTCCTGGAAGAGAACGGGCAAGTTTCCCAGATCTGCCACCCCTGGGACCCCACCGCTGTCCCCAAATGCTCAGATATTTTCACAGGTATCTCAAGCAGAACTGCCTCATCCCCTTAAGCCTCTGACTAACTGTGAGGAGGAGCTGGGGCCCAGGACTGGGGCGTGCAGCCCCGTGCACCCTTCCCAGCCTGCTCACCACCAGCATGGGTATCCCACACGTGGTCTGGAGCCTCTTACCGGGTCCCCCCACCTAGAGGCTACTTTCAGGAGCTGGAAATCCAGGTGCCCTCTCAGATGGATCTTGTGACACACAGCAGTGTCTGTGCCCTGGTTTACTCTGCTCTGCCCCCTTCTGGGAACTTAGGTCCTCTGCGGGGGTCAGCCAGGCCACAACCCTGGCCTCATCCTGCCACTTTGTGTTGGCCTCTGCACATTACATCTAAATGGAGCCCTCCAACCACGTCTAATATAGGGCTGCTCCAAAACCTCTCTCTCACCCAAAACCACCAGCCTCAATTTTATCCCTCCATCTCAGCTTCTAGTCTCTCCGGCCTTAGAGTCGCCCCACAGGTCCCTCTGCCACCCATCTTCCTCCTCCAGGCCTGTGTCTTGCACCTCCCACGTGATTCTCAGAGAACTTGACCATGGAAACCACTTGTTTAACTGTGCCCCCACTTCTGGGTTTTAAAGCACACTTCTGGGCCTTTAGTTGTGTTCCAGCTTCGAATTTAATGGCAGGGCCTAGGGTCCATCCGCCCTGAGGGGCAGGGCGAGGCAGGGTTCTTTGAGTCCTTTAAACTTGAGCCCCAACAGGAGGGGTCCCGCTTGGGCATCACTAGTCCTGGAGCCAAGGGAGTCCACAGTGAACCCGAGGCTTTGAAAGGTCTTTAAAGTAACGATTAAGTAGCTGTGCAGTGTGGTCCATGACCTCCGGGGGCTTCGGGGCCAGAGGAGGCTAGGAGAACAAGGAGTGCGGGGGCAGACATGCTGTCAAAAGTGGGGACAAGGGACTGCTGACCACACGGTAGGACACCGAGAGGGCACCTAACCGCCTCTCTGGGGAGGGCTTCGCAGAGGGGCCAGGGCTTCTGCTCCTGAAATCCAAACCCGGAGCGAGCGTGCCCAGTACCTGCTCTGGTCGCCAGCACTCTGAGCTGCTTTCACGGAGTGGAAGCTTTCTTTCTGCCCACAGCCTTCGCGCATGCTGTTCCCTCCGTCTGGAATATTCTCCTTCCACCGCCCTCTATGTCTTCTATTCAGCTTCTACACTTCTCAGCTGGGTGGCAGGATAATCGTGTTCGGATAATTCCTGAGCCTCAATTGTACATGGTGAATGTACTAAATGCCACTGAATTGTAGACTTTAAAATAATTTATGTGAAATTCAACTCTAAAAGGTAAAAGAATTTAGATAGCTCTAAAATCCCAAGGAATATACAAAAGGTTAAAGAGAGCAAAGGTGTTGAGAGGTTCTTACTGGGAGAGGTGCTGCTGCGCTAAGTCTGCCCTTCCCAAGCAAAGTGCGGAGGGGGCGCCACGTTCAACCCCAAGGCCGCCATAGGAGAGAGAGGACTGGGGCGCCCGTGTCTCTCTGTGGTCGGAGCAAAAGCACAGACCCCAGGAGTCTCAAAGTCATTGGGGGCGCCTCTGGGCCTGAAACTTTGGCAGAGGCAGGACGTTGCCGGTGTGTGCCTGTGTGTGTGTGTTGGCAGGGCTGTGTCTGAACGGGGCTGTAGGCTGTGGCTCCTGCAGGCCCGTGGGATGCAGACGGAGGTGAGGCAGGGCGTTTGCCGGACTGCACTGTACGGGTCTGTGGTTTGTGCAGGGACCCGCTGGGGCAGGTGTGGGAGACTGAGTTTTCCAGGCAGCAGAGGGCATGGGCCATGGCAGTTTTCTGGGTCAGGTACTGGAACCCAGCGGGAAGGAAACCCAGAATGCTGACTCCAAACCTCCCTTCACTGTTATTCAGCTAATAAGTAATTTGCTCAGTCTAAAGGTTGAGGATTTATTCTGAACTTGGTTAAAATTTAAACACATAAAGGTTTCCTTTTATATAACAGTGTATAGTTTAACCTGGACTTAATCCTTTTCCCTCCCGTGCTCACGTCACTGCTGGGCTCATTCAGGCAGGGCCACCAGCCCTGCTCCCCCAGCCCGCTCTTCTGCTTCATCCTCTTTCTCCTTGTGTTCTTTTTATATACATAAAATGTATCCTTTAACAACTCTTAAATGTCAGATTAGTGGCATTAACTACATTAAGTACATCGACAATGTTGTCTACACATCACCACTGTCTCTGTGCAGGGCTTTTCTGCACCCAAAACAAGGACTGTACCCACTAAGCAGTAACTCCCCGTCACGCCCTCTTCCCCCTGGACCCACTCTTCCATTTTCTGTCTCTAGGAATTTGCCTATTCTAGGTATCTTATTTCAGTGGGACCACGCACTGTTTGTCCTCTTGTGACTGGCTTATTTCATTCAGCATCACGTGTTCAGGGATCGTCCATGGTGTAGCAGGTGCCAGACTTTCATTAACATCTGGAATTTCAGGAGGATTCTGCGGTATCCACACCACACTTTGGTTAGTAATGCATCTGCTGATAGACATCTAGTTTCCACCTTTTGACAAGAGTTACCATATTTTGCTGTGTATAATGCACACGTTTTTGCCCCAATTTTTGAGGGAACAATAAGGATGTGCATTATACATGGGTATAACAGTTATGTACCATGAGTATAATAACCCCATGTAAAATGTGTATAAAAATGTGGGTACACATTATACACGGAAAAAAATAATTTATTTTGAAACCATTTAGCAGGGAAAAACATTTACACTTAACTAGGGGCATAGTGAATTTTTACTCAGGAGTCAGGGTGCCAAGTGTGAGAGGCTGGGGGGTGTCATTCCTGAATAACCGTGTGCATGTACTACAGATCTCATGGTTCCTTCTGGGAAAAAAATCAATGTGGAAATGAATACTCTTATTTGTGCACTGGGGATACATTAATTTAGATTTTGCTGAATATGAGTCTTGTTATAAGAAGTTTATTTTAGAAACAATTATGTAGGAAATAATGGACTTGTGGTGGACAGGTTTTGAGACTAGTAGCTGATTGGAGAAAGTGGGAAGGCATTTACTTTCAGCATCAGAGGAAACTGGACAGGGACACTGTGTATGGTCTGAGCCACCTAAAGCTGAGGTTAAAAGGACCACAGGGAAGAACAGAGCCTGAAGGTTTCTCCCTCCGGCCAACATCTCCCCTCTGGGGAATCTCAACTTGGTGGAGTGTGAACCAGGGTCAGAGACACTGGTTGCTTGAAGCAGCAGCCCCATTAAGTAGAGAAGCATCCATGGGGAAAAGCGAAAATCCCCATGTCTTGTAGGTCTAGGAAACAGGAGGCCAGAGTCACCTGCCGGGGTGCTGGGGTGGAACCTTGATGCTACCAGAAGTGTGGGGGCTCAAGGAAACCGAGCTTGGTAGGAAGGTTGGTGCCAGTGGGGCTCTCAACCTGGAGCATTCTGATTTATTAGTATAATGTCCTCTAGGCCCACCCACGCTGTTGCAAATCGTAAGAATTCATGTTTTGTGGCTGAGTAATAGTCCTGGGCATATGTGTGTATCACCATTTCTTTTATCTACTCATTTACGGGTGGGCACTTGGGTAGCTTCCACATCTAGGCTATCGTTTATAATGCCTCAGAGGACATAGGGGTGTGTGTATCTTTTTGAATTAACGTTTTGGGTCTCTAGGAATGAATGTATACTCAGAAGTGGAATTGCTAGGTCATAAGGCAGATCTGTTTTTAATTCTTTAAGGGACCTCCATACCGTTTTCCACAGTGGCTGCACCAGTCTGTGTTCCTACTAACAGTGCAGAAAAGTTCACTTTTCTCCACAACATCAACACTTGTTTATTGATTTAGTGACGATAGCCATTCTGCCTTGTGTGAGGCGATGATGTCTCACTGTGGTTTTAGTTTTCATGTCTCTGATGATTAGTGACACTGAGCACTTTTTCATATGTCTATTGGCTCTCTGTATATCTTCTTTGGAATGACTATTCAGGTCCTCTGCCCATTTTTAAATTGGATTGTTTGTATTTTTGTGTTGAGCTATATGAATTCTTTATAAATTTTGGATATTAACTCTTTATGGGAATATCTCATTTAGTAGGCTGTCATTTCATTTTGTTGGTGGTTTGGTTGTCTTTTCATTTTATTAGTGATTTCCTTTGCTGTACAAAAATGTTTAGTTTGATGTAGTCCCATTTGTTAATTTTTTTTGTTCCCTTGCCCAAAAAGTTATGGCCAAAAAAATATTGCTAATAGAAAATGTCAGAGATTTTATTGTGTTTTCTCCCAGAAATTTTATGGTTTTGAGTCTACTATTTAAGTCTTTAATTCCTGTTGAGTTTATTCTTGTATATGATGTAAGAAGGTGCTCTAGTTTCATTTCCTTGCATGTATCTGTCCAATTTTCCCAACACCACTTATTGAAAGACAGTCTTTGCTCCATTGTCTATTCTTGCCTCTTTTGTTAAATATTATTTGACCAGGTAGGTGTGGGTGTACTTCTGGGCTCTCTATTCTGTTACATTGACCAATATGTCTGTTTCTATGGCACTACCATGCTGTTTTAATTACTATGGCCTTGTAGTATAGTTTAATACCAGATAGCATGATACCTCCAACTTTGTTCTGTCTCAAGATTACTGTGGCTATTTGAGGTCTAATGTGGTTTCATATAAATTTTTGGATTATTTATTCTAGTTCTGTGAAGAATGTCATTGGTATTATGACAGGGATTGCATTGAATCTACAGATAGCTTTGGCTAATGTGGATATTTTAATAATGTTAATTCTATCCACGGGCATGGTACATACTTCATTTATTCATATCTTCTTCAATGTTTTATAATTTTCTTTCACATTCCCCCCCTTTAGTTCATGTCCATGTGTCATAAGTTCTTTGGCTTCCACATTTCCTATACTATTCTTTAGGAAATAGTATAATAGCCCTCCTCCTGTCTATTTCCTACCTACCATCTACACTACTTATTCTCTGGACCTTTTCCCCCTTTCTCCTCCTCTCACTCCCCTGTTGGTAACCTTCCATGTGATCTCCATTTCTATGGTTCTGTTCCTGTTCTAGTTGTTTGCTTAGTTTGCTTTTGTTTTAGGTGTGGTTGTTAATAAGTGTTTGCTGTCATTTTATTATACATGTTTTTTATCTTCTTTTTCTTAGATAAGTCCTTTTAACATTTCCTATAATAAGGGCTTGGTGATGATGAACTCTTTAACTTGACCTTATCTGGGAAGCACTTTATCAGCCCTTCCATTCTAAATGAAAGCTTTGCTGGATAGAGCAATCTTGGCTGTAGGTCCTTGCCTTTCATGACTTGGAATACTTCTTTCCAGCCCCTTCTTGCCTGCAACGTCTCTTTTGAGAAATCAGCTGACAGTCTGATGGGAACTCCTTTGTAGGTTACTGCCTCTTTCTCTCTTGCTATTTCTAGGATTCTCACCTTCATTTTAATCTTGGGTAACTTAATGATGATGTGCCTTGGTGTGTTCCTCCTTGGGTCCACCTTCTTTGGGACTCTTTGAGCTTCCTGGATTTCCTAGAAGTCTATTTCTTTTGCCAGATTAGGGAAGTTCTCCTTTATTATTTGTTCAAATATGTTTTCCACTCATGGCTGTTCCTCTTCCCCTTCTGGTGCCCCTATAATTCAGATGTTGGAATGTTTAAAGATGTCCTGGAGGTTCCTAAGCCTCTCCTCATTTTTTTGAATTCTTGTTTCTTCATTCTCTTCTGTTTGGATGTTTCTCTCTTCCTTCTGGTCCACTCCATTGATTTGAGTCCCAGTTGTCTTCCCATCACAATTGGTTCCCTGTACATTTTCCTTCATTTCACTTAGCATAGCCTTCATTTTTTCATCTAATTTGCGACCAAACTCAACCAATTCTGTGAGCATCCTGATCACCAGTGCTTTGAACTGTGCATCTGATAGGTTGGCTATCTCTTCGTTGCTTAGTTGTATTTGCTCTGTGATCTGTTCTTCCATTTGGGCCATTTTTTTTGTCTTCTTGTGCTTGTTACATTGAGGGGTGGGGCCTTAGGTGTTCACCAGGGTGGGGCAACACAGTTGCTGGGTTATGATGCTGTACGTGGGGGTGGGGTCCAAGAGGGAACAATTGCTCTGCTCTGTCAGATCTCAGTCCCCTCCGCCACTCCCACCAGCAAACTGGGCCCTTCTGGTTCTGGCTCACAGGTGGGTGGGCTTGTGTAGGACTCTGTGGGTCTTTCCAACAAACTCTCCTGTGAGGCTGGGAGTCTCTCCCGGCGCTTCAACCCCCAACAGGTGTTTTCAATGGGTGTTGTGAGGCTTTATTTCCCTGCACTGGGGCCCTGGGTTGTGTGGTATGTCTCGCTCCCCAATTTCACCTGTTTTATTTGAGCATGAATGTGGGACTGCTGCCCGGTCGGCCACCTTGTACACAGTGCCTCACTTCACAGTTGCTGCCTTGCTCTGTCCACCCATTGCCACCCTGCACCTGGGGTCTGCCTTTGTGCCCAGTGCCACCACTTTTTGTGCCAGGGCCCCTCTCCACTGGGCTGCCTGACTCTGTCCTGCTTACCTGTCTGAATGAATGTGTCTATTTTATCTCCTTGGTTGTCCGACTTCCATACAGTTCAATTTTGTCCGTTCTGGTTGTTATTTTGTTTCTAAATTGTTGTTGTCCTTATTTTGGTTGTGGAAGGAGGCTACTTACACCTCCATCTTGGCCAGGGGTCAATGTTTTATAATTTTCCGAGTACAGGTCTTTACTTCCCTGGTTAAATTTATTCCTGGATATTTTATATTAAAAGAAAATGTTTATACTAAATTCAATTTCTTTGCTGATTTTTAAAAAGATTTTATTTATTTATCTTTAGAGGGGAAGGGAAGGAGAGAGGGAGAGAAATATCAATGTATGGTTGCCCCTTGTGCATCCCCTGCTGGGAACTGGCCTGCAACCCAGGCATGTGCCCTGACTGGGAATCGAACCATGATTCTCTGGTTTGCAGGCCCACGCTCAATCCACCGACCTACACCAGCTGGTATGTTTTTTCCTGCAGTTGTAAATAGGATTGTTTTCTGTTTCTCTTTCTGATAGTTCATTATTATTGTATAAAATGCGACTTCTGAATATTTATTTTGTATCCTGCTACTTTAGTGAATTCATTGATCAGTTCTAGTAGTGTTTTGTGGAGTCTCTAGGGTTCTCTACATGTGGTATCATGGCGTCTGCACATAATGACAGTCTAGTTTGTCCCTCCCAATCTGAAGGCCTTTACTTCTTATTTCCTAATTGCTGTGGCTAGGATTTCCACATCTTTTAAATTTTAAAACTTCTGTTGACATTTTAAATATTTTAATGTAGGCTTTTAAATTCTGAGAGATATATATTCTTTTTTAATTTTTAACATTTTAATTGTTCCAAGAGATATAATCTACAGATTTATCGATGTCTGTGGTTTTTCTTTCTTGTAAGTTATAATTCCTTTCATTATATTTTATTTATATTTTTATTCTGGAAAATATGCTTTTTTCCCACAATGTATATTTTTCCAAAATATGTATTTTACTGTGGAAAATATATTCTGGAAATATACAAAAATAAAAGTTGGCATTTTAACCACTTAAAAATATTTTATTTATTTTACTTTTAGAGAGAAGGGAAGGGGAGAGGCAGAGAAACATAAATGTGAAAGAGAAATGCCAATTGGTTGTTTCTCATACACACCCCAACCAAGTACTGAACTGATACCCAGGCACTTGCCCTGACTGGGAATCTAACTGGCCACCCTGTGCTTTGTGGGACACACCCAACCAACTGAGCCACACTAGATAGGGCAGCATTTTAACCACCGTTTTAAAGAAGATATGTAAAATTATTTTTAGATAGGGGAAGGGAGGGAGAAGAGAAGGAGAGAGACATCTATGTGTGGTTGCCTCTTACACGCTTCCCACTGGGCACCTGGCCTGCAACCCAGGCATGTGCCCTGACTGGGAATCGAACTGGTGACCCTTCTGTTCACGGGCCAGCCCCCAGTCCACTGAGCTACACCAGTCAGGGCCATCTTAACCATTTTTAATTGTACAATTGAGTGGCACTAATACAGTCACATTGTTGTGTAACCATCACCAATATCCATCCCCAGAACATTTTTGTCATTCCAAACAGAAAGTGTGGGCCCAGTAAATAATAACTCCTTGTTCCCTCCTCCCCGACAGCTGCCATCCTACTTTCTGTCTCTATGAATCTGCCTGCTCTAGGGACCTCATATAAATGGAGTCACACAGTATTTGGTTTTCTGTGTTTCTTTTTTCCCTTTCACTCTAGATGACTGTTCCTAAACTTTTATGTCATTGGATTTTTGTCCATTTTATTTGCTTCTTTAATGAGAAATTGGTTTTGACAGTGATTTTTGCTTTGTCACGCTGACCTTCTGCCCTCCAGTTCTCTTTGAACACTAGGGAGGCTGTTGTCCTAATGCCCTTCAATAGATCTTCTATGCTCTTCAAGGCTGGATTTCCAAAGGAGTCTCCTGTACGACTGGAGACAGATCCAAATCCCTCTCCCAGTTCATGAGCAGCATTTCTCTAACCTACACAGCAACTGAGAGGTTTCCTCCTGCTGCTACCCCTGCAGGTGTCCTGTTGCTGCTGGCGTCCACTTCTAGGCTGCCCTGTAACACCTGCAGGCGAAGGTTGCCAGATAAAATACAAGATGCCCCAATAAGTTTGAATTTCACATAAACACTGGGTATTATTTAGTATAAGTATGTCTCAGCTACAGCATGGCACAAACTACACTAAAAAAAATTCTTCATCCAAAATTCAAATTAAACTGAGGTTCCTGTATTCTATAGGCTGCCACCTTTCTCCTAGAAAATCTAGGAGTATGGACTGCACTTTTGCCTTTCCTTAGGCTCTAAAGAAAAATACAAGGTTGAGTGAATCTATGCTAATTCACTTACGTTAGGGCCAGGGCCAGTTCAGAAAGGAGGAAGGAATTATGATGCAGGTGCATGAGTTCCAGACCGTGGCAGGCCTTCACCACTGGGAGAGCTGGATATGCACCTCCTGCCGTTGGAGAGGCTCAGTGGATCTAGAGGGCGAGCATGCGCCTTGCCTGGGTATGGCCTTGGTGTTGGCCTGCACTCCCAAGTTTGCTGGGAGAGGCTGCATGTTTTCTGAGGACTAGATTTGGGACTGGCGGTCATGGAGCTGTTTTCAGTCCTCCGAAGGACACTGGGTCTCCTTAGAGTGACTACCAGAAACCAGGTTTGGGGCAAAGTGGCCAGAGAAAAAAACCTGTCACCTGCCTCATAGGAGCTATGGTCCGATATTTCAGATGAGGGCCTCAGAAGAACCCATGAAAGCACTCAGGAGAGAAAGTCACCCTGAGACGGTGGATTGTCAGGGCCAGAGAGCATGAAGCCATGCTGTGTGTGCCCCCTGACCACACAGAGAGGTGGGACCAAAGCCCCCATGACCTGCTGGGGGAGAAGGTGCGTCAGCTCCCCCAGGTGATGCATAGTGGGACTCAGCTGCCAAAGAGAGATTTTAACTCTGAATCTAAAGTTGGAAGGTTTCATTTTCAGTTGGGACCGGACACTTCTTCATATTGAGTGGAGAGTGGGTTTGCAATAAAAAGTGAGCAATGTAGAATGCAACTCAAGATCTCCAGGTGCTCAGGACAGTGGAGGGACCCCCGAGTTCTCTAGCCCGAGGAGAGGAATCCCCGATTGGTCACTTAGACACAAAGTTGGGTCCTGATGTTTCTGGCAGCTTTGCTCAGAAGAGTTAGAAATTCTGTTTACTTACGGGTGTTCAACAAAATGCTTACTGTAAGGTTAGAAAATATTTGAGACATATAAAACAATCTCACATAAATTATAATGCATAATTAAATGAATATCCATGAACCCAACTAAAGCACTAGAAACATGTCACTATTTTTCATAATTATGTCACTTCCCAACCACATCATCCTCAAAAGGTAACCAGTTTTTTTTAAGCCCATCTTTCTATCCTCTATCATCTGAAAACCCTGTGTCTATTTGTGTCCCTAAGCGACATGCTGACCTCAGCTCGTTTTTGAACTTTAAAATGGTGGTGTTGTACAACTTTCTTCTGTAATTTACTTTTTTCTACTGACCATTGTTTTTAAGATTCATCAAGTTTAGTGTGTATGACCAATCATTTTTCTTTTCTTTCTAGAACTCCACTGTGTAAATATAACTTTTCACGTATCCATCCTCTTGCTAAAGCGTGAGGGACCGTGAAGGCTGGCGTCACAGCAAAGGCTGAGTGCCTGACAAAACCGCCCTTGACTGCTTGCATCTGCAAGGCGGGTCAAGCCCGCAGCTGACACAGCCAGAACCTGCAGGGGTTGAGAATGAAATAGCCGCAAGCTTCAGCTGTGCCTGCTGTAACTTTTGCAGAAGACGCATGTATCAATTAGCCTGGGAATGGAATAATCTGTGCCTGCAGCGTCTCCCTAGGTTTGCAAAACGCCCTTGAGCTCTATCTAACCAACCCCTATAAAATAAATGCAGAGACCACATTTAGGGCTCATCGTCTCTCCGTCAGAGGATGTCCCACCTGGCCCCCGCTTTTCCATAAACTGTGTTGTGTCTTCTCTAATTTCCTGAGTGGGTCGGCCCCACTCAGGGACCCCCCACTCTGTGCTGGTCGGGGCATCAAAGGACACCCAGTTGTTTCCAGTTCTTCGGTGAGAAACGTTGTTGTGAACATCCTGGAGCTGCTAACAGGTGCGTGCCTTCCCCAGAGCACGTATGTAGAATCGCCTGTTGTAGAGTGAACACCAGCTCCCCCATGTGGCACATGAATTTCATTCGATGCACATCCTTGCCAACAACAGCGTCGGGATGTTTTTTCCAATCCGCTGAGTATAAAACATTAATAATGCACANCGGGGCATCAAAGGACACCCAGTTGTTTCCAGTTCTTCGGTGAGAAACGTTGTTGTGAACATCCTGGAGCTGCTAACAGCTGCGTGCCTTCCCCAGAGCACGTAGGTAGAATCGCCTGTTGTAGAGTGAACACCAGCTCCCCCATGTGGCACATGAATTTCATTCGATGCACATCCTTGCCAACAACAGCGTCGGGATGTTTTTTCCAATCCGCTGAGTATAAAACATTAATAATGCACATTGTCTAATAAAGTTAAGCAACGTATCATACTTTTACAGCCATAGTGTTTGTTCTTTGGTGAATTGCCTGCTATTTTTTCCCCCAGCCTATCTTCCTGCAGATTGTGCCTTTTTAAAAGCATGGACTCAATATATTTTGGCTACAAATCCTTTCTTGATGACACATGGTGCAATTATTTTCTCCCATTTGTGCCTTGTATTTTCAGTCTTTATGGTGTCCTTTAATAAATAAAACTTTTACATTGTATCAATTAAGTTCATCAATATTTTTCTTTATGGTTTGGACTGTGTGTCTTAATACATTATTAAGTTCTTAGAGATACTCTCCCATATTTACTTCTGTTTTTTCCTTTCATTCAATTTTTTAATCTTACCAAAATCATAGGCATGCCTACCCATTTTAAAGGGCCAGAGCTCTGTAGTCTGTGGTGAGAAAGAGTGGCTCTCCCGCTTGCCCATGTGCGCTCACTCCCACCTCCATAATGGGTGGCGTGTGGGGCTCCTTCTTGGTGGCTCAGTTTTGCCACTGGGAGGTGGATGCCTTGTCTTCGTTATGCATATGCACCCTTCCTGCTCCCCAGCTTCCCAAAGTGGTTAGGTCACCGTCTGGGGTATATCAATATTCTGTTTCCGCTAAGCTACATATTTTTTAAAAGATTTTATTTATTTATCTTAGAGGGGAAGGGAAGGAGAGAGAGAGAGAAATATCAATGTATGGTTGCCTCTTGTGCGTCCTCTGCCGGGAACCGGGAACTGGCCTGCAACCCAGGCATGTGCCCCGAACTGGGAATGGAACTGCGATCATGTGGTTTGCAGGCCTGCGCTCAATCCACTGAGCTACACCAGCCAGGGCTCAGCTAAGCTAACATATTAAAACCAAGATTACTTATCCTCTCTTGTAGGTTTTTGTGTTTTGTATTCTTTCCCTTGGAACTTTATCTTTCTATGTATTCATCATGTATCCAACTCCAAACTATCAGCACACACACACACACACACACACACATCTATGACATCTGGTGCTTCAGATAACCTACTGATTAGATCTCCCTGAAGTCTTTCCCATGGCCTTTGGCCTCCAATCTCGACTGATCACATTCTGTGTGCCATTCAACAAATCCTTATTAACCATGTGCCCACAGTGTGCTAGGCCCTGACAAAAGAAAGTGAGCAAGACAGTCATGAATGATTCTGCTTTCATGGAGTTATCTAATAGTAGATTCTGAAACAATGAGTTTTCTTTTCTTTCTTAAAAAGATTAATTTTTTTAGAGGGGACGGGAGGAAGAAGAGAAACATTCATGTGAGAGAAAAGCATCTGTTGGCTGCCTCTCACAAGCCCCCAGCTGGGGACCTGGCCTGCAACCCAGGCATGTGCTCTGACTGGGAATCAAACCAGCAACCTTTGAGTTTGTAGGATGATGCCCAAGCCACTGAGCCACACCAGTGAGGGCCAGTGGGTTTTCTGTCCTAGTTATTTTCTAGGGTCTGGAACTGATGCCTGCCTTTTGTAAGATGGCACCTCATGTGTATCTCTGAGTATGAGGGCTGCTTCCCAGTTTCCTCACTGGCCAAAACTCAGCCTCTAAGTTAGGGGTCAGCAGTGGGAACTCTATGAACACTTATTTTCCCACTTTTCCTCAATTGGGCCCTTCATAAAATGAAGTTATAGTAGCTTTTTTCTTAATCCAGCCCCACTTGCCCCATGATTAGTTGTGGTTCTTAGATTCGGATGTGAGGTGCAATGGTGAGGCTGGGTGAACACTGTGAGGAGAATGGGTTGGGGATCCTAGAAATGTGCATCTGGCCACGTTTCCCTGGGGACATGCTGGACCCAAACCACAGGCCGAAGTCTAGAAAGTTGGGCTGACCTCTGAAGAGGCTCTATTTTTCTAAGTTCAGAGCAGACTCTGATTCTGTCTGTGCCACAAGACCACCCAGAGTAATGGAATCTGTGTCAAAGGAAGGGAGGGAGGGAAGTGGGGGGGGGGAGAGAATTTACTTCAGCATCTAAGGAGGGGTTGGCTTGGGCTACTACTGGGTATTTGGGGGCCAATTACCGCTGTCTTTATTAAAGACAGGTAGGAGAGGAGCAGATAGGACTACGGTTGTGGACCAAGAAAATGAGGGGCACACATCTATGTACGTTGTGACTGTAATCCCCTTAAAATGTGGCCCAAATTTGGAAAATGACCCAGCATTAGGGTGTTAACAAAAGGAACTGATGGGGGGCCCAGATATTGTTACTGAAACGAGCCCCCTGTCCTGGGGTCTTTCTGTATGTTTGTCTTACCTACCACCAGGTAGGAACTATAGCTCTCAATGCCAGTTTGGGAAAAATGAAAGGAACTATTTACTCAAAAGTTACACAGGTTTAGAGTAATGGCGGAAAGTCACCCAAATCCCTTTAAAACACCGCCCCCCCACAGTTCTTGCCTTCCCCTCTTTGCCTAACCAGGCCAGTCGGGGGTACTGTACCTCACAAAAGAGAAATAGAAGTCCGTGGTTCCTCCTGGGAACCTGTGCTCAGCTGGGCAGGTCTTCTGCAGTCCCCGGCACCACCAGCTGTGTCCTCACAAGCTCTAGTTCTTAGTCCAAAACCACATGGCACCTCCTCATGGCCCACCAGGGAGAGTCCTTTCACCCCCTTCCTTCCCCCATGGTCTCCCATTGTCTTCTCAAATTGTCCTGCATTGTTTCTCCTCTCACCTGGCGGCCACCATTAGTTTAAATCCCAGCCTGGAACATCCTCCATAACCCCACTTCCGATTTCTCCCACAGTTGGCTACACCTGCTAGCATCCCATGTTTTCCGCCTTTCTTGGCTGCCACAGCTAGTCAGGGCAGGCATGGCCCCATGGTGTGGAGTGAACCATCTCCAAGCTCTCATGCGGACGCTCTAACCAGGGAGCTGCCTCCCAGCTATATCACGGGCCAAAGTTGTGCCCATCTCCCTAGCTAGCCTGCTGTTGGTAAGTAAAATAACTTTCAATGGCCCTATTTTCTTGTCCCCCGTCCCGAAACCACGCCTATGGGGGATATCCTATATTCCCAGAAACCTCAAGTTCTGGACGCCATTACAAACCCCCCCTACGGGGGGCCCTGGGGCTTCCCAGACTACACCCTGTTACCGGAGAAAGTGGAGTTTCCTTACATTAGGCTCTTCATTTGGAGTTTTGATGGTGGGGAAGCTGAGATGAGCCAAGAATGCCCCCTAGAGGCCAATAAAATTAGTATTCCTATTATTCAGCCTCACCAGAATTCATGAGTATTTAGGGAGAAATTGGTAAAGGGCTATAAGCAAGGTTTCACAGCCAGTAAAAATAAAAGTCTGTAGTTTAAAACCACCCAACTCCCAAACAAGTAAAGATAAAGACCATGTCGCCCTGGCTGGTGTAGCTCAGTGGATTGAGCTCGGGCCTGAGAACCAGGTGATCGAGGTTTGATTTCCAGTCAGGGCACATGCCTGGGTTATAGGCCAGTTCCCAGCAGGGGACACACCAGAAGCAACCATACATTGATATTTCTCTCCCTCTCTCCTTCCCTTCCCCTCTAAAGATAAATAAATAAAATCTCTTAAAAAAAAAGATAAAGACCATGTCAACAGTTCAGCTTGGCCTAATTTTCTAAGGACTGTGCAGTACAGTCACTGGGATATAAAGTGCACTGTGATGTACAGATAACACACTCTGCCTTCTCCTGTGGATGGAGATACAACACTCGGCCCACACCTGTGGATGGTTGCTGGAGGCCTTCACGGGGGAGGCACAGGAACAGAAGCTGCCCTCAGGGAAGAAGAATGGTTGAGGAGGCAGGAGCTTGACCTCCAGGAGAAAAGAGGGTGGTTCTCAGGTTTGGGGTGAACTAGACGTAGGAAGAAGCAATTCAAGAGTAGATCAGAACCTGCAGCAAAGGTTTAGCCTAGGCCTGGGCTCCCTACATCAGTGCAAGAATGAAAAACAAAACAAGTCTCAAGATCCCCACGGGCATCGGAAAAGGCCCTTTCAGAGCAAATCCTGGACTGGTTGTTGGGGGTGGGGGGCTGGTAGCACGTGGGGGCGGAGCAGCCTCATAGCCACAGGAGTGACAGCACAAGGTGGTGACTTTGTGGCTTTTGCCAGGTGCTCAGCCAGATTCACTGAAGGCACAGCGAGGAAATCATTCTGAACTCTGGGGGCAGAAGATTCTGGGAGAGATCCGAGGCCAGAGCTTAGATTCTGCAAGAAGCACTCAGCCAAGGAAAACCACACCGTGAGAACTCTCAGCACCCTTCCACATGCTGTGCTTTGACTTGGCACCCTGTATGCCCGGGGCTGGTGGCCTGGGCAATACCGCAATGTGAAAGCAAGTCTGTGTATCTCCTGTTTAAATGATCTTCCCCAGGGCCCCTGTGGTAGCATTCCCAAGGCGTGCTCTGGCTGGGGTAGGACCTATGGCTTCCCAGACCCCGAACCTAACAACTCTGGGAAGATGCCTGGATGACACAGCACAGGTGTAGAGAATCGCACTCATCATTCCTAAGAGGACTCCATCCTGTCGCTTCCCTTGCAGACCCAGGTTTCCAGACAGTTATCACTTTGTCTGTATTCTGAGTATGACTTCCTATAACACGTGTACAATCACAGCATCTGAGAGCTAAAAGGAGGTACAGCCATATTTATGCTCTTATTTTGCAGGTAAACTGGCCTGAAGTAGTTAATTCCCCTGCCTTCTTCACATCCTCCTTCTGACTTAGGGAGGGAGCCCAGGTGGCGTTATTTCAAAGCTTTTGAGCTGTGCTGGGTGGCAGGGGCCTTCTCTCTGAGGAGCCTCTCAGGAAGCCTGCTGCGGAGGCAACGGGCCCTGCCGCCCTGCTGGAGCTTCACTGAACTTCAAAGGCTTCTGAGCACCTTCCCCGGCTCAGCATTAGGCCTTAGTTATAATTTCAGGTCACAAGATTAAGAGGTTTATGCGCACTATTACATATATGAACCCCTGCTTTTCAGAAGTGGTTTTCCAGATCATAAATACTGGTTCTATGTGAGATGATAAATGGTTTGAAGCTCCAATCCTGCAAACAAGATGGTGAGTGGAAGAAAATCCACCAACGGCTGCCTTTCTTCGCAGCCTACAACGTCAGCTTCTGAGGCAGTTCAGAAGAGACTAAAGGGAGGCACCAGACATTGATGCCTGTGTCTGCTGCCAGTCTCTGGGTGTGCCCAGGGAGAACCCTAACTTGACAGGGTCTCTCTGCAAAGCCCATGATAGGGCTCTCGCCGCGCCAAGCTGTGTGTTCTAAAGAAAGGCCACATTTCACTCTCATAGCCCATTTCCCTTGACTGATCCTTTCACTTATCTTTTAACATTGATTTGAGAGAAAGAGAGAGAGAGAATTTGTTGTTCCCCCTATTGATACATTCATTGGTTGACTGTCATATGTGCCCTGCTTGGAGATGGAACCCACAACCTTGGTGTGTATCACGACGATGCTCTAACCAACTGAGCTTCCTGGCCAGGGCTTGACCGAACTTTTAGACTGGGGCTCCTAGCATGCTTCAGGGGAGACATCGCACAGTTCCCTGCACATCTCCAGAAGGGAAAGAAGTGACCCTCTGTGACTTGCTTTATGATGAGTCAATAAGAAGCTATTTATTTTCTAAAAGTATAAAAACACATACAAAAAGGGAATAACTCTTGGCTGAAATTAAGAGATAATATCATTATAACGAACATCCCTGTGGACAAGGCCACTGTAGAGAGAGTATTGCTCCCAGCCATTAATAATCACCACTCTGTCACAGACTAAAAGGTCACTGCTTCTAAATGACACATAGATAAGGAGTTAGTTTTATTAACCCAGACTCATAAAAAGTAAGGAATGTGCGTCTTTGAGTTGATAAAATAAAATTCCAAGGCTCAGAAGAAAATAATTTTATGTCAGTCCCAGGGAACTTTTCTTCCCAAGAGTTGGTTGGTCACTTTCTGTGGAAGAAAACACAGGCAGGAAAGAAGTTAGCAACTCTTGTGGTCAGAGGCAGAAGGACACTCCTCACCTCAGACATGTCGCTGAGCCAGCTGGTTCTACCCAAACCTTGTTTATCTTCCCCGACTACAGAAACCATGGTGATTATAGAAAAAATAGTTCCTAAAGTATTTAGGAAAGATGATCTATAATCAGTATCTATTATTTCTCTGTAGATACAGATACTCTATAATCCCGACAGACTGACCCACCCATCCGTTCCCAAACACACAAGCACTAAGAGATGCCGACGCAGTGCCTGGGGCCTGTCCACTTGGGGGCCCAGCCCAAGCTTTGGGGTGTGCCTCAGAAGCAGTTTTCCAATCCCACATTGATCTGGTATGAACTGGTCTTTTGGTTTCTGACACACAGAGTTCTCTTGGGGTGAACCAAGGGGTCTGGGAAGAAACCAGGACAGTGAAGGATATGGCCCTCCAGGCACAGAAGCCCATTTTGTTTCTCAAGGAATAACTGCTAGCAAGTCCCCGGGCCTGTGCGCTTCCAGGATCTGCAGCACTATTGAGTGTGCTGGGGCCATGGGCAGGAAATGGTGTGGCCTCGAGGCTCTGGCTCCCCAAGCCAGCAACACTTAAGCTACACTTGGACTCCTTCCAGTTTATTGTAAAAGTTCTAGAGGTATAAACTACCATCTGGGACTTTGGAACAAAAACCCAACAATTTGCACTGGCTGGTGTGGCTCAGTGGATTGGGTGCCAGCCTGCAAACCAAAGCGTCACCGGTTCAATTCCCAGGCAAAGGCCTGGGTTGCAGGCCAGGTCCTTGGTCAGGGGGTGCATGAGAGGCAACAACACATAGATGTTTCTCTCCTTCTCTTTCTCCCTCCCTTCCCCTCTCCCTTAAAAAATAAATAAATAATTTTTAAAAATTAAAAATAAAACAAAACAAAACAATTCTACTGGACAATAGAAACCCACCATTTCTACCATGACATATCTAAATTGATTCCCAAAGATGAAATCTGGCTTCTTTCCAAATGTATGCCTGGAAGGTTTCTTTTCTAGATTTCCATTTTCATTTTTAGATTTGAAATCTAGTCATAGGTGCTTTTATCTTCTAAATTTCAGCAGTGGTATAGGATGCATTATGAGCTTAAGTTCACTCCCCAAATGCAGTCACTTCAAACAGGTTAGATGTGTTTCTCTCAATTTCTTTTCCTTCTGATAAACCCTACCAATCCCGCTCTAGGACTGACTGACCTTTTTATACAGCTGGGCTCGCAACCGGTATGACTTATGTTCCAGCCTCCTCTTTTCCTCTTCTCTCTTTTTCTGTACTTCTGGGAGCTGCTCATAAATCCTTAGAAATGGCACCAGTGGAAAGACAGAAGGCAGCAAGGTTACTGACTACAGAGGCACATGGTGTCTTCTCACCTAAGCTCTACCGCTCTCAAGGCATTCAATCCCTCACAGTCAGGCCAGCGTCAGGCCAGTGGGTGCAGGTGGGAAGCAGATGGGGTGAAGGTGAGGGAGGCGGTGAAGGGTCTCAGAGCAATGTGAAAACTTGGGCTCTGTCCTGTCAGGAATCGGTGTCACCGATTTTAAATAGGGAGGAACATGATTGGATATGCATTTGGTAAATACACTCTAATTGGAAATAATCTAAATTTCTAACAAAAATAGCTAAACAGATATGGAATATAATAAAATTATTACAAAGCATAAAAAGATGTTTTAAAGAATTTTTAGTGTTCTGGGAAAATATTCAAACCTGTATACATTAATTAGTTTGATCAGTAATTTTGGGAAAAGGTGTGTGTTAATAGCAAGTCTCTGCAAAACCCTATCCCCGCCAGACACGGGAACAGTGTGAGATATGTTTAATGAAAGGATTATGAGTGAGTGATATGTATTTTCTTATTTCAACTTTTCTTTGTGTTTTCCAACATTTTCTCTATCTGAAAAAAAAATCACTGACAATGACGGAGAGGCTGTGTGGAAAAGAGATCGAAGTAGGCAGAGAGCAGAGGTGGGGAGAAGAGCAGTCTTCTGTGAGTGAGGGCCAGCCCACACCGGGAGTGAGAAGAGGGTTCCAGAGCAACCGAGAGGCCCAGTCTCCAGGACGTGCAAGCTGCGTGCATGTGCAGTGATGGGTAAAGTGACTGTTCCCCAGCTCTCTGGCTGTGTGAGTGGGTGTCCCAAGCAAATATGGGAGAAAATGGAGAGTTCCATTTTGGACATAGTGAAGGTGATCACAAACTGAAAAAGTAGAGGTCAGGAAAGAGACCAAAGAAGAATAAGTATACACTTGTAAAAGTCACTGTTCATGAAGAAAGATCCAATATGGTGGAGCAGAAAGTAGAAGCTGCACTAACTTCAAACTCCCAGGACCAATCTGGAGAGAATCCTTATAACCACAGACAGACAGAAGAAACTGTTTCACCCCAATGAGACTGGTAGGGAGTGTGGAGGAGGCACCAGAGGGCTGGGTGGGCTCCCATAGGTGGCAGCTGAAATTCCAGAGGGGTATTTCAGTGGCTGAGAGGGCTTTGCCCTGGTAAGTGTGGGGTCTAAATCCCAAGCTGGGCTCCCCAGCCCCTAGCAACAGAACCAGAAAGGAAACCAGAAAACATCCAGCTGTGAAAAGTAGCAGGGTTTCTGTCTGCTAGGAAGAAACTGCTGGAGATGCACACAGTCTCTTAAAAGGCCCACACACAAAACTTTGCTTGCAGCCACTTATGCTAGGCCTATCAGAGGGAGGGCAAAGTGTTCTAGAGACACCTGAGGGAAGTCTGGGGTTGGTGGCTCTGGGGAGAGAACTGAAGGAATAGCCGCAAGGATGCCTGTGCTGAGTTATTCCTCATACTGCAGAGACTATCTTTTGCAGGCAGAGCACTCCTCTCCAAGTGGCATCAGCCTGAGGGGAAGCAACAGCCCTGCCCATAGGAATTACTCTGCTCCACTCTGTGGAGCTTCAGCCAGGTTGCTGATTACAGCTTGAGGCTATGTCACTGATGTTTTAACAACTAAGGTGGGAAATACAAAGCAGCCAACCAAAAGGGAAGACAAAGAAAGAGACCCCAAATGAAAGAACAAGATAATTTTCCAGAAGAACTACTAGATGAGATAGAGGCAAGCAGTTTATCAGATAGTTCAGAGTAATGATTATAAGTATGAAAAAAGACATAGAAACAATAAAAAAGGGCCAGTCAGAAACAAAGAATGAAATATCTGAAATAAATAATACACTGGAAGGAATAAACAGTAGGTTAGATAAGCAGAGGATCAAACTAGTGATTTGAAAGGTAAAAAAAAAACCAAACAAACAAAAAACATCCAGACAGAGTAGCAAAAAGAAATTTTTTTTTTTTAAAAATAAGGACACCTTAAGAAACATTTTGGACAACAGGAAGTATGACAACACCTGCATCCTCTGGATTACGAGAAGGAGAGAGCACGAGCAAGGGATCGAGAACCTGTTTGAAGAAATAATGACTGAAAACTTCCCTAATATGGTGAAGAAAAAGATAATACAAATACAGGAAGCTAAGAGAATCTCAAACAAGTTGGTTCCAAAGAGGCCTACACAGACACATCAATAAAATGACAAGACTTAAAGACAAGGAGAGAATCCTAAAAGCTGCAAGAAAAAAGCAGGCAGAGGTTTACCTACAAGGGAGCACCAATGAGACTTCCATCTGATTTCTCAACAGAAACATTTCAGGCCAGATGGAAGTCGAGTGGTGTGAAATATTCAAGGTGATGAAAAGCAATGACCTACAACCAAGGCTACCAAAAAAGCTGGGGCAAGACTTCTGGCCAAGATGGAGCCATAGGTAGGCACACTGTGCCTCGTACAGCCAAAATAAGGACAACAAAAATTTAGAAACAAAAAACCAACCAGTACTGACAGAAAAATGTGGGACCGCCTGGTTGTGGCAAAAAAGCAGAGGCTGGCGGACTCCGGGTGTGGGGTGGCAGTGGGCGAACCCAGTGAGGTGGTGGATTGTGAAGAGGTGCAGTGCACTAGGAGGGTGACGGACCAGGTGATCCCACATTTGTGTGTAGATAAACCAGGCGAGCTGGTTTAAACTAGGGAGCAAGACAGACCATGCAACCCAGGACTCCAGTGAGGGGAAATAAAGCCTCAAAACACCCATTGAAAACACCTGTGGGAGAGACTCCCAGTCTCACAGGGGAGTTTGTTGGAGAGACCCACAGGGTTCTAGAATGTACACAAGCCTATCCACATGGGAATTAGCACCAGAAGGGCCTAATTTGCTTGGGGGAAGCGGCGGAAGGGACTGAAATCCAACAGAGAGCAGAGCAAGTGCCACTGTTCCCTGTAGGACCCCTCACCCACCAACAGCATTGCAACACAGTGACTCAGGTTGCCCTGCCCTGGTGAATACCTAAGGCTCCGACCCTCATATGTAACAGGCATGACAAGACAAAAAAAATGGCCCAAACGAAAGAATAGATCATAGAGCAAATACAACTAAGTGATGAACAGAGAATCAACCTATCAGATGCACAGTTCAAAGCACTGGTGATCAGGGTGTTCACAGAATTGGTTGAGTTTGGTTGCAAATTAGATGAAAAAATGAAGGCTATGCTAAGTGAAATGAAGGAAAATGCACAGGAAACCAATAGTGATAGGAAGACAACTGAGACTCAAATCAATGGAGTGGACCAGAAGGAAGAAAGAAACAACCAAACAGAAAAGAATGAAGAAACAAGAATTCAAAAAACTGAGGAGAGGTTTAGCAACCTCCAGGACATCTTTAAATGTTCCAACATCTGAATTATAGGGGTACCAGAAGGGGAAGAGGAATAGCAACAAGTGGAAAGCTTATTTGAACAAATAACAAAGGAGAACTTCCCCAATCTGGCAAAAGAAATAGACTTCCAGGAAGTCCAGGAAACTCAGAGAGTCCCAAAGAAGTTGGACCCAAGGAGGAACACACCAAGGCACATCATCGTTAAGTTTAAAATGAAGGAGAGAATTCTAGAAGCAGCAAAAGAAAAGGAGACAAGTTGCCTACAAAGGAGTTCCCATCAGACTGTCAGCTGATTTCTCAAAAGAGACGTTGCAGGCAAGAAGGGGCTGGAAAGAAGTATTCCAAGTCATGAAAGGCAAGGACCTACAACCAAGATTGCTCTATCCAGCAAAGCTTTCATTTAGAATGGAAGGACAAATAAAGTGCTTCTCAGATAAGGTCAAGTTCAAGGAGTTCATCATCACCAAGCCCTTATTATATGAAATGTTTTATCTTCTAAGAAAAAGAAGATAAAAAATATGTACAGTAAAATGACAGCAAACTCACAATTATTAATAATCACACCTAAAACAAAAGCAAACTAAGCAAACAACTAGAACAGGAACAGAACCACAGAAATGGAGATCACATGGAGGGTTATCAACAGGGGAGTGGGAGGAGGAGAGAGGGAGAAGGTACAGAGAATAAGTAGTATAGATGGTAGGTAGAAAATAGACGGGGGGTGGGGTAAGAACAGTAGGGGAAATGTAGAAACTAAAGAACTTATGACACATGGACATGAACTAAAGGTGGAGAATGTGGGTGGGAGGGGGTGTGCAGGGTAGAGGGGAGTGAAGGGGGGAAATGGGACAACTGTAATAGAATAATCAATAAAATATATTTTTTAAAAAGTAATAAAAAAAGCTGGGGCAGGAGTACTTATATTCTAAAAATTGACTTTAAAACCAAGGCTAGTAAGAGACAAAGAAGGACACTGCATACTGATAAAGGGAACATCCAACATGAGGCCTTAACCCTTGTAAACATTTATGCACCCAACCTGGGAGCACCTACATATTTAAAGCAAATCTTGATAGACATAAAGAAAGAGATCAGAAGAAATACAGTCACAGTCGGGGATTTAACACCCCATTGACTTCAATGGATAGATCTTCCAGGCAGAAAATCAACAAGGAAACAGTGGCCTTAAATGACACAGTAGATCAAGTGGATTTAATTGACATCTTCAGGGCATTTCACCCCAAAGCAGCTTTTCAAGGGCACATGGAACATTTTCTAGGATAGTCCACATGTTAGGATACAAGACTCAATAAATTTAAGAAGACTGAAATCTCATCAAGCACCTTCTCTGACCATAATGCTATGAAACTAGAAATTAATCATCAAACTAGATTGTAATCATAAGAAGAATACTGAAAAACACACAAAGACATGGAAAGTAAGTAATATTATTAAACCATGACTGGGCCAACAATGAGATCAAGGAAGAAATCAAAATACCTTGATGCAAATGAAAATGAGGACACAGCAATCCAAAACCTATGGGACACTGGGAACCCTCCTGCACTGTTGGTGGGAATGCAAACTGTTGCAGCTACTAGGGAAAACAGTATGCGGATACCTCAGAAAATTAAAAATGGATCTGCCTTTTGACCCAGTGATCTCACTTTTTGGAATATATCCAAAGGAACCCAAAATAATAATTCAAAAGAACATAAGCACCCTTATGTTCACTGAGGCACTATTTACAATTGCCAAGATATGGAAGCAGCCCAAGTGTTCATCAGTAGATGAGTCAATAAACCAACTAAGAGACATTTACACAATGGAACACTACTTGGCCATAAAAAAGAAAATTTTACCCTTTGCAACAGTATGGATTGACCTGGAGAACATTATGCTAAGTGAAATGAGCCAGCCAGAGAAAAGACATATAACATATGATTTCACTCGTATGTGGAATCTAATGAACAAACTGAAATAAGAAGGAAAATGGGGACATACTCATAGATGGAGAGCAGGGTGACAGCTAGGTGATGGAGGGTGAGGTGAGGGGATGGAGGCATTGAGCAAAAGGACAAAGGACTCATGGACATGGACTACAGTGTGGTGACTACTGGAGGGAAGGGGATATGAAGGGACTAAATGGTAGTGGAAAAATACAATAAAGATTAAATTTAAAAGTAAAATCTTTTTAAAAAAAATGAAAATATAAGTCACTGTCCATGAAAAACATAATGAGATACCGCCTCAAACCTGTTAGAAAGGCTATTAAAAAAGAGGGAGAGAAAACAAATGCTGGAGAGGATGCAGAGAAAAGGGAACCCTTGCGCACTCCCAGTGGGAATGTACATTGGTAAAGTACTGTGGGAAAGTTGTTTGCCTCAAAAAAATAAACACAGAACCACCACATGATCCAGCAATCCCATTTCTGGATATTGATCCAAAAAAGATGAAATTATAATCTTAATGAGGTACCTGCACCTCCATATTCATTGCAGCAAGTCATTCATACCATGTCTGCCACCTATTTTTCTTTTCTTTTTTAGTGGGAAAGTATTTTCGCAACTAATTTTCCTATATTTTGACTTGAGCAGAATGCCTTTATTCTGGGGGCAAGCCAGAGCTCTTGACCACTTGCTGGCCTGATCTGTACTCTCCTAATTACTCTTATTCGGGGGCCTTACCGTTTAGACCTCTGAATCATTTCCTTCTTTCCAATAGGCCTGCCCTTCTGGGCAGCCAGGAAACCTAAGCAAGGGAAGAAAGGGTTTTCAGTGAATAGTGACCTAACAAGGAAGGGTATGGTATGCAAGAGCTGTGCGAGAGAGCTGCTAGGACTTTCTGGCCCTACTGTGAGCTGAGAGTGCTAGGTGGTCACCAATGGCCAAGGCCAAGGCTAGACTATGACTGTGACAGTGCCTAAGTCTCCTGAAGACACAACACTGTGGCACAGACTAGACTATGAACTTGAACACTGCCCAATTTATAGGTAATGTGATGAAAGTATTTTATATATTTTCATAGCTTTCATGTATTATTTTATTGATCTTACACCTAGCATAACTGTAAAGAGCACAGATTCTGGAGCCAGCCTGCCTGGGTTGAAATCCTAGATTAGGTGTGTGACATGGACACTGGCCTGCACTGTCCATGGCATTATGGATGAGACAGACAAATTCACATGGACTACTGAGTCCTGTGGAGGAAAAGGGATGGCATGGCTACTCCCTCAAGTGGGGAGCGCCTCGGGGTGGCCTGGCCACTCTCTCAAGTAGAGAGTACCCTAACCCTTGCCCTGACAGGTTTTTATTGGGTTCAATTAACATAGGAACACAGGTAAAGTTCATTAATCATTGTCAGGCAGTAAGGATCAAACAACAGATAGCATACAAAGAACTATGAGGGCTTCTTCTGAGTCAGGGTCTGTTAGCTAAAGGGCTACAAAACATTGGGAAACAAAGTAATTTCCTGCTAGGACCCTTATAATTTAATTGAGAGTATTCTTAGTAAGGCAGGTTTCACAGGATTTTACGTATTCTTTCTCAGGCATGATCACCTGGGGAGCCAGCTCTTTCCAGCACAGGGCTGCACCGCTCTCTGTCATTGTTTCAGGTTTAAGTCGGGCAGTGAAAGCAAGGCAGCCAGGAGACTAGGAGACTTCTCGCAGACAGAATGAGGACTCAGGCTATGTCAAAGCCAAGGGGTGAGGGTCCATCACCCACTTCTGCTGTAGTGCCCCAAGTCCTTCCCTGGGGCCTCCACATGATCATGACTGTCTTAGGTGATTCCCTCCTTGGGGAATCTTACCTGTCATTGGTTAACTGATCAAGCACTGGGGCCCAGTTATGGAAAAAGGAGCAGAAGCGGTGCTCCTGCCAGGGAGATAAGCTTTGTCTCCTTAGTGGCTTACAGTCTGAAGGTCGCTCACTCAGCCTTAGCCATGGAAGGGTTACAGCTCCTGAAACCAGGCAGGGCCGTTCCCAACAGGTGTGTAATCTTGGGCATGGTACTTAATCTCTCTCTGCCTTACTTTTCTCACCTCTAAAAGAGGGATATTAATAGTATCTGACTCAAGAGGTGTAAGTATTAAATGTGAAAAATTCTGGGTAAAACATAAGGGCTAGTAAGTATTATTATTATTATCACCACTTCTACTATTACTATTATCATTGCCACCCCATAAAGTAGCCAAGCCTAGAATCTGCCCCATCTTTAATGAAAAAAAAAAACACAAAAAACCAAACCCATTATACTAGTTTTGGAATTAACCTGCTCACAGACACAGAGCTTCTTTATAAAAACACCATTCTCACCACATGCTCGTTTTTAAGATCCAGTGACAGGGCATGAGTAACTGGGCTTACTTGGGTCAGGCAAGTCCTGACAGCTAAACTGGGCAGGGTCTGCTACCTAAGGATATGTAAGTCTCAGCAAGCACAGAGCCACTTTCTGTCCATGTAACTGGCCTGGCACTGAGCAGTGCTCCCTAGCAAGAAGCAGATCTTGCCTTCCTTGCAAGTAACAGGAAAGTGAACAGAGCGTACCTCTCTTAGGGAGCGGGCGCGCGGGGTCCCGGTGGCCCTGCCATTCTCTCACAGTGTTGAACAGTGCCTCCCGCTCACTCTGAAACATGTTCTGCAGCTTTCTCTCCTGGACTATTAACTTCAGGCGTTTTATTCGCTCCCCGGAGCGGGAGATGAAGTCTGGTCTGTGAAGCTGAAGTGATTCCTGAGGAGGAGAAAATGCCCCCGTTCACACATCAGTGATGCAGTCTGTTCTCCAAGGGCCTAGAAAAACAGTACCTGACCAACAGATTTGAAGAGCCTGTTTCTAAAGAAAGTATCTATTTTCTTCAGAAGAAGAATATTTTCTATTCTCTAGAAATGATCTCAAGTTGAAAAATAACCTAACAATTCTGTGGGGGAGAACTCCAATAGGGAAATCAGAGGGATCAAAGAAATGCCTTTGGAATAAGCCAAGAACCAAGACTGGCAATTACAACTCTTCCAGATGGGATAGAGCTTGGCCCATTGTGCTATCTTAAATTTCCCTTCAAACAAATACAGGATGGGGCAAAAATAGGTTTAAAGTTGTTCATAGGAAAAAATAATACAATTAACAAATAATATAAGAATAAACTTACATGTACTCACAACTGTAAACCTTGGGGTGGGGCAAAATAACATTTCCTCTAGCTCCCAAGGGACCTATAAAGCAGAGACTTGGCACCTGTTAAACCCTGTGTTAAACAGGAATAGGAGTTACTGAGGAACAAACACGAGGCTGGTGCAAGCACGCGGCCTCCAGAGCACTGCAGGTATCTACAAGCCCCATGAGCAGTGTTCCGACACCTTCCTATTACCTTTTCCCCAGATACTGAGGCTGAGGCACGATTTAAAATGGTTAACGGAGTAAGGCAGCCTTTGATTAAGGATGAGAGTGAGAACACACGGACTACAGAGGTGCTAGAAACTGGGGTCACACGACTGTACTTCTGAAGGCCAAGGCACAGATTTAACTTCTTTGTGTCTCACCCTTTCTCCCCGCTGAGACACAGGGCTAAATGTCACGCAATGTCATTGTACCTGTAAAGTTGCTCTCACAAGTGGCTTCAGAGGACCTCTGCCTGGGCCTGCTAGTGACCCGTGGCTGTCTGTGTGCTGACGCTGCCAGTTCTGCTCCCGTAGTGGTTCCCTCCAGGGTTTGACGTTGGTTATTGGTGCAAACCAGGAGATACCAGGGCCATGATGCTTGAGCAGGTTTTCCTTCTTAGGACCAGACTTCACATTTTCCACAGGAACAAACCATGAAACTCCTATAGGAAATATTTTTAAGAAAAAAAAGACTTTTCTTTTTTCCCATCACTGACATGTGCATAACAGAGGGCTTCTGCAGAGCCAGCTGTTAGAGGCCATCACGATGCCCAGGAGTCTCTGCAATTGCAGGTGTGACTCTGCAACTGTAGTGCTAGATACTTCATGTTTGTTTTTCTGGCCACGGTGGAGCTGGGGGTGGAGATGGGGTCAAAACAGAGTAATTTAGAAAAAAGAATCCAAGCATTGTAAGAGACTGAAAATTCAGTAGTTTTTCTGCAAAACTGGGAATTAGAAACTGACCTTCAGAGCAACTCTGCTTGTTCTTCTTTAACTTTTTGTCCCCAAGGTAACTGGTAATGAGCCTTTTTTCTTCTATTTTTTCTTCTGACCAAGTAGTCACATCACTGTCCTCTTCCACTCTAACCTCGCTAGAACTTGGTGTTGGGAAAGTCACCCCAACATCTCGAGTATGTTTTCTGACACCATTCACAATTTCCAAGTTACCTAAGGGGAAAGACCACAGATGCCTCTGGGAGCAGGACTGAGACTTAGTTGGCAGGTATAGTCAAAGTTTTTAAGGCTTGAAAACCCCGGTCTATTGTCTTTGCTGGGTGGGTTGGGGCTGTGTGAGGGAGAGAAGGTGGAGGGGGCAGAAAGAAGGGGTTGACAGAGAGGAGAGGAGGAGAGAGAAGAGGGAGGGGGGAAGGGAAAAAGAAAGAGGGTTTGTATTTCTAAGTCCGTTTAGATATTAGAGAAAATTAATTACTAATATAGATTCAATGGGAAAAGGATTTCAGTTTTGATCCCAAGTGACAAAGACAGTAAATGCCTGTCTACCGGCAGTGCCCCAGTTAAGAAAGAGGTTGACAGGTGTGAAGACAAGACTTGGGGTGGGTGGGGAATCAAGGCAGTTTATTTTTGTTATATAAAATCAAAAGATATAGGAAGGCATAAAATGAAAAGGTTCCTTTCTACCCCTGTTCTCCATTCAGTCAGTTTCTAACCTCATGACTCCAGAGAATTTTTTTTGTGCAATCAAGCAATTCTCTTCCTTATTTTTTAAATGCATGTAGTAGCATGCTGCACACTGTTCTGTACCTTGCTTTTTCTTTTAAATTATGTATCTTGGAGATCTTTCCATGTTGGTGGAGAGAAAGACCTATGTTGTCCTGTGCAGAATTTCATTATATAGATGTACATAATTTAACCATTTGGCTATTGATGGACATTTAGTTGAATTTAATTTTGTTATAATAAATACTTAGATTAACTTTGTGGCTAATTCTACACATTTGTCATTTTGCACATATGCAAGTATATCTACAGGCTAAATTCCAAAAGTAAAAGTGCTGCATAAAAGTAGTTTTGACAGAAACTGCCCAATTGCCTGTCATAGGCATTGGACTTGTAACTTATACTCCCACTAGGATGTATGAGTGTATTTCCCTACACTCTTGCCCACATACTTGCAATCAAGCTTAGATTTTTGCCAATCTGGTAAGTGAATAATGGCATCTAAGTATAGTGCTAATTTTCACTTTGTATGAGGTTGAGTATCTTATGTTTAACAGCTACTTTTAATTTGATGGAAAGAAATGTTTAAATTCAAGTAATTTACCTGCTTGTACTCCCTTATTTAACATATGTACATTTTGCTTGTTGCAAAGGGTAGAGTTTGAGCTCCAGAAACTACCAGTAGAAGATGAAATAGAGTCAGAAGAAATCATATGGTTTGTCACCTAGAAAAAAATGAGAGATCGTTATCATTACATGTAGTCAATGGCACAATTACCCACAGAATAAGAAAATATACAAAGTCAACCAGATCACCTAATTCAAATTGTTGAGATAAAGTTGCCAGGAAGCTTGTGACAATGTCGACATGTTGCCACGTAATTTATGATAGGGTGGAGAGTGTTACTGAAGTTGAATAAGGGCCTGAGCTCTTGCCTGAAGGTAAGACACACACACACACACACACACACACACACACACACACACACACACACAATGGTATATTCCTAAGACTTGAAAAGTGCTGAAGAAGATGTGAGCCAAAAATCAGTCTGGTTGGTTTTCAGAATGAAATTCTGACTTGACACCTGCATATGCTTTGATGAGAGGAAGAAGGCTGGGGATAATGAAAGAGATGAAGAGCTGCAGAGTGCCTTCTAATGAGGTCAGACTCAGATACCTACACAAGGGTAAATGCCAAAGGGCTGAAAGGCCCCCAGAGAAGTCCTGAATCAGAACTGCAAAAAGCACTAACGAGCCAAAAAAATGGCCTTTTTAGTTACATTCAGAGCAAGGTTCAGAAAGTTCATGGATTTAAGTTGATGGTGGAATTTAGTGGATGACAAAAATTTATCAAAATATAGTTGAACAAATATAGTATAAAATAGTGTTTCTTAAACTTGCATATCATAGCAGCCCTCTGGGGGAGGAACCCTGACCCAGAAAAGGGGATTGAAATCCTGTGGGAGGAACGTGGGCATTGCATTTTGAAAAATGCCAGGTGCTTGCTTCCTTATGCAAGTTTGGTAGAGGTATATATTGAAACTCAGGTCAGAATGGAAACTGAAGGTATGTGCTCCCCCGAAATAAACAGACTATATTCCAGGGATGCAGGAACCTTAGCAACAGAATCCTGAAGGAGAGGAGCTATGTTAGATGTCTGGGGAAAGGAAGTGTTTTAATTCTCAACAAGATAAGCATTGTAAGCTGGTGGGTTAAACACTAATGACTGGAGAGATTTTAGAATGGGTCACCAACCTGGTAATTTGAAGTATCTGCAGGCCAAAGAAAAGATCAGCACATTTCATATAGGTCTCAGTAAGGTGGGCAGCAGGAGCCCTGCCCCTTGGCGGGTGAGCCCTGTTTTCCCTCACAGACATGGTCACTAACTGGCAGTTGAAAATAACATGTAGTAGAGTTCTTCATTTGAATAAAATGGTAAAACTTCTCACGCCATCTTTGAGGGAAAGATGGACTTATTTGGGTTGAATGATAATATGAGTTCTACCAACTCATATTATCATTCAATATCAATAATATTTGAGAGTTGGCTGAAACTCTCAAATATTGTCAACACAGTGAGAAGCCTTTACTGAGTGATACATCTTGCATTCAACAACAAATACTCACTAAGCACTGACTGTGTGCCAGTCACTTAGTTTGCTCTGGCTATTCCTTCTTAACATTTTTATATATCAATGTCTTAGAGATGTGGAAATAAGACTCTCCTACAAGGCACATCTGGGAGGGCCTAAATGGCTGCCACAATCTGAAATAATCACAGGAATCAAACAGGCCCAGTCAAACAAGGGGTAATTGTAAAGCCCCATACATCAGGCAGGAGGAATGGCAGAAACTTGGATGCAGTACGCAAAGCTCTGGGTCTGGAGTCCAAGACCTAAGACAGCCTCACACCTTCTCTTCACTAGCTGTCTCTGCTTGAATAGGCCATAACCTCTTTCTGCTAGTCTCCCCTGTCTAGAAGGGGAGCACCAACATTTCTGAAAATACAGAAGTGTTAGAACAGTTGATCTAGATCATAAAGAATAAAAAACTAAAATAAAACAATGACATTATTATTGTTACAAAAACCCTAAAACGTACAAGTACAGAAAGTGTGGTGAGGAAGATGTGACTGACAGGCAATACACTACACCTTCTTTGTAGCTATAAAAGAAAAAGAAAAAAAAGTACTTTAGACACTGAAATAGATGGATTTTTCAGATAGGTTATTAAGTACAAAAAAGCAAAGTGTGCTGCCAATTTTGTGAGAAAGGGTATAAAACACACGCCAGTATTTGCTTTACAATGTATAAATTACCTGTGAAAGAAAACCCAGATTGGAAAGGGAGAGGTAATGCTGTTTTTTATTTACAGATGGCATGATCCTATCTGTACAAAATATGAAGGAATCCATATGAGGCACTAGAACTAAAATAAGTTTAGCCAGATTGCAGAATGTAAGACCAATTAAGATAAAAAATCAACTCTGTTTCTATATTCCAGCAATGAGCAATCTGAAATAAAATTATAGAAAAAATTTCAGTCATAATGACATCAAAAAGAATAAAATGTTTAGGAATAAATTTAACAGAAGTGCAAGCTTTGCACTCTGAAAACTATAAACCACTGATAGAAGAAATTAAAGATCTAAATAAACAGTGAGATATTCCATATATATAATTTAAAGGTGGGTAAAGTACTGAATAAACATTTCACCTAAGAGATATGAATGGCCAATAAGCATACGAAAAGATGTTCAACATTATCAGTCATTAGGAAAATGCAAACTGAAATCACAATGAGGTCACTTCACATCTACTAGGATAGCTGTAATAAAAAAGAAAATACTAGGTATCAATGAGGAAGCAGAGAAACTGTAACCTTCACATATTGCTTGTGGGAATGTAAAAATGGTACAGCCACTTTGGAAAACACTTCAGCATTTTCTTAAAAATTAAACTTAAACTTAGCCCTGGCTGGTGTAGCTCAGTGGATTGAGCGACTCAGACGATGGTGGTTCGATTCCCAGTCAGGGCACATGCCTGGGTTGCAGGCCAGTTCCCTGCAGGCCAACTCCCAGCAGGGGATGCACGAAAGGCAACCATACATTGATGTTTCTCTCCCTCTCTCCTTCCCTTCCCCTCTAAAGATAAATAAATAAAACCTTTAAAAAAATTAAACTGAAACTTAACATATTACCCAGCAATTCCACTTGTAGGTATATACCCAAAATAAAAACATGTTCACACAAAAATATTTACATAAAAGTTCATAGCATATTATCATCCAAGAAATTAAACAACCCGACTGTCTAGTGACTGGAAACTGGGTGAGTACAATGTGGCACATCCATATAATGGAATACTGATCACCAATGCAATAGCACATCGCCCTGACCAGTGTGGCTCAGCTGGTTGGGCGCTGTCCCGCCAAATGACAGGTTGCTGGTTTGATTCCCCATCAGGACATATGCCTGGGTTGTAGGTTTGGTCCTTGGTCATAGCACCTACAAGAGGCAGCTGATCAGTTTCTCTTGCACGTTGGTATTTCTTTTTCTTTCTTTCTCCCTTCTTTCCCCTCTAAAATAACATCTTAAAAAAAGGAACTACTGTTACCACATCATGAATGAACCCTGAAAACATGCTAAGCAAAAAAAGCCAGATAGAAAAAGACCACATATTATATAGTTGTATTTATATGAAATGTCCAGAAAAGGCAGAGGCAGGTTAGAAATTGCCTGGGGCTGTAATGTGGATTGATTGCACCCCTTTTTGGAAGGTGACAGAAATGTTTTACAACAGAATTGTGGTAATAACTGCACAACTCTGTAAATTTACTAAGAACAATTGAACTGTACACTTGAAATAGATTACTTTTATGTTATGTACATTATGCTACCATAAAGATGTTTAAAAATCTCTGTAATGATGTGCAAGAACAAGTTAACACTGACTGATTCTGGGAAGGAAAGCTGGTGCCTAGGGGACAGAAGTGGGAAGGACACTCCATCAAATACTCTTTTACGCATTTTAAGTTTTGTGCCATACGATTGTATTACTAGTTTAAGAAGTGAGAATAAACAAAAACTTGAAGAGTGTGGCAATATAGGTCTAATGGCTCTGGTGAGTTCAATGGGAGGGAGTAAAATATGTGTTAGGCCATGGAAACGTTCTGACCACACGCAGACAAAATCTGTTCTCAACATGCTCTCACCGTCTGAAGTCCAGCATGCTTAGTGCAACGAGACACGTTAAACACAGGATAATGACACACCTAACAGACCTAGGGAAGCCGCCAACTCAGGAAAGGGGAGTAGGAGGCACGACCTGAGAATGGCTCCAAGAGCAAAGAACAGAAAGAACAAAAACACTTCACAGAATGAAGTGGGGACCCAACAGGTAGAAGATCAGATCTATATTCCATGGCTTCAGAGTGTAAAACTGGGAACAGAGCCAGGATATCAGTGCAGGCAGATTTTGGATCTTCGTCATTTATATCCTTCGGTAACTGAAGTCTTACACAAATGGAACGAGCTGCCCATGAGCAGTGAGCGGTGGAAGCTGAAGCTGGAACACCTTGTGGTAAATTTGCAGCTCGAGTCTGTGAGCCTCCCACACTTCCAAAGTACACACCAAGTTGTGGCATGCAACACCAATGGTGGGAAAGAACACATGTTTACGTCTGATAAAACGAGGAGCCTTGGTGTGTGTGTTTTCACTCACAGGTAAAGTCTCTCTCATTAATTCCTGCCTAGAAAAGGTTAACATTTAAAAAATAGAAAATAATCTAAAAATAAATTCCCTTTCAACAAAATATATTTAGCTAGCCCTCTACAATGGTGAAGACAAAAAGGACATTAAAAAACAAGTGTTTTCAAGGATGTGGAAAAGTCGGAACCCTCATACACTGCTGTGGGAATGTGAAAAGATAACTGTTTAGTAGTTCCCCAAATGTTAAACACAGAGTTGTATGTGACCCAGGATATATTCAATCCTAGGCATCTGCACAAAAGAAAACATATGTCCACACAAACACTTGTACACGAATGTTCACAGCAGCTTTGTTAACAATAGCCAAAACGTGGAAGAAATCCAAATGTCCACTAACTGATGGCTAAACAAATAAAATGTGGTATATTCATATAATGCGATAGCGTTATTTGGTAATAAAAAGGAATAAATACATTTTACAATGTAGATGAACCCTGAAAACATTAAGTGAAAGAAACTTGTCTTTTTTATGATTCCATTTATATGAAATGTCCAGGATAAAAAAATCTAGAGAGACATAAAGTAGATTAAGTAACCACAGCCAGAGGCTGGGGCAGGGGTGGGGTATTGGGGAAATGAGGAGTGACTGCTAATGTATACAAGACATTTTGGGGGGTATTAAAAACATTTTAAAATTAGATTGGGGTGATGGTGCACAACAGTCCTGTGCATGCACTAAAGCCCACTAAACTGTACACTTAAAGGTATGATGAAACACTATACACTCTCTACTAGACACACTCTAACTCTATGGTTAGAGCCAAGTACAAACTATCAGAATCATGCAATCATGCCATGCTGACTTCCAGTTTCACAACAATAACCACAAAGCATAGGCCTGCATGGTGTTGGACAATTTGTGGTGAGAACCCACCATGGGATAGAACATCATTTTCTGCTATCAGTAAACAGCAACAGTTCATTTGCCTTGGTCCATGGGAAAGGCTCAGGCATCTCCTCTGATGACCTCCTCCTTCAGGGACTGGGGTTACCCAGGTACAGATCAGCTGGCTCAGTTCTTTGCAGTGGGGCTTACACGTGAAGATTTGCATGACTACAAGTCAACTGACATTATCAGCTACCATGATTTAAGCTTTCTGTTGTAGAGAATCTTGGAAGGAGATACATTCTGGCTGGCTGCTTCTGTTTTAATTTCTACTATTAGGAGAGAAAACTCACCTGCTGATGCCTTATTCCACACTGGGAAAAGAAAGTAACTGCCATCATCTCAAGAAACGTTTCAGGCTTTTTTGTAGCACTTTTTAGTTTAACTAAAATCTACGTGAGACTCATTCCCATATTTGTTCATCAGAGACACCATCAAATATTCAGGAAAAAAAGCTTTTCAATTAAAAATTTACTTTTTAAGTACCAATAGGGAAACATATCTAACATAGAGGAAAAAGGCCAAGTTTTCTTACATGGAAACATGGGATTGGTTGCCTCAACTAGGTGCCAAACTCACAACCTAGGCATGTGCCCTGACCAGGAATTGAACCCACAACATCCCAGTTTACAGGGCAATGCTCTGACCGACTGAGCCACAGTGGCCAGGGTGGGAGATGTTTCGATTGTTTTTCCCCCCGACGAATGGGTTTAATTCACTTATAACCACTCAAGTTTAGGACCAGAGATACACGATGGTAAGACAGTCAGAGTCAAAATAAGAAATATAGCTAATGGCATCATCAAACTTTTTCCTTGTGAAAAGTTTTTAGTTACGTGCAGATCAAATTGGCAGTAGTAGTTGTAGTAATAAAATTAACCAGTAAAGGGTGACACAGTCACAAAGTATCTATCCAAAAAATAACATATTAACAATTTCAACTCCTAGTGACAAGAGTAAAACTTAAAAAATAACACTGGTAACTCAGGCGATAACGAATCAGTAAAGATTATGGAGATAGAATAATTCTGAATCATGCCAAAATTCAAAGTATGGTCATAAGACTGGATGGTTAAAATGAGAACTGAATTCACAAACTCTGACAGGATATAGTAAAGTTTCCCAGATAATGAATGACAGGGCTTGGGGTAGAAAAACAGAAAATGAAACTAGTCCTCAATTAAAATATGGGAAAAACAAGGCTAATAAATGATCAGGAAAATCTTGCAGAAGGTGGCAGAGCTAGATGTCATGGGTCCCAAAAGATTTCCTATCATGTTTGAAAATTATGGTCTGGAAGAGCCCTTCCCCCTTCCTTCTCTGAATTCTCTCAAATCTTTCCTTTTGGCTTTAATATTTATGAAGATTATAATCATCTTTACATGATCACTCTAAAATCTTTTTTTCACTCATGATATACTCACGAAGTGAGTATATATATCTGTTAGATATTTTCATTTGGATGTTCTAACTTCAAGATTAATAAATGAAGGGGAGAGTAACATAAAATGGAGTAAGAATAGCCTCTTTAACAAATGGTGTCAGGAGATCTGGACAGCTACATGCAAAAAAATGAAACTAGACCACCAACTTACACCATACACAAAAATGAACTCAAGGTGGATAAAAGATTTAAATATATCGTGACTCCATAAAAGTCCTCAAGAAGAACATAGGCAGGAAAATTTCAGATGTTCCGTGCAGCAATATTTTCACCAATATGTCCCCTAGAGCAAGGGACATAAAGGAAAGAATAAACAAATGGGACCACATAAAAAATTTCTGCATGGGTAAAGAAAACATGAGCAAAATGAAAAGGGAAGCAACCACATGGGAAAATATATTTGCCAATGATAACTCAGACAAGGGTTAGATCTCCAAAATGTATAAAGAACTCACTCACAGAACTCCACACTAGCAATACAGTTAGAGAATGGGCAAAGGACCTGAATAGACACTTCTCCAAGGAGGATATACAGAAGGCCCAGAGGCATATGAAAAGATGCTCAGCATCACTAGTCATCAGAGAAAAGCTAATTAAAACCACAATGAGATATCACTTCACCAGTCAGAATGCCATCATTAATAAATCAACAAAGAAGTGCTGGTGAGGCTGTGGAGAAAAGGGAACCCTGGTGCACTGTTGGTGGGTATGCAGACTGGAGCAGACACTGTGAAACAGTATGGAATGTCCTCAAAAAACTGCCTCTAAAAATGAAACTGCCTAAAAATGAAACTGCCTCTTGACCCTGCAATTCCACTGCTGGGATTATACCCTAAGAATCCTGAAACACCAATTCAAAAGAACCTATGCACCCCAATGTTCATAGCAGCACAATTTACAATAGCCAAGTGCTGGAAGCAACCTAAATACACATCAGGAAATGAGTGGATCAAAAAACTGCAGTACATTTACACAATGGAATACTACACAGCAGAAAGAAAGGAGCTCCTACCTTTTGTGACAGCATGGATAGATCTGGAGAGTATTATGCTACGTGAAATAAGCCAGGCAGTGAATGACAAATACCACATGATCTCACCTATAAGTAGAATCTAATCAACAAAACAATCACATGAGCAAAATAGAACCAGAGACATGGAAATAAAGAACAAGCTGACAGTGACCAGAGGGGAGGGGATAATGGCAGAGAGAAGGGGAAGGGTCAAGTCAATGAACATGTATCAAGGACCCATGGACAAAGACAATGGGGTGGGGGAAGAGGATTGAAAGTGGAAGGTAAGGGGTGAATAGGGCAGGAGAGAGTAATGGGGAAAAATGGGGACAACTGTAATTGAACAATAAAAAAATCAAGAAAAAGATTATTAAATGAAATGTCTTCACATTTGGTCATAAATAGTCTCCTTTTTAGATCTCTCCATTATGATAAGGTATTTGTATATTATTTCAGTTATTTTGAGAATTTAGAAAGAACCATGGCTATTAATTACCAAGTCCAACTGATTAGAGTCCAGCTTAACAAAGGAATATTAGATTTTTCTAATAAATTGAGGAATATCACTTTATTTAAAAATCTCTATTGACAATTAGCTGAACATGGAAATAAATCATACCTACATGCACAGAAATAAATTTCATGTAAATTAAAGGTTTAAGTATATTGTTCCCTACCCTAAAAAAAAGTACTAAAAGAAAAACGAGAAAAAACCCCTTGAGGTTGAGAAAATGTTCCTTAGCACGGATCAAAGAAATGAAATTGAGTATGTAACAGTACTACAGGCATACCTTGTTTTATTGTGCTTTTGCTTTATTAAATGAGATACTGTGGGGTTTTTTTTTACAATTTTAAGGTTTGCGGCACCTCTGCATCGAGCAAGTCCAAGCAAGTCCATCAGTGCAGTTTTCCCAGTAGCATTTGTTTACTTTGTGTCTCTGTGTCATATTTTGGTTATTCTTGCAACATTTTAAACTTTTCATTGTTATTAAACTTTGTTATGGTGATTTGTGATCAGTGATCTGATGTTACTACTGTAATTGTTTTGAGATGCCATAAACCTCACTCATATTAGATGGCAAACTTAATTGACAAATTTTGTATATATTCTGAGTGCTCCACTAGCAGTTCTCCCATCTCTCTCCCTTGTCCTCTCTATTCCCTGAGATACAACAATATTAAAATTAGGCTAATTAATAACCCTATAATGGCCTCTGGTGTTCATGTGAAAGAGCCCCAGGCCTCTCACTTTAAATCCAAAGCTAGAAATGATTTAGCTTAATGAGGAAAACACACTGAAAGCTGAGACAGGCTGAAAGGTAGGTTTTCTGCACCAGTTAAGTTGTGAATGCAATGGAAAAGTTCTTGCAGGAAATTAAAAACGCTACTCCAATGAACACATGGATGCTAAGAAAGCACAACAGCCTTACTGCTAACACAGAGAAAGTTTTTCTGGATAGATCACATCAGCTACAACATCCCTTTAAGCCAAAAGCTAATTCAGATTAAGGTTCTACCTGTCTTCAATTCTATGAAAGCAGAGAAGTAGCCAAGTCTCAGAAGAAAAGTTTGAAACTAGCAGAGTTCAGTTCATAAGAATTAAAGAAAAAAATCCACCTCAATAACATAAAAGTGCAAGGTGAAATAGCAAGTGCTGAGTTAGAAGCTGAGGCAAGTTATTGAGATCTACTTTAAGATAATTACTGAAGGTGGTGGCTACGCTAAACAACAGGTTTGCAAGGTAGACATTATATGCAAAGAAGACATCACTGAAACCTTTCACAGCTAGAGAGAAGTCAGTTTCTGGCTCTCTTTTTAGGAGCTAATGTTAGTTGCTGACTTTAAGTTGAAGACAATGCTCATTTACCACTCCAAAAATCCTTTGAGAATTATGCTAAATATACTCTGCCTGTGCTCTGTAATTGGAATAACAAAGCCTGGATAGCAGCATAGCAATTTACTACATGGTTTACTAAATATTTTTTAGACTCAGAAAAAAGGTTGTTCTTGAAATATTACTGCTCACTGACAATACACCAGGTCACCCAAGAGCTGTAACGTGTATGTACAATGAGGTTAATGTTCTTTTCATGACTGCTAACACAACATTCACTCTGTATCCCATAGGCCAAGGAGTAATTTTAATTTTGATAATGTCTAATTATTTAAGAAATACATTTCATGCCCTGGCTGGGTAGCTCAGTTGGTTAGAGCACTGTCCTAATACACCAAGGGTGTAGGTTCTATTCCTAGTCAGGGCATATATAGGAATCAACCAATGAATGCAAGAATAAGTGTAACAACAAATTGATGTTTCTCTAAAGTCAAATTAAAAAAATAGATTTTGCAAAGCTATACATACAGTGATTCCTCTGAAGAATTGGGCAAGTAAATTAAAAACCTTCTGGAAAGAATTTGTCATTCTAGATGCCATTGAGAACATTTGTGACACATGGAAAGGTCAAAATATCAACATTAACAGCAGTTTGGAAAAAAAAGTTGATTCCAAAATTCATGAATGACTTAGGAGCTCAAGAATTCAGTGGAGGAAGTAACTATAAATATGGTGGAAAAAGCAAGAAAACTGGGAGTGGAATCTGAAGATATGACTGACTTGCTGCTATCTCATGATAAATCTTTAGTGGATGAAAAATTGCTTCTTATGGATGAGCAAAGAAAGAGATTTCTTGGGATGGAATCTGCTCCTGGTGAAGATGTTGTGAAGATTGTTGCAATAACAAAGAATTTACAATATTAGGAGTAAAAGACAGAAAACTGTACTTGAACAATTAAAATGAAAAACAATAAAAAAGAATTTACAATATTACATAAACTTTGTTGATAAAAGCAGCAGCAGGGTTTAAAGGACTGACTCCAATTCTTAAAGAAGTCCTACTGTGGGTAAAATGTGATCAAACAGCATCACATGCTACAGAGGAATCACTCATGAAAGGAAGAATCAATGTGGCAAACTTCACTGTTGTCTTATTTTAAGGAACTGCCAGTCACACCAGCCTTCAGCAACTACCACCTTGACAGTCAGCAGCTGTCAACACTGAGGCAAGACCCTGCACCAGAAAAAACATTAGGACCAGTTGAAGGCTCTGATGATGGCATTTTTTAACAATACAGTATTTTTCTTTTTCTTTTTTCTTAGAGAAAGTGAAAGGGAGGGAGAAAGGGAGAGAACATTCAACATGAGAAAGAAACACTGACTGGTACACTGGGGATGGAACCCACAATCCAGGCGTGTGCCCTGACTTTTTTTCTGGAACTGAACCAGAGATCTTTTGCTGATCAGGGCAGCAATAAAGCATTTTAAAATCAAGGTATGTACAATGCGTTTTTAGACACAATGCTTTTGCTCACTTAGTAGACTACAGTATAGATACAATCTTTACAAGCTGGGAAATCAGCAAATTCCTATGATTTTATTGTGATATTTACTTTTTGTGATGGTCTGGAACCAAACTTACAATATCTCTGAGGTATTTTTGATAAAAGTAATGCTTAAGAATAGAAAAACAATCTTCAGAAAAAAATGGACAAAGAGTAAAAAAGGTAATTCTCAAAATAAGAAATGTAAATACAATTCTTGAAATCTATCATTAAAAATATAATTTAAAGCAATGAGTTTTTTCACACACGAAATTAGCAAATATTAAAAAGACTGATGCAACCCATAGTTGGTAAGGGGATGAAAAACACATACTCTCATACTGTTTGGTATGAACATATTATTTGCATAATGTTTCTGGAGGGCAGAGAGTTATGGGTGGGGAGCTATAGGTTATTAACAGTCTTTCAATTTCTATTGTTAGTGACTTACTTAGTTTTTAAAACTTCTTCATCAATTTTCTTAATTTATATTTTCCTGAAAAATGATCCATCTAATTTAGATTTTAAAATATATCAGTCTACAGTTGCACACAATGATCTTTTTAAAGAAAATCACCTCTTTGGGCTACAGCCTTCCATATGACTAACGGGCGGAATAGCCAGAGATTTGGTTTAATTTTTTTTTAAGGAATCAGATCTTGATTATATTGATCAATCTTGAGGACTCATTATCCATTTTATTAGTTACTTCTTGCTTTCTTTGCTTATTTTGTTAGTCTTTTCCCAGATTAGAATGCTTATTTCAATTATTTCCTAACAGAACTTGTTCAACTAAAATATCACTTAAGGTTACACACTTTCCTCTAAATACAGATTTAGTCACATCCCATAAATTTTGTACATGTGCTTTCACTGTCCTTAATGAAAAGAAAGTCTCTAATTTCAATTTTTAGTTCTTCTATAGCCCAAAAGTTTAGAATGATGCTTTTAAATTTTTATCTGTTTAGTGAAAAATAATAGTTAAGTTCTAACATTATTGTATTATGGTTAGAGAACAACAGCTTGGTTATAAATCTTCCACTTTGGGGATTTATCAGCATTTTGCCTAAATGTACAATTAATTTTTATAAATATGCCATCAGCATTTGGAACGATTGTGGATGCTATGTTTTGGGAATGAAGTTTTATATAGATATTTTAAATCAAATCTGTTAATACTGCTATTAAAATCTTCCCTCTCTTTTGTCTGCTACATGTCAAATCTGAGAGAAGCAGGTAAAGTATCGCACACTTGTACTGTCGTCACTCTGCATTATAACCATGTCTGGAGGAATGAACAAATGAAAATACCTTGGCTGAAAGCAGAGTAATTTTAAAAGTCTCTAAAAGACTCCTTCCTTGAAAATAACAAAGTGGGGTTAGGGTAGATTCTCAAGATGGGTAACATTTAATTACAATAGCAGCAACAACCACCACCACATACTCTGTCTTCCCATAGTATAGAGACTCGTATTTCTAATCTTCTAGCAAAACTAAGTATTATTGGCAGAGTAATAGAGATACAGAAATTTTCATGCATTGTAGGTAGGAATATAGACTGGAAAATTAAGCATACACATAGTTTATGATCCAAGAATTTCACTTGTGGATGTGTTTGTCAAACACAGTGTCAGACGGGTCCATTAGAGGATATGGACAAGGAAGTGCATTGCGGTGCTTTGTGGTGCTGGGCGTTGACAGCAACCTTGGTGTCCATTACAGGGAAAGTGCGTAGATAAACTAACTGGTTGATACACTCAATAGAGCACCATAAAATGATCAGAAACCTGGAGTAGGTGTCCTTGTAGCATTGTAGATGGATCTTAAAAATACAATGCTTAGTGAGAGTAAGAGTAATAATGATATATCATTTTATATAAATCAAAAATATATACACACACAAAACACACACTTTGTAAGAAATCTTGAAAGCCAAAAGACATTTACAAAACAAGACTAGCTGCCCATGGGAGGTTAGCAGTGAGCATGGGAAATGGGGATAAAATTCTGAAGAGAGGCCATGAACTCAGGAACACATTCACCTCAACCCTTGGCACCTGTAGTTAAAAGAACATTTCATTTTATCTTGGCATGGAAACTAGGCTTAATACGCTTTTAATCCTATTATTTCACCCTGCTTCTAGGAGGATTATGAGATTTGAATAGATATTTTAAGCAGAAATTAGAATTTAATGAAAAATTTGAGAATTTTCCTTTCCAGCTCATAAAGAACATTTTGTGTTTGATCAGTCTGGCTTACCTCACTTTTTTATTAATGCCAAGCAAAAACAACTTTCGTAGTTTCTTATTAGAAAATACATGTTTCTTATTAAAAAATATAAAACACATAGATAATTATAACAAAAATTAGAGGCGCATAATTTCAAGATATTAATATTGTTTGTCATGCATGTATATATACATGCATGTACAGGTCACACTTATAATTATATAAGAAATACATAATTTCTTGGGTAACCAGAAGAAAATCTGGTTACATGCTTTTGTACAACATGAATGAACCTTGAGGGCTCTATGCTAAGTGAAATAAGTCTGTTCATGAAAGGCAAATATTGTATGATTCCACTTACATGACATTATCTAAGGTAGTCAAATTCACAGAAGTACATAGAACAGTGGTGAGCAGATGGCTCAAGATGGGGAAACGGGGAGTTGTTTAATTGGTACAACACTTCAGTGTTGCAAGATCAAGTTCTGGAGATTTGTTTCACAACAATGTGAATATACTTAACACTACTAAATTGTACACTTAAAAATAGTTAAGATAAATATAATGCATTGTGTTTTTTTTTTAACCACAATAAAAAGGTCATTTCCACGTTCCAGAACAGGAAAAAAAAGAGATAAAATTTAAACCAAATGTATTTGTTATAACTGTGAACCTAAATGAAATAAATTCACCTCAACCCCCCCCCCCCATAATTAGTAGGGGAAAAAAGTTAAATTCAACCAGATGCTACTTATACTTGAGTAAAGTGACTTAGGAAAGCAAAAAATGAAGGAATGAGCACAGACCAACTGTGCAAATGCACATTTAAAAAACTGCATCGGGCCCTGTCTGGAATGGCTCAGTGGACTGAGCGAGGGCCTGCACACCAAGGAGCTGCAAGTTTGATTCCCAGTCAGGACACATGCCTGGGTTGTGAGCCAGGTCCCCAGTAGGGGATGTGCAAGAGGCAACCACACATTGTCTCTCTCCCTCCTTTCCCCTCTCTAAAAATAAATATTTTTTAAAAATGCATTGGATGAAATAGAATCTAAGACAAAACATGTTAAAAATGGAAAATGAAACTTATTTTGTATGATTTATGGTATAATTCACAGCTAATAAAAAACTATCATCTATGTTTATGTGCCAGGCATAACCATATACATTACCCTTCAATTGCCACAAAGACAAATCAACTTTCAAATACACTCTTTGAAGTCTTTAACAGATTAAAGAAACCAATATTTGGGAAGAATATAATAAACATAATTAACAAAGATAATTTACTACATATAATCACAATTAGAAGGTCATATTCTGTATGGAGACTCCGCCTGCTCTATAAATAGCCTTGGAGTACTATTCATACATTAAGCCACAAAGGAATTCTCTACACATTCTAAAACAAACAGAACTGAGCACAATCTCTAATCATGATACAGTGAAATTATAAACTAATATGTAGTGACAATAAATCCAAGCTAATGGAATTTAAAAAAAAACTTCCCCTAAATTCTCTTGGATCAAACAGGAAATCCAAAGCTACAATTAAAACAAATCTAAAAAGTACTACTAATAAAAATACCACAGATCAAAATCTACTAGATATATATACATTGGTTTTCCACTTAAAAATCTAGAGTTGAATAAAGTGTACTCCCATCCTTATAACCATCACTGATAATAACAATAAAAAATGTACCAATTTTAATTTCACAGATTTTTCTGGAAGTCATCAGAGTCAAGGTCAAAGGTCAACCCTGGTCCAAAATGTAGGAAGAGATTGCTGCTGCCTGCAAAAAACCTCCTCACAATGAGGGGTGGAATTTGAGACATGAGCACTAGATTCCCTGGAGATACAACTGGGTACAATTAAGAAGGTTGGAGACTAGATTACGTGCTGGACAAGTGCACAGTGATGAGGGTGTGAAGGCCCTTGTGTGCTACAGATACTGAGGGAGTCTGCATCCCTTTGCTGCTATTCCTCTACAAACTTCACAAGAAAAAATAATGAAGAGTTTTAGGAGTGTCCATTACGTAGACCCAGGAAAGTGGGACAGCAGCTGTAGTGGGAAGAGCACAAAACTGCCTGGGAGGGATGTCAGCAAAACTGGCAGAACGGGGAGAGCTCCAGGGACTTGTTCCTCTCTTAGGACCGAAAACCTGACAAAAACTGTCAAAACAAAAAATGTGAAAATCAACCTTATCAACTCTGAAATACAAAGGTTTATGGACAATAAATAAAAACTTAGGCAGGACCAAGGCCAACTAAACAAAGTAGAAGGTTCCCTGTTCCCCAGCAAGGTACAGGGGACAGCCATCTGTATTCCCAGTATGGGTATCTGCTTCCAAAGGAAGCACAGAGTATCCTATTCCCAAGGACTGTTTCTTTCAACCTGCCTGAGTATTCCCCGACACACTGACACAGGGGGCCTGCCTCGGTTTCATTAAACTTGGAACTCTCTTAGGGCATTTCAGAAGTAGAAATTTCCTTGAAGACACTGAAAGCCAATTTAAAAAGGTGTTACTGCATGAAACAAGCAAACAAACAAACAAACAAACAAACAAACAGTTGGGGCAAACAATACCACACTGAAAGCCAGGGAGGAAAGCAGCGAGAGTTTTGGGGAAACAGGATTTTGAAATCTCCCATGTACCATGGGGAAACTAGAAAATACATGCACAGGGCAGGATGTATGTGCATAAAAGACCTGAAGAGACTTTAAGGTTTCACTATTGGCTGATGTTTAAGCTTAATGCAAGGAAGAAATTGCTTAAGGCAGAGTTGTAAATGGCCTCTAAAATCTCTAATATACAGATCATCTACCTACAAAGATCTGGTGAACTTTTTTTCCTTTTTCTTCCTTTTCTTCTTTCTTTCCCTTGCCTGTCTGCCCATCCCCAGGCACTTCAGGAAATCTGAACAGAGACATTAGAGACCAACAAATAACACAGTCTGTACAAAAAATGGCTTAGAAAACTAAACATACCAAGATCTTAAACCCATAACAAGCAGTAGCAACAAACCGTAGGCAGGGAGAAGGAGAATCTGATTTCCAGACTTATTACATTATGATATCCCAAATGTCGAGTTTTCAAGAAAAAATTATGAGGCATTAAAAGAAACAAGAATGTATGGAACATTCACAGGAAAAAAAATTAACAGAAACTGACCCTCAGGAAACAAACATTGGACTTCCTATACAAAGACTTGAAATCAACTATCTTAAATATACTTAGCGAGCCAAAAAAATCCATGAACAAAGAAACAAGGAGAATGACGTCTTTCTTACCAAAGACAGAATACCAACAAGTATAAACATGTAATCTCTGACTATAAAAATGTAAATGGTGAGGGTACAGGCTTATACAGAAGCAGAGTTTTCATGTACTACTGAAATTAAGTTGGAATCATTTCATATTAGGCTGTTATTATATTTTGTTGTGCATAATGTGCTCCCATGTATAACAGACACCTATGTTTTTGGCCCAAACTTTCAGGAAAAAAAAACTTTAGTTTTAATATTTTAATTCAATTTGTTTATTTATATTTAAAAAGAAAACCAATTACTGTATTCCAAGGTATTACTTTGCATATGTATATCATTATTGCTTTCTACAGTAACACTTTTAATGCATAGCATAAATAAAAGAATTACCTAAAAACATTTATATAGATATAGAATCAGTACTACCCATGTATCATGTGCATCTGTACTTTTCCCTAAAAAATTTGGGTAAAAAGTGCACATTATACATGGCAAATGATAGTGTATGCTAAATATATTAACGATAATCCCCAGGTAACTACTAATAACTAAAAAGTATAAAGGAAGGAGAATAAGATGAAAACTGTACATTACAAAAATCAAGTATAAAAGAAGAAAGTAATGGAAGAATTGAAAAAGAAAAAAAGATATAAGACATAAACAAATAGCAAAATGGAAAAAAGTCCTTTTCTATTAGTACATAGTTACCTTAAGGTAAATAGATTCAACTCTCCAATTAAAAGGCAGAAATGGCAGAATGGATAACAAAAACACAACATACCTATATGTTATCTAAAGAAGGCTCACTTTAAATCTAGAGACACAGAGTTTGAAAGTAAAGGATAAAAAAGATATTCCACGCAAATAGTAATCAAAGGACAGTTATTGTGGCTATACTAAATTCAAACAAAAGAGGAGTTAAATTTAAATTTGTTAAATAAAGGGGATTATTAACTGATAAAAGGGTCAACCTATTATTAACTGATAAAAGGGTCAACCTATTGATGAAGAAGTTACATCAATTATGAACATATACATACCTGACAATATACCCTTAAAATATATGAAGCAAAAACAGACAGAAATGAATGGAGAAATAGACAGTTTCATATTAATAGCTAGAGTCTTCAATATATCACTTTCAATATGAAAGGAACACTAGACAAAAGACCAAAAAAAACAAAACCAAAAAACAGAGGAACTGAACTACACTACAAACCATATGAAACTAACAGACATATACAGAACATGCCAACCAGTAAGAGCAGAATACACAATCTTCTCAAGTGCACATGGAAATTCTACAGGAGAACATAGGTAGGCCATAAAACTGTTATAGTAAATTTAAAAGGAATAAAGTAACACAATATTCTTTGACCACAATGATGAAACTAGAAATAAATAACAGAGGAGAAATTTAGAAAATAAACAAATATGTGGTAATTAAATAGCCTTAAACTATTAATGGTCAAAGATGGAATTATAAGAAAATTTGGAATGAATGAAAATAAAAACAAAACATATAAAAACTTATAGAATGCAGTAGGCAAAGTTTAAAAGGAGATTTATATCTGCAAAAGCAGTTCTCAAAGGAAAATTTATAGCTGTAAACACCTATATTAAAAAATGAATAGTAATTTCAAGCCAATAATATAATTAAACTCTAAATAATTAGAAAACAGCAAACTGAACCTAAAGTAAGCAGAAGTAAATAAGATTAAAGTAGAGATAACATATAGAGCAGAAAAACAATAGAGATGGACAAATTCTTAGAAACATGCAAACTATGAAAACTGACTCAAGAAGAAACAGAAAACCTGAGTAGACTTATCATAACAAAGACACTGAATCAGTAATAAAATTTCCCTCAAAGAAAAACCCATGACCAGATGGCTTCACTGATGAATTCTACCAACCAAAAAGAATTAACATCAACCATTAACACAGTTCTCAAGCTCATCCAAAAAGCAGATGAGGGAAAACATTTTAACCATTCTATAAGGCCAGTATCACCCTGATACCAAAGGCAGACAAAGATATCACAAGGGAACTACAGAACAATATCCTTTATAAGCAGAGATGCAAAAACCCTCTTCAAAATTCTAGCAAATCAAATCCAGCAGCATATGAAAAGGATAACATATCATGACCAAGTGTGATTTATGCCTGGAATGCAAGGCTGGTTCAACACATGATTATCAACATGCTAATATTTATAATGATAATAATAATAATAATAATAATAATAGTAATAGTAGTAGTAATAGTAGTAGTAATAGTAGTAGTAGTAAACCAGATGATCATCTCAACAGATGAAGTGTTTGACAAAAACCAGAATGCTTTCATGGCAAAAATGCTCAATAAAACAAGGAAAAAAAGGTAACTTCCTCAGCATGATAAAGATCATAAATGAAAATCCACAGCTAAAACTGTTCTGGATGGCAAAAGACTGAATGCTTTCTTCCTAAGATCATAAACAAGACAATGGTGCCTGCTTTTGCCACTTACTTCTATTTGACACTGTACTGGAAGTTCTAGCCAGATCGATTAGCCAAGGAAAATAAAGGGCACACAAATTTAAAAAAGAGGAAGTAAAACTATCTCTATTCACAGATTACATGATCTCATTTGTATAAAATCAGTTTTGTTATCTATACACTAACAATGAACAATACAAAAAACTGAAGAAAACAATCACACTTAAGGTAGCATCAAAAAGAAAAAATACTAAAAATCATGAAATCCCAATGGGCCCCCAAATAGCCAAAAAAAATCTTGAAAAAGAATATGGTTGGAGGTCTTACACTTCATCATTTCAAATATTATTTCAAAAAATACAAGTAAAGCAAAACAGTGTGGTACTGGCGTCGAAACAGACACAGACCAGAAATAAACCCTTACACACATAGTCAAATGATTTTTATGCCCAGACCATTCAACAGGGAAAAGACTTTCTTTTTTCAACAACTGGTGCTGGGACAACCAGATATCCGCATGCAAGAGAATAAAGTTAAAGCCTTACTTTATATAGTATACGAAAAATACATCCTGTGTTCAGAGATTGGAAGACTTACTATTATTAAGATGGAAAGAAATCCAAAGCAAATACAGACTCAATGCAATTAATATCAAAATTCCAATGACCTTTACAGCACAAATGGAGAAGCTGAACATAATAGTCACATGGAGATACAAGGGACCGAACGGCCAAAAAAGTGCTGAAAAGAACGAAGGTAGAAGAATCCCCTTCTCGGTTCTAAAACTTACTACAAAGCTACAGCAATCAAAATATTGCAGTAATGGCATGCAAATAGGAATGTAGATAAAGGGAACAGAACTGCAAGCCTATACATAAACTCTCAATTTTATGGTCAGTTAGGTTTAGACCATGGAGCCAAGAGTACTCGGGGAGAAAGTACTCTACAATATCTGGTGCTGGGATAACTGAATATGAATATCCATGTGGAAAAGAATGAAGTTCTGACCCTTACTTCATACTACAGACAAAAATTAACATATGTCAAAGATGCAAATAAAAGTCCTAAAAGTATAGAAATTTAAAAATAAAATATAGGGACAAATTGTAATGACTTTGGATTTGGCAATGGTTTCTTGGATGACATGAAAAGCACAAGCACCAAAAAATATGTGCACCGGGCTCTTCATCAAAGGACAGGAAGAGTGAGTAAAAAGACAACCCAGAGAATGGGAGCAAATATTTGCAAACTATACATCTGATAACAGTCTACAATCCAGACCATCTAAAGAAACCTTACACCTCAAAAACAAAATAAAAATTAAAACAACAATTAAAGACTAGGTAAAGACCTGAACAGATATTCCTCCAAAGAGGAAATACAAAAGGCCAATACACATATCAAAAGATGCTTGGTGTCATCAGTTATAAGGGTTAGGGAAAGGGAAAGGCAAATCAAAATGACAACAAGCATGAGATACCACTTCACTCACACGAGGGTGACCCCCAAAAGGTAAGTAAAAAGGGTTGGTGAATGTGGAGACACTGGAACCATAAGACATTGCTGACTGAATATAAAATAGTCTGTCACTGTGGGAAAGTTTGACAGTTCCTCAATGAGCCAAACAGATAATTACCATACGACTCAGTATTTCCACTCCTCGGTATATTCTCAAAAGAACTGTTTACGGTGTTTAAAGGAAAACTTGTACACTTCATGTCAGCTCTATTCCCAACAGCCAAAAGATGGAAACAACCCAAATGTCTATTAATGGATGAATGGATAAAAAAACATAGTATATAATGAATACGTGCAATGAAGTACTGATAAATGCTAGGCATGGATGAACCCCAAAACATTAAGCTAAAGTAAAAGAAGCCTGATGCACAGTCCACATATGGTATGATTCCATTTATATGAAGGAACCAGAACAAGCAAGCTCGCAGAAACAAGAAAGTAGGCAAGTGGTTTTCAGGGGCTATTGGGAAAAGAGAATAGAGACTGCTTAATGGGTATGAGGTTTCCACTAGGCTGATGAAAAAGTTGTTGAACCAGATAGCGGTGATGGTTGTAAAATACTGAATGTACTCAGTGCCACTAAACTGTACACTTTAAAATGGTTAAAATGATAAACTTTATGCTATGTGTATGTATTTTCCTACATACACAAAAATGCCTCTACCCAGATCCTTTCCCCTTATCTCTTCTATGGAATAAAAAACCTTAATCAGTGCTATTCCCAATTCTTCCTTATTTATAAAAAGGTCATATTGCACTATTTATATATGTAATCACTGTCACTGAATACCTGTCAAATGTCAATTATGAGAAAAAATATTTATGGTAAACTGTCTGAACATTGTCTGCCTTCTTTCTTCTAGACTATTGGTCTCTTAAATTATTTGATCATGGGTCCTACTGATAAAATATTTTTTTGAAGATTTTATTTATTTATCTTTAAACATAGAGGAAAGGAGGGAGAAAGAGAGGGAGAGAAACATCGAAGTGTGGTTACCTTTCTCATGCCCCCTACTGGGGACCTGGCCTGCAACCCAGGCCATGTGCTCTGATTGGGAATTGAACCGGTGACCCTTTGGTTCACAGGCTAGTGCTCAATCCACTGACTTACACTAGTCAGGGCTGATAAAATATTTTTGATCATCAATTACCAAAGTTGATATTTACAGGGTGGGACAAAAGTAGGTTTACTACTGTTCACACAAAAATATAATAATTAGTAAATAATAATATAAGAATAAACTGTTTTGCGTTAATCACAACTATAAACTTACCTTTGCTCCACCCTATATTTATAAATTACATATTACTACTGTACTTATATATTATAAACACATAAAATATAAAATTTAATTTAGAGAAAAATAAAGTTTTTCTTTCTATACTCCAAAGAACCATTTTGCAAGTATTACTCTTTGTAAAGCACTTCTCTAGACACCCTAAATTTTATTCTTGGGTTAAAATAGTTGTCTGCATCTGCTGACCAATTGAGATACCTCTTTACTGAACTCCCTAGTCAGGTCACATTTAGCCTTACAGGCAGTTACTGAGCCTTACTGTGAGGATGCTGCTGAGGACTGTTACACTGTAGTGCCTTCTAGATGAGGACAGATGAGTCAATTTCGCTGAGGTTTTAGTACCAGAAATATGTGATGCTTTTGAGATTTTGTTTTTATATTATAGATTCACGTGATTGATTACAAAATTCTAGGGACACGAACCAGCAGAGAAGAAAGCAAAATTAGTGGCTCACAAGCATATCTACAAGGTGGATTTATCTCCCCTCTAGCATCGACTTGTCTTCCTGTTACTCACAATTCTTTATTTATTTTTTAAAATCATGTTGTAGCTCACTCCTCTCTGGCTTCCATAATTTTCTTTCATTCAAATTTTTCATTTATGTTTTAAAAATCTTATTGCATTATGTGTGTATATGTGCATGTGTTTTAAAGTAACTCAAAATTTCCTGAAAGACAGGGAAGTATGAATAAACAGAAAACAAAAACAAACCCCCCGCCCCAGCAATATTGTTCTGAATAGAGACCATTCTAAACTCGAAGCTCCTCCATGCCAGGAATATACTTTGCGGATTCTGGAGCAGTTAGCAGCCAAAGGGTAATGTGTAAATGAATATCGATGAAAAGAAAGACAACTCACAATAGCACTGTACTACACTTTCTCACTCTTTTCCAGTTGGTAAGAAATATAGTGAGGAAAGGGCAAATGGCTTTTTTTTTCCACCTGTGTGCAAAGCTTAACCAAAAAGTCCATGAAAAAGGAAGTCACAATGCCAGATGCAATTTGTAGCCATGTACCTGGATGCGTTTCCTTCTGGTGTGTTCAGAAGTCATTTGGGGATAACTTGTACTCAATGCTTTCTTCTTGTTCTTGCTCCGCTTCTCAATGTACCTCCTTTGATGGTCAGTGATGCTGCTGTATAATTTAATTCGCCTGGGTGACAAACAAACTCTTTCATGGCCAAAAGCCTGGATCAGTCGGGCAGTGTCAATGGTGGAAGCAGAGCTGCTCCTCTCATGCAAAATCATTTCTTTATCTGTTTGGGTCAATATATCTGATTCCACAGGAGAGGTGGTGGTGGAAAGGATGTTGGTGGCAGTATCTGTGAGCAGCTCACTGTCCTCTGATGGCCTAGAATCTGAAGAAGTGCTGTTTATATAATGAAAATCTGGCTGTTTTCTCAGAATATATTTATCAAATTTAACCTGTTCAATTTTAATCTGATTTGAACCTCCAGTTTGATGAGTAGAGAGCACCTTGCTTTTTTTAAGGTCTCCTATGTTTTTATAGCATTTCTCCAAGCTTTTATACCGCTTCTTTTTCTGAAGCTTGTTTTTCTGTTGTTGCTGTCTACCCCTCCATTCTTTAGCATCTTGTTGCTCTCTGCTGTCACCCTGTGTACTTTGTAAGGGCTGAAGAGAATGTGTGATGGGATGCTGAAGAAGTTTAGCCAAACGATCAAGTCGCTCCACTAAGGATACTTCTTTCCTATCACTGTACCCTGGAGGTTTCTGCTGCTTCTGTCGCTCCTGATACTTGTTCCACAGTTCATTCAAACTTGTAATGTGCTGAGCTGTGGGCTCTGGGGTGACCTGAAGATCCTTTTTTTGATCATTAATCTGTTTGTCACACTTTGCATAATCTCTAGCCTGACTTTTAGTAGGATGCATCACTTCCTTGTTTTCCAAATTTACATTGATACTGACACTCTCTATTCTGGTCTTTGTCTTTTCCTCCTTTTGAGAAGAGGGAGGTAGACAAGTATGTTTTTTGTCTGGATGATGCTGAAAGAAATCTTTCCAAGAATGCCTCATGAAAACACTTCCCCCTAAAGATTCATGGCAAAAGTCTTGATCACTTGGCAGGTGCACGGGATGATGAAAGTAAAACTTGGCTGACCTGAATACAGAATGAGTAGTATTTTCAAATTCTGAATGACATCTGGACTCTGAAAAGGAGAAAAAAAAAGATTTTAAAGGACTTTGAAAACATTTTAATTCCCTTTAGAAATAGTATTCACACTTATAGAAAAAAAGGAAACAACAATTTATATAAAGTTTCAGAAAACTCACTGCCTGAATAAAGATTTTATGCCTAGTGACCAGATTGGCATGGTAAGCGTTTAAGAGACTCGGGTCAGAAGACCTGGATTCTGGGTGGGACTCTGCCACAGATGGGCTGTATGACCAATAGAAAGGCACTATAGAGTCCTCTGGGCTAAACAGCAGCTGCTTCGTATTAACTGCTATGCGTGGGGTATCACAGTATGTGCTCTGTATCTTCTTCTTTCCCTTTTCATTCAATTGTGTTGATAAAACTGAGTGATGGGTATTGTTACTCCTTCCAGTGAAGAAACCTGAGAATTCATTTTAATCACCAGTAATTAATATGTGGGATAAAAAAAGAAAAGCTCTACATGTTTAGAGCCCCTTAAAATTCCTTTCTGTGAACGATCCTTACATTTTTTCCCCTCCAATTTTGTTTATTGTGGTAAAATATACCTAACACAAAATTTACCATCCTCCAAATTCACTTTTTGACAGTTACTATTCTACATCAAAATGGGCATTTTTTAGATGTAATAACATCTTACAATAATAAACCCTAATTGTAAATAGGGATGTAGGATACATATGTACATTTTTTGAGAAACAAAGACATATACATGCAACAAAGTAACACTTGTAACTACGGGATCCTTTTCACTTAAACTATAGATTATTGGCAACTAGGGTTTTCATTAAATACTTTGGGAATCCCTAAGGCTATTTCTCCAGAATATAGTAAAGCACATGAAATCTGCTTTTATGTCAGAAGTATAAAAATACAATCAAACTTTCCAATGAACAAAAGCCCAGGACCAGATGGCTTTACTGGTGAATTCTACAAAACATTTTAAGAAAAATTAATATAGAACCTTCCCAAACTCTTCCAAAAAACAGAAAAGGACGGAATAATTTCAAACTCATTTTACAAGGCCAGAATTACCCAGAAAAGGACATTACAAGAAAATTACTAGCCAATATCCCCGATGAACAGAGATGCAAACCAACTTCAATAAAATATTAAAAAGGTCATGATCAAGTGGAATTTATTCCAGGGATGCAAAGATGGTTCAATGTTTGAAAATCAGTTATTGTGATATAGTACATTAATAAAATGAAGAATAAAAATCAGCCCTGGCTGGTGTAGCTCAGTGGATTGAGCGCGGGCCTGTGAACCAAAGGATTGCAGTTCGATTCCCAGTCAAGGCACATGCCTGGGTTGCAGGCCAGTTCTCAGCAGGGAACCCACAAGAGGCAAACATACACTGATAATAATGTTGGAACTAATGAATGAGTTCAGTAAAGCTAAAGAATATAAGATTAATATATAATATCAGTTGTTTGTAGACATTAACAACAAATTATCAGAAATTAAGAAAACGATTCCATTTTCAATTGCATCAAAAAAAATAAAATACCTAGGAATAAATTTAACCAAGGAGTAAAAGATCTGTACACTGGAAACTTTAAGACATTGATCAAAGAAGTTGGGGAGGGCAAAAAGAAATGAAAAGTTATCCTATCCTGTATTCATGGATCAAAGAATATTGTTAAAATGACCATACTACTGAAAGCAATCTCCAGATTCAGTGTAATCTCTATCAAAATTCCAATGGAATTTTATTCATAGAATTAGAACAAACAATCCTAACATTGGTATGGAACCACAAAAGACTAAATATCAACACAAACTTCAGAAAAAAGAACAAAGCTGGAGGCATCATGCTTCCTGTTCACAAACTATACTACAAAGGTATAGTAATCAAAACAGTATGGCAGTTGCTTAAAACCAGACAGATCAATGGAACAGAACAGATACCCCAGAAATAAAACCAAGCATATAAGATCAATTAATTTATGACCAAAGAGTCAAGAATACACAATGGGGATAGTATGTTCAATAAATGGTTCTGGGGAAACTGGACAGCCACATTGAAAACAAATGAAACTGGATCACTCTCTCTCACCATTCAAAAAAACCAACCCCAAATCTATCAAAGACTTAAATGTAAGATCTGAAAAAAAACCCCACAAACAAACAAATAAACAACTCCTAGAAGAAAACAGAAAAGGGACAGCAAGTAAAGAGTATCTGTGGGCAGACAGATCATGCAGTCAAAACTAGGCTACCTTCTACCAACCCTCCTACAGTTACAACCTCTTCAGATGCAACAGCAGAATTATCCCTTCTTCTTTTCAAGGTAAGCCCCTCCACTGGAGTCCAACTCATTTTCCTTTCAAGATCTTGGTTCCGACCCTTATTATATTTCACCCTTCAGGTTCTTTTTCTTTACTGGATCATTTCCAATACCTTGAAAGCATCATTTAGTATACCATGAATCTAGAAGATGCTCCTATCTTCTTTCAGAGACTGGTCCATTCTTTGCTCCTCTTTACAGTCATCTTTGTAAAGTGGAAAATACAATTTTTCATTTTACCTTTTTCCCTACTCCAATTCACTCTTCTGATCAGACTATAATGATAGCACTGAACTAAAACTACTCTTACTAAATGATCAATGACCTCCACATGTAGCCAATTCCAGTTAATGTATGTTTGTATTCTGTAATCTCTTTCTAGGTAATCTCATCTTTCCCTGTGGCTTTTAGTACCACCTTTATAATGTTAACTACTCTCAAATCTGCATTTCAAAATATGACTTTTCCTTAGAGCTCTAGACTCATATTCAACTACATACTTGATATACCCTCTTGGATCTCACAGCTGTCTCAAATTTCAAAAGTCCCTAACTGAACTCTCTTCTAGCCTCTAAAATAATACCTCTCTCAATTTACATCTGTGCAAATGGCCCATCCATCACTCAAACCTGAAATGACATCTGGAAGTTATTCTTGAGACTTTCTATTCTTGCCATTAATTTTGACTAAATAATCATAAATCTGTCCACTTCTCTCCATTTCCTCCTACAATACTGCATGTCTCTAATAGACCTCCTGCCCATTGCTGTCTTCTTCCAATGTCTTCTTCAAAGAGTAGACAGAGTAATCTTCTAAAAATGTAAATTAACTTGTCGTTTTCTATTTAGCAAGTCTCAATGACTTTCGCTTACAATTAGAACAAAATCCAAACTCCTTAACAAGGCATACAGGTATTATATAACTTTTCTACCTTACCATGTATCATTCATTCTACTTTTTTTTTTAAAGATTTTATTTATTTATCTTTAGAGGGGAAGGGGAGAGGGAGAGAAACATCAATGTATGGTTGCCTTTTGTGCGTCCCTGCTGGTAGTTAGCCTGCAAGGAACTGGCCTGCAACCCAGGCATGTGCCCTGACTGGGAATTGAACCGCGATCGTGTGGTTCACAGGCCCGCGCTCAATCCACTGAGCTACGCCAGCCAGGGCTCCATTCATTCTACTTTTTGATCATCATTGGCCTTTCCTGCCTACTGCATCAAGTATCATGAGGCAAGTGGGGAAGCACTGAGCAAGTGAGTATAAACATTCAGTTTGTGTGGTTTACACAATATATAAGTAGAAGGAATAGAGGAAAACAAGATAGGAAACATTTGGGACCAATGAAGCAGAACAGAGCCTAGAAACATATCCACACACTTACAGTTAATTGAGCTTTGACAAGGGTGCCTAGAATACAGTGAGGAAAGAATAATCTTTTCAACAAATAGTGTTGGAAAACTGGGTATCTACATGCAAAAGAATGAAATGGACGCTTCCTCTGCACCACACACAAAAATTAACTCAGAATGGATTAAAGACCTCAATATAAAACCTGAAACTGTGAAACTCCTAAAAAAAATAAAGGGCAAAAAGCTTCATGACATTGGTTTTGGGAATGATTTCATGAACATGATATTAAAGCATAAGTGACAAAAAACAAACAAACAAATAAACAGCAAGCCCACAAAACAGTCCCCCACAGGTGTGATTGTATATAAGTAAAAAACTTCTATAGAGCAAAGGAAACAATTGACAAAGTTAAAAGGCAACCTATGGATTCAGGAAATATTTACATACCATATATCTATAATAAAGTGTTAATCTCCACAACATACAGGTTATTTCTACAACAAAAGTAAAATAATAATCTGATTTTAAAATGAACAAAGGACTTGAATAGACACTTCTCCAAGAAAGACATACAAATGGCCAACAGGTGGATAAAAAATGATTAACATCACTAATCTTCAGGAAAATACAAATCAAAATCTCAATGAGGTATCCTCTCACACCCATCTCAATGACTATTATAAAACAAAACAAGAAGTTCTGGCCAAGATGGAGGCATAGGTAGAAAACCTTTGCCTCCTTATACAACCAAAAGGAGGATAACAGCCAATTTCAAATCAATAAGCAACCAGAAGCACCAAAAAATCAAACTGCATGGAACTCCAACAGTTAAGGAATTAAAGAAAAAATCAACCAGAACCATCAGACAGGTAAGGTGGCGGACCTGGCAGGCCAAGACAGCACAGAAAAACCGTGTTGAGGCAGCGGACCATGCAGGTGGGGTTGGCTCAGGGAGGCGGCAGGCTTCTAGTGGGAGCTGGCTGAAAGTGAAACTGACACCCAGAGTTGACGGTGGACTACGGCAATTGCCGCAGTGGGAGAAAACTCCCAGTCTCACAAAAGAGTTGAAAAGTGGGCTAGAGACCAGCAGGGGAGCTGCACTGTTCCCTCTCTGGCCCCTCCACCACAAGCAGCACTGCAGCACAGAAAAGGGGTTGCCCTGACTGGGTGAATACCTAAGGCCCCACCCCCGTACCAACTTATCAGCTGTGCCAAGACAAAGAAATGGGGCCAAAATGAAAGAACACAGCAAACCTTCAAAAAGAGAGCTATGCAATGAGAAGATAGACAGCCTATCTGATGAAGAATTTAAAGCCCTGGTCATCAAAGTACTCACAGAACTGATTGAGAGCTTGGTCGAAAAATGAAAGATACCCAAAATGAAATGGACCAAAATATTCAGGGAACCAACAGTGACAGGAAGGACACCAGGACTCAAAGCAACGATTTGGAACAGAAAGAAGAAATACACATCCAACTGGATCAGAAGGAAGAGACAATAATCCAAAAAAATGAAGAGAGGCTGAGGATTCTCTGGGATAACCTGAAACGTTCCAATATTCGAATTACAGGGGTGCCAGAAGGAGAAGAGCAGCAACAAGAAATTGAAAACTTATTTGAACAAATAACAAAGGAAAACTTCCCCAATCTGGCAAAGGAAATAGACTTCCAGAAAGTCAGGAAGCCCAGAGAGTCCCAAAGGAGTTGTAGCCAAAGAGGAACACACCAAGGCACATCATCATTAAGTTACCCAAGATTAAAGACAAAGAGAAAATCCTAAAAGCAGCAAGAGATAAGGAGACAGTTACCTACAACGGAGTTCTCATGAGGCTATTGGCTGATTTCTCAAAAGACATCTTGCAGGCAAGGAGGGGTTGGAAAGAAGTATTTGAAGTCATGAAAGGCAAGGACCATATCCAAGATGACTCTATCCAGCAAAGCTTTCATTTAGAATGGAAGGACAGATAAAGTGCTTCCAAGATAAGGTGAAGTTAAAGGAGTTCATCATCACCAAGCCCTTATTATATGAAATGTTAAAGGTACTTATCTAAGAAAAAGAAGATAAAAAATATGGAGATTAAAATGACAACTAACTCACAACTATCAACAAAGGAACCTAAAAAAAAAAAAGAAAAACAACAAAAACAAAAACTAAGCAAACCACCAAAACAGAAACAGAACCAGAGAAATGGACATCACATGGAAGGTTATCAGTGGGGAGGGGGAAAGGAGGAATGAAGGGAAAATGTTTCAGGGAAGAAGCATAACTGGTAGAGATTAAACAGATGGGGAGAGGTCAAAAATGGTATAGGAAACAGAGAACTCAAAACTTATATGTACAATCCATGGCCCTGAAGTAAGGGCGGGGGAAAGCTAGAGGGTTGGAGGGTAGAGGATGGATAAAGGGGGAAAAATTGGGAAAACTGTATAGCATAATCAATAAAATATACTTTAAAAAACAAAATAAAACCAAACAAAAAAAGTGTTAGTGATAATAGAACTACCATAAATGATCCTGTGATCCTAGTTATGGGTATTTATCTAAAATAATTGAAATTAGGAACTCTAGAGATATTAGTACCCATATGTTCACTGTTACACTATTCATAATAGCCAAGATGTGAAAACAACCTAAGTATCTATTGACAGCTAAATAAATAAAGAAAATGTGGCATATACATAAAAAGAAGAAAATTCTGTAATATGTGACATATGAATGAATCTTTAGGACATTATGTTAAATGAAATAAAGTCACAGACCCAATACTGGGTGGCTGCACTTACACAGTATTTATTCATACACTGTACCTGCAGACCCCAGTGGAGGCATGTGCCCCAGATCCTGCCGCTCTATCTTCACCAGGCCTTGACTTCCTGCGTACCTTCTATAAGATCTGTGAGTAATAAACTTCTGATTTCCCTTCTGATCTTTTATTGAACCACCAGACACTCCAGGACTCAACAAATGTTAAAAACAAAGCCTTAACAGTTTGGTATTGCCAAATTGCCCTTATCACTCAACATATGTTGTGACAAATTTGCATTTCTAACAACAGTATTGTCAAAGTGTATGGATGTTTCCCCATACACTCAATACTGAGGATAATCAAATCTTTTTATCTGTGTTACTCTAATAGGCTTTTAAAGAAATCTATAGTTTTAGTATATCCCTTTGATTATTAAAAAGGTTAAGTATTGTTTCATATCTTTGCTATTTGTTTCTTCTATAATAAAATTCCTGTTCACATTCTACATCTTTCTACTAGATTGTCTTTGGTTTATAAGAAGCTCTTTGCATACTAAGGAAATTAGCCCTTTTTTCTCAGGTTTATAAATTTAAAATTGTCTTGCCATTTTTTATTTTCAGTTGACTTTGCATTTGGTTATTTTCCACTAGGCAGAAAGTGAAATTTTAGTATGTAGCCAAATTTATCAAATCTTTGCCATTATGTCTTCTAGATTTTGTCACCTCGCTTTATAAACAAAGTAATAATAACCCTGCCTTCATATAGAACTTTTGTGATCTCTTTTTCAGTTAGATCTTGAAGATACAAAATATGGTAACAGTAGCAAGACAGGGCTACAACTTAAATCTGTACCCCAATTCCAAATAACTAGCTTAACTATCTCAGCAGAATGTATTGAATAATCTAACTTTTCCATACTCATCTGAAATGGCTCCTTTACCACAGAATAAATCCTCATTATATTTATTTCCATTGATGTATATCACTCAGTCTCTTGCACCAAAAGCAACCTGTTAACTATTGTCACTATGTAATTCATTTTAATGCCTTGTAAAGCCAAACCCTACACCACAACCATTATCTGTTTCAGACTCTGGTAAATCTCATATATTCTTTAAACATTTTATTTTTTAAAAAAATTTTCAACTCTCCCCAAAATTTCCAAAAACAGTAGAATAAGCTTCCATATACTTCTCTTAGACTCACAAATTGTTAATTAGCATTTTGCTATACTGGCTTTATATCTGTCTTTCACAACCTATTATAAACATGTTATTAATATTTTATCTGAGCCACTAGGGAGTAAGTTATAGAGCTCATGTCCTTTCAGCTCCAGATACTACAGTGTATATATATCCTAACAAGAAAGATATTTATTTTACATATCATGGTATATTTATCAAATACATTTAATTTAACACTGATAAGATATTGTGTAATCTATGGTCAAATTACAGAAATTTTTCCAAAATCATCATTTATAGCAATTTTTCTCCATGCACTAGAGCCCAATCTAGGATCATGACTGCATTTTTAGCTACCCTGTCTCTTTAGTCTCCTTTATTCCACAAGAGTTCCTCAACTTTTGTCCTTGGTGACACTAACATAGTTTGAAGAGGACAGATCAGTATTTGTGTAAAGTCCTTCAATTTGAGTTTGTCTGAGTTTCATTTTGATTAGACTCAACTGTTACATATTTTAACAAAAAATTCTATATGAGTAATGTGTCCTTCTAGGTGCATCAAATCTTAAACTACTTAATTTCAATTTGTCCCATTATTGGTAATGTTAACTTTTGATTACTTGGTTAAAATGATGTCTATAGAGATCTGCACTGTAAAGATTAACTTTCCTTGGGATCTGGGACTTCCATCCAAGATGGAGGTGTAGGTGGAAACACTGGGCCTCCTCGTACAACCAAGTTTAAAGACAACAAAGTTTTAGTAACAAAAAACACAGCCAAACTGACAGAAAATTGAACTGTATGGAAGTCTGACAACAACGAACCATTCAGCCAGACTGGTAAGAGGGGCGAAGTCAGCGGTTGGCAGAATGGGGGTTGGGGGGTGGGGATCAGGGCAGGAAAAAACAGCCGGACCAACCCAGATGCGCAGGAGGCAGTTGGCAGATCCCAGGTGAGGGGTGGCAACAGGCAGATCCAGTGAGGGTACAAGGCAGCTGGCTGACCATGGTCACACATTCGCATGCAGATAAACCAGTGAAAGAAATGAGCAGTGAGATAGACTGTGCAAACCAGGGCCCCAGCGCCAGGAATTAAAGCCTGAAAGCACCAATTGGAAAAACTTTTGGGGGTAGAGGTGCCGGGAGAAGCTCCCATGCTCACAGAGAGTTTGTTGGAGAGACCCACAGGGTTCTAGAACGTACACAAACCCACCCACCTGGGAACCAGCACCAGAAGGGCCCAATTTGCTTGTGGGAAACAGCAGAGGGGACCAAAATCCGAGAGAGAGTGTGGAACAAGCACCATTGCCCCTCTCTGACCCCGCCCCCACATACAGCGTCACAACCCAGTGACTGGGTTGCCCTGCCCTGGTGAACACCTAAGGCTCTGCACCTCATACCTAACAGGAACAAACAGACCAAAACATTATGGCTCAAGAAGAACAGCTCAAAGCCCCAGAGCCAATACTTCTAAGCAACCAACAAACAGCCAATCTATCAGATGCACAGTTCAAAACACTGGTGATCAGGATGCTAACAGAACTGGTTGATTTCAGTCACAAATTAGAGGAACAAATGAAGGCTAAACTAAGTGCAATGAAGGGAAATGCACAGGAAACCAATAGTGATGGGAAGGAAACTGGGACTCAAACCAATGGAGTGAACCAGAAGGAAGAAAGAAACATTAAACCAGAACAAAAAAAAAGAAACAAGAATTCAAAACAATGAGGAGAGGCTTAGGAACCTCCAGGACATCTTTAAATGTTCCAACATCCGAATTATAGGGGTACCAGAAGGGAAAGAGGAAGCGCGACAAGTGGAAAACGTATTTGAACAAATAATAAAGGAGAACTTCTCCAGTCTGGCAAAGGAAATAGACTTCCAGGAAATCCAGGAAGCTCAGAGAGTCCCAAAGAAGTTGGACCCAAGGAGGTACACATCAAGGCACATCATCATTAAGTTACCCAAGATGAAAACGAAGGAGAGAATCCTAGAAATAGCAAGAGAGAAAGAGGCAGTAACCTACAAAGGAGTTCCCATCAGACTGTTAGCAGATTTCTCAAAAGAGATTTACAGGCAAGAAGGGGCTGGAAAGAAGTATTCCAAGTCATGAAATCCAAAGACCTACATCCAAGATTGCTCTATCCAGCAAAGCTTTCATTTAGAATGGAAGGACAGATAAAGTGCTTCTCAGATAAGATCAAATTCAAGGAGTTCATCATCACCAAGCCCTTATTGTATAAAATGTTAAAGGGACTTATCTAAGAAAAGGAAGATAAAAAATATGAACAGTGAAAGGACAGCAAACTCACAGTTATTAACAACTACACCTAAAACAAAAGCAAACCAAGAGGACAGCTAGATCAGGAGTGGAACCATAGAAATGGAGATCACATGAAGGGTTAGCAACAGGGGAGTAGGAGGAGGAGGAGAAGGGAGGAGAAGGTACAGAGAATAAGTAGCATAGATGGTAGGTAGAAAATAGGCAGGGGGGAGGGCAAGAATAATATGGGAAATATAGAATCTAAAGAACTTGAGACATATGGACAAAACTAAAGGGGGGGGAATGGTGGGGGAGGGGGTGTGCAGGGTGGAGGGGAACGTGGGGGGAATTAGAACAACTGTAATGGCATAATCAATAAAATATATTTTAAAAAATTTACAAAAGAAAAAAAAAGCTGGTTTGTGGTTACAAATTCTCAGTATAAATTTGCTGCTGTCTTACTTCCCAAACTCATTACCAAGGTTGAGACAGGTAAGTTTCCTTGATTTCTTTTTTTGCATGGATGTATTCCTTTTATGTTTATACTTTGACTGCAGCCTACTGGAAGTCCGGCTTTAAGCAGGAGTGTTCTTTAACATTTTTCACTTTTGGTATGCCTTAAGTTTTATATTTTGTCCCCAACTTCATGTAGGCGTCAAATGTAAATCCCAGATCTACAGACCTCAGCTGAAACCCTTACAGTGACAAACTGCTTTAGTCTTAATTACGCTTCAGGAGGTTCTTCCTTTCACTCTATTTTTCGGACCTGAAGATGCTTTATGGTCATGTGAACTCTGTGATGAGTTTAAAAAGAGTTTTGATATTTTTATCCAGCATTCTAGTTATTTTTCTTCAAGAAGGTTTTTCAGGATATCTAATTCACCATACTGCCAGAAGTAGATACACAGAAAACAAAGTAAAACAGCAGATATAATTCTAACTAATATCAACAATAACATCAAATGTGAATGAATTAAATGTGAAATTCAACCACAAGGAAAAGACTGTCAGATTGGTTTTAAAAATCATGGTTCAACTATAAGCGGTCTACAAGAGACATCCTTTGGAATCAAAGATACAAACAAATTGAAATACAGGGATGGAAAAACATATTGTGCAAACAGCAACCATGAGAAAGCTCTAGGCTACATAAATAGAAAAAAACACTCTAAAATAAACGTTATGACAGATAAAAGGAAGTATTTCATAATGATATGATTTCTTTGTGAGGAAAATACAAGAATTATAATCAAATATCTAACTATTTGATAATAGGGAATCAAAATAAATAAAGCTGAAAATGACAGTAAAGAAAGAAATGGCAAATAAAACTTGAAGACTTCAATACTCCATTTTGAAAAAATAGACAGAATGACAAGACAGTGGGTAACTGAAGTCCTGAATAACTGTAAACCAAAGAGACCCAATAGACATCTATGTAAAACATTCTACCCAACAACAGGAAAATGCACATACTTCTTTTTCTTTTTAATCTGTCTTTTTAGAGAAAGTGAGGGAGGGATGGAGGGAGGGAAGGAAGGAGGGAGCGGGAACTAGAGAGAGCAACATCATTTTGTTGTTCCATTTATTTATGCATTCATTGGTTGATTCTTGCACGTGCCCTGAACCTTGGCATGTCAGGACAACGTTCTAACCAACTGAACTACCCAGCCAAGACTGCATTCTTCTAAAGTGCATATGAACTAATTGCCAGGAAACACCATCTGCTAGAAGGAACTTCAAAAAACTTTTTTCTCCTTTTTTAAATTAAATTTATTGGGGTGACATTGGTTGATAAGATCATATAGCTCTCAAGTGCACATTTCTATGATACGTGATCTGTATACTGCATTGTGTGCCCACCACACAAAGACAAATCATCTAACACCATTTATTTGGCCCCCTTTACCTTTACTACTTGCCCGACCCACGTCCATCTGGGAAGCACCATACTGTTGTCTGAGTCTCTGGCTTTCAGTTCCATATCCCACATGAGTGAAATCATTTGATTCTCAGCTTTTTCTGACTTTAGCATAATATTCACAAGGTCCACCCATGTTAGTACTTCATCTTTTTTATGGCTGAGTCATATTCCTTAGTGTATATGTACCATATCTTCTTTAAACAGTCCTCTATCAAAGGACACTTTGGTTGCCTCCCATGTCTTGGCTACTGTAAATACTTCAATGAACATAGGGGTACATATATCTGTGCAAATAAATGTTCTTGAGATTTTAAAATAAGTACGCAGAAGAGGGATTGCTGGGTCATATAGTAACTCTATTCCTAATTATTTAGGAAACCACCAGACTATTTTCTATAGTGGCTGTACCAGTTTACATTTCAACCAGCAGTGAATGAGGGTACTTTTTTTCTCCAAAATCCCTTGTCTATTACCTGTGTTGTTGATAATAGTCATTCTAACAGGTGTGAGGTGGTATATCATTGTAGTTTTGATTTGCATTTCCCTAAGAGCTAGTGAAGTTGAACATCTTTTCATAGACTGTATTTTGCTGTGTATAACATGCACCCAAGTTTTTGCCACAAGCTTTCAGAAAAAAGAGTTTTTCATTTTAATTTCTAAATTCAATTATTTATTTATTTGTATTTAGGTACTTGTTCTTTGTATTACAAAGGAGTTTTAGCATTTTTAAGTATTTGTTATTAATTATGCTATTACAGTTTTCTGAATTTTTTCTTTTTATCCCCCCTCCACCCCACCCCCCAATCCTCCAGCAGTACCCCCCACCTTATTTCATGTCCATGGGTTATATATATGTTCTTTGAGTCCTCTGCTTCCTATACCATTTTTATCTCTCCCCATCTATTTTATACCTACTGATTATGCTTCTTCTTCCCTGTACCTTTCTCTCCCATTCCCTGTCCCCTCCCTGCCCACTCAACTCCCTCTGTGTGATGTCCATTTCTCTGGTTCTATTCCTGTTCTGGTGGTTTGCTTAGTTTTTGCTGTTTTTCTTTTAGGTTCCTTTGTTGATAGTTGTGAGTTAGTTGTCATTTACTCTCCATATTTTTTATCTTCTTTTTCTTAGATAAGTACCTTTAACATTTCATATAATAAGGGCTTGGTGATGATGAACTCCTTTAACTTCACCTTATCTTGGAAGCACTTTATCTGTCCTTCCATTCTAAATGAAAGCTTTGCTGGATAGAGCAATCTTGGCTGTAGGTCCTTGCCTTTCATGACTTCAAATACTTCTTTCCAACCCCTCCTTGCCTGCAAGATGTCTTTTGAGAAATCAGCCGATAGCCTCATGAGAACTCTGTTGTAGGTAACTGTCTCCTTATCTCTTGCTGCTTTTAGGATTTTCTCTTTGTCTTTAATCTTGGGTAACTTAATGATGATGTGCCTTGGTGTGTTCCTCTTTGGCTACAACTCCTTTGGGACTCTCTGGGCTTCCTGACTTTCTGGAAGTCTATTTCCTTTGCCAGATTGGGGAAGTTTTCCTTTGTTATTTGTTCAAATAAGTTTTCAATTTCTTGTTGCTGCTCTTCTCCTTCTGGCACCCCTGTAATTCGAATATTGGAACGTTTCAGGTTATCCCAGAGAATCCTCAGCCTCTCTTCATTTTTTTGGATTATTGTCTCTTCCTTCTGATCCAGTTGGATGTGTATTTCTTCTTTCTGTTCCAAATCGTTGCTTTGAGTCCTGGTGTCCTTCCTGTCACTGTTGGTTCCCTGAATATTTTGGTCCATTTCATTTTGGGTATCTTTCATTTTTCGACCAAGCTCTCAATCAGTTCTGTGAGTACTTTGATGACCAGGGCTTTAAATTCTTCATCAGATAGGCTGTCTATCTTCTCATTGCATAGCTCTCTTTTTGAAGGTTTGCTGTGTTCTTTCATTTGGCCCCATTTCTTTGTCTTGGCACAGCTGATAAGTTGGTACGGGGGTGGGGCCTTAGGTATTCACCCAGTCAGGGCAACCCCTTTTCTGTGCTGCAGTGCTGCTTGTGGTGGAGGGGCCAGAGAGGGAACAGTGCAGCTCCCCTGCTGGTCTCCAGCCCACTTTCCAACAGACTCTTGTATCAGACTGGAAGTATCTCTCACTTGGACAACCGCAGCCTCAGCCCATAGATCTGAGTCTCAGTTTTCCCCTTAAGTCAGTCCCTCCTGAGCAGCTCTGCTGAGCCTGGCAGTCAGCCCTACCCGCCAACCCCCCTCCCCAGCCTCGCTGAGGTTTTTCTGAGTCAGCCCATGCAGTATGCCTTACGGGTCTGGTTGAATTTTTTCTTTAATTCCTTGGTTGCCAGAGTTCCATGCAGTTTGATTTTCTGGCGATTTTGGTTGCTTATTGATTTGAAATTGGCTGTTATCCTTCTTTTGGTTGTGCGAGGAAGCAACAGGTTTCTACCTACACCTCCATTTTGGCCGGAACTCTAGCATTTATTTTTAACATATTTTGGTACAAGAAATTTTATGTAACAAATAATTACAAAACAGAAGAACAGATACAATGTACAAGAAACTTTATGTACCAGTACCACCTATGTATATTGTGTATCTTTATTTTTCTTTCAAAAATTTGGGCAAAAAAGTGTGCGTTACATATGGCAAAATATGGTATCTGTTGGCAGTGGGTATGTCTTTTTAGGAGAGGTATCTTGTTGAAGTCCTCTGCTCATTTTTTAATTGGACTGTTTGTTTGGTGTTGACTAGTATGATTTATATAGTCCAGTTAATATATAACTGAAGGTTTATATATTAAACCTTCAAACCTTTTTGAAGGTTTGCTGTGTTAATATAATGAGAATGGTTTCCACAACATCAATGTAACCTGGCAGCCAAGGAGAGTGGACTGGAATGTGCATGTATCAGAATTAAGTGACGTTCATTCCAGGTGAAAAAATATGATTCATGATATATAAATCAATCAGTATAATACAGCACATTAACAAAATAAAGGTTAAAAATCACATGATCTTATCAGTAGTTATAGGAAAAGCATTTGGTAAGCTACAACATCCCTTTATGATTAAAATACTTAATAAAATGGGTATGGAAGGAAAGCATTCAACACAATAAAGTCCAAATATGACAAAACCTTAGCTAATAACATACTCAGTGGTGAAAAACCATAAGTTTTTCCTCTAAACTCAGAAATAAGACAAGGATGCCTACTCTCCCCATTTGTATTCAACATAGATCTGCAAGTCCTAGCCAGAGCAATCAGGCAAGAGAATAAACTTAAAAGGATAGAAATAATACAAAGTACACTCTCCAACTACAACAGAATGCAATTAGAAATCAAGAGAATCAAATTTGTGTACCTCAGATATGTGGAAATTAAACAAAACATTCTTAAATAACCTATGAGTTAAGAATACATCAAAAGAGAAACCAGAAAATACTTTTTAGTAAATGCCAATAAAGTTAGGGGATGAAGCTAAAGCTAAAAGAGAAATCTGTAGCCGTAAATGCCCATATCAAGAAAGACAAAAGATGAAATGAAAAAGCCTAAACTTCCATACGAAGACATTGGGAAAAATCATATTAAACCTAAAGCAAGCAGAAGGAAGGAAATCATAAAAATTAAGGCAAAAATTAATGAAATAGAGAATTTAAAAAAGAGAATTATTGAAAACAAAGGCTAGTTCTCTGAAATACTTTTAAAAAATCAACAAACTTTTACTTAGATTGACTAAGAAAAAAATGAGAAGACTCATGTCCAAAATGAAAGAAGGAACATTATTACCAATAAATAAATTTTATTTACTGAAACAAAAAGATTATTAAGGAATACTATAAACTAGATAATTTAGATGAAATGAACACAACTCATTGCTAGAAAGCCACAAACTATTGAAAACGACTCAAGAAGTAATAGATTATCTGAACAGGCCTAAAGCAAGTGAAGGGTCTGAATTAGTAATTTAAAAAATTACCTACAAAATAAGTCCAGGCCCAGATGGTTTCACCCCTGAATTATAGCAAACATTTAAAGAATAATAACTTTCCCAATTCATTTTAGGAGTTCAGTACTACCCTGATAATAAAACTCAGTAAAGACATCACAAGGAAATGACAAACGGACATTTTTATGAATACAGACACAAAAATCCTCATCAAAATATAAGCAAATGAAATCTAGCAACATATAAAAAGAAATATATAACATGACCAAGTGTGACTCACCCCATGAATTCAAGTTTGGTTTAACACTATAAAATATACAGATGAGATATTATAGAATTATATCCCTGAAACCTATATAATTTTATTAACCAATGTTACCCCCCAAAATTCAATTAAGAATAAATTAAAAAAATGAAATAAAACTTGACAATCTGAAAGACACAGAAAAAGTATCTGACAAAATCCACTTTCCTGATAAAAACATTAACAAAACTAGCAGTAGAGGCAACTTCCTCAATCCGATAAAGGGCATCCATGAAAAACACACAGATAAAATTATACTAGACTTGAATGCCTGACCCCTTGACAGGAACATACAAGGATGTCTTCTCTTACTAATTCTATTTAACGCTGTACTTGAGGTATTAGCAACAGCAGCTGGCGTTGGGGTGAGGCATGTGGATTTCAAAGGAAGAAGTGAAATTATATTCACAGATATCACCATTTTGTATCCAGAAAATTGTGAGAATACTTTAAAAGTCTATTACAACTAATAAACAAGTTCAGCATGTCGCAGGATAAAAGATAAATATTTAAAATCAATTGTGTAGGGAACCACTTCACTTGGTGTGGAAATGTAGCTCAGTCTCCACGTGGAAAACCAGTGAGGAGGGAGTGGCACATAGGACCACACTCATGGAGAGGTTTTCCTGTGGGGAATCAGGACTGCATTGTACCCAGACTGCTATGAGACTTGCTTTTGCTAAAACTCCCTCACCCTGAATTGAGGCAGCACCCAAAATCTGAGCTAAACCTCCCAAGTATGGAGTGTGACTGGTTGGACCACTTTCCCCCTTGGTCTGCAACATCCTTCTCTTTAAAGTAATTAGAAACATTCTTTCCTTTGTTATCTGAAAAAGGTAATCATCTACAGCAAACCTGTGCATAGTAAAATGAGGACTACCCGGCATGTAATGTACCCAGAAAAGCCTGCCCAGGCAGGGGCCTCTGGCCCTCTCACCCTCTCTCTCTCAGAGAGTGGCCATGCTGTCCCTTTTTCTCCACAGGATTTCTGTTGCCCATGCCATGTATATTTGTTCACTAGCAGCCACAACACACACGGATCCTGCAGGCCAGGATCTGCATCACAATTGTACTGTTATATACTGGCATTTAAACTGAAAAAAAAAATTAAGGAAACAGTATTATTCACAATAACGTCAAAACAAAATATTTAGGAATAAATATAACAAAAGTATAACATTGCTACTCTGAAAACTATAAAACATCGTGGAAAGAAATTTTAAAAAGATCTAAATAAATGGAAAACATTCCATGTTCATGGACTGGAAGACAACATTGTTAAAAAGGCAGTATCTCCAAACTGATCATATATTCAACAGAATCCCTATCCGCTTTCCTTGTCGAAATTGCCAAGCTGATACCAAAATTCATATGGAATTATAGGAAATCCAGAATAGCCATAATAATAATAATAATAATAATAATAATAATAATACAAAGTTAGAGGATTAACACTTCCCAATTTCAAAATTTACTACCACAAGGCAAAGATAAGCAAGAGAGTGTGGCACTGACACAGGATAAACATGCAGATCAACAGAACAGAACCGAGAGTCCAGGAATAAACCCAGACATCTAGTCGACTGGTTTTTCAAGAAGGGTGCCAACTTCATTCAGTGAGAAAGGAATACTCCTTTTTAACAAATGATGCGGGGACAACTGGACATCCACATGGAAAATAATGAAGTATTGTACCCTTACTTCACATAATACGATAAAAAATTAACTCAAAACAGATCAAAGAGCTAAATGAAAAGTTAAAACTGGAAAACTCTTAGAGGAAAATGTAGGGCTAAATCTTCATTACTGTGGATTTGGCAAAGGATTGTTAGATATGATACCAACAGCACAAGCAGTAAGAGAAAAAGTAAATCAGGCTTCATCAAAGTTAAAGATCTTTTCTCTTTAGAGGATACCTTGTTTTTATAAGCATACTTTTTACACGTTATCTATTAAATCAACCTTATTACCTGCATTCCCAGATGAATTTTTAACTTTGCTTTAAAAATTTTTTCAGCCCTGGCTGGTGTAGCTCAGTGGATTGAGCGCGGGCCTGTGAACCAGACAATGCGGTTTGATTCCCAGTCAGGGCACATGCCTGGGTTGCAGGCCAGTTCCCAGCAGGGGACACACCAGAGGCAACCATACATTGATGTTTCTCTCCCTCTTCCCTTCCCTTCCCTTCTAAAGATAAATAAATAAAATCTTTAAAACAATTTTTTTTTCCATTTCTATGATGTAGTATGAGCTAAGTACGTGTGTTCAAGCTCCTTACCACTAGTCCTACTGTATTGTCCATTTCTTCACAAAGGCCCTCTCAAGTTTTGGACAGTTTATGGATGGCTTTGCATTCTTCCTCCCATGAGGAAATTTTCCCATCCCCTTAAGCACCTTTGGCATAACAATATAGCACAGTTGTTTTCCCATAATTCTGTAACTTCATTCTTTTATAAGGCAACATAAATTTTGTTACTGATGATGCTCCCATTTTTGTTTTGTGTATTTTTATGCTCTTTCATGTTTAAATATTCATGTGTATGACCTCACTGTGAATTGCAAATCAGTATTAAAATATTACTCCTTAGTTCCCGTAACGTTTTTGATGTTGAATTTTATCTCTCCTATATTAATCTGCCTCCACATTTTTTCATGTCTCTAGTTTTCCTTTTATTTTCAACCCTTCTGAGTCATTTTATTTTCAATGTGTCTGTTATATACAGTAGGACTAAGTTTGTTTTTTAAAGTAATATGAAGTTTTTTAAACTAATATGAGTTTTTTTAAATAGGTGAATTTACCCCATATATTTATTTATATAGGCTTATATATTCTCCATTCTCTCATTTTATATTTTTTCATTTGTTACAAATTTAATGTTTTCTTTTATTTCTCCCTCCACACCCCTGCTGCTCCTACCATTTTACTAAATATTTTTTATTTTAATTGTTGTTCAAGTGTACCATTTTACTAAATATTCTGAATGTTTTATAATTTAATTCATTTAGAGGTAACTTTATAATTTTAAGCATTATACTTACATATGTATTTCTTGATCCATCAACTTCAGCTCACTTACATTTCCTCTGATTTCCATTTACTCTGCATGTCCCCTTGCTGATTTCCTTTTTGCTTTTTCTCCATGCTTTTCCTGCATGGATGTCTGTACAATTTGTTCTTTCTCCTTGAAGTTCAGTACTATCACCAACATACATTTGGGTGTTGATTATTACATATAAATTTTTCCTAGGACTTGGCATATCCTTTTAAATTGCAGGTTCAGCTTTCTTTGTACATTTTTTTGTTATTTTCTTTAGAAATGCCAACAGACATCATTGTGTTGAGCTTTCACTTGGTCCTGAAATTATTATTTTTTTCTGATTGTTTTCATCACCTTTTTCTATTAATTGGTATAATTTTTCCCTTCAGTTTGTTCTCTCATCTCCTAAATCTCTCCTTATATTTCATTATTATCTCAATTTTTATTTAATATATTTCATGTCTTCTGGAATTATTTTTTGTTCTTCTAGTATACTTTTACAGAGTAGATTCCCATCTTTTCCAAACTATGTCTCCTACACTACCCATTGCAGACTTGTGATGTTCTATTTGTCTTACACATTTTTTACTGTAGTAAAGAACATACATTAAATTTAACATTTTAGCCATTTTAAGTGCATAGTTCAGTAGTACTGAGTATATTCACATTGTTATACAACTGATTTCTAGAACATCTTTATTTATTTTAAAGATTTTATTTATTTTTAGAGAGAAGGAAAGGAGACAGAGAGGGAGAGAAATATCATTGTGCAAGAAACAGTTGCCTCTTACCCACCCACAGCCAGGGACCTGGCCTGCAAACCAGGCATGTGCCCTGACTGGGAACTGAACTGGAGACCTTTCAGTTTGCAGGCCGCACTCAATCCACTGAGCCAAACCGGCCAGGGCTGGAACACCTTTATATTGCAACACCGAAGCTCTATATCCACTAAACATGAATTCTTCCACCCTCTCTCTATCATGGCAATCACTTTTCTACTTTATATTTCTGTATTTTTGACTGCTTTCTATATTTTATATAAATGGAACATACAGTATTTTTTCTTTTGTGACTGGCTTATTTTACTTTATACAACGTCTTTGAGGTTCATCTACACTGTAGCATGTGGAAGGATGTCCTTCTTTTTTAAAGCTGCATAATATTTAACTGTACGTTTTATCGTATTTTCTTTATTCATCTGTTGGGTTGCTTTCAAATCATGATTAATTTGACATGAGCATGGGTGTGTAGACATCTCTGAGATCTGCTTTGATTTTCTTTCTTTTTAGATACATACCAAGAAATGGGATTGCTGAGTTGTATGCCAAATGTATTTTTAATTTTTTTGAGAACCCCCCATATTATTTTCTACAATGGCTGCACTCTTTTATATTCCTACCAACAGTGCACAACGGTTCCAATCTTTTTGCATCCTTCCAACAACTGTTAAATTTCTGTTCTGATAGTGGTCATTCTAATGGGTGTGAAATGGTATCACACTGTGGTTTTAACTGACATTTCTCTAATGATTAGTAAAACTGAGCATCTTTTCATATGCTTATCAATCTTTCATATATCTTCTTTCGAGAACTGTCTATTCAAATCCTTTGTCCATTATAAGTTGGATTTCTCTGTTACTGTTGAATTAGAGAAGTGCACATATAATTTGGATAATAAACACCATGATTTACGAATACTTTCTCCCATTTCATAGGTTGCCTTTTCATTCTATGGTGTCCTTTGATAGTTTTTAATTTGGTATAACTTATTCTTTATTATTTTCCTTTTGTGGCATGTCATTTTGGTGTCATTATCTAAGAATTCATTGCCAAAATCCAAAGCCATGGAGCTTTCCCCCTGTTTGCTGCTAAGTTTTATAATTTTAGCTTTTATGTTTAGACTTTTGATTCATTTTGAGCTAATTTGTATATGTGGTAAAAGGTAAGCATCCAACTCCATTCTCTTGAACAGGGATGTCCAGTTCCTAACACCACTTGAGTGGAGGCATCCATGTGGACAATGATTTGTCTCATACATTCTTAACGTGATCAGCTGCCCCTGTACTATTTTCAAAATAAAATAAGGATAGATTATAGCTCCTTGACTCCCTTCTTTCCTTACCTGGGTACTGTTCTCTATCTTCCTCAAAGAGGTAAAGTACGACAGCCAGGTAGTAATGGCTTGTGTCCTCTGAGCTTTTCTTTTGTCAGAAAAATGGGGCCATGAATAAACATAGATAGATACGGTCTTGGCTCTTTTTTACTGTAATTTTTTCAAAGTTTGTACTGAGGTTCTTTCTGTCTTTGTTACAGTCTTCTGGAATACTTTCACATTTTTCCCTGAGTCAATACTGAGGCATAATACTTCACTTGTAATACTATCAAATATTTACTTCCAATCTTGTTTCTAAGTAGCTAATATCTTTTCCTAGGTATAACAATTTTACAAATCAGTATGTGTATCCATGTAAACAAAGTAGCAATGAAGTAATTTATAACTTACATAAGAAAGCAAAAAAAATAGAAATGGATATTTGTTTAAATCATGAGGCTATATTCGCATCAAAATGAAAAAAACAAAACAAACAAACAAACCCCAAACCAGTCATAGCACCACCCAATACACACATACATCCCAATCCCATTACCTTCAATATTTATCTGCAAGGATTCTTTATCTTCTGTCCAGGCTTCCTTAGGAAGTTTCCTCTTACTATGGATCTCCTCTTTCTGTTTAATGGCTTTAGTGTCTGGCAGCCTTTCAATCTTTGTGTCTTGTAGTTGAGATGAGAGCTCTGCAGCAACAGCATCACTGGAATCTAAGAAGAAGAATTAACATTTTATTCAAATAAGAATTTGACAAAGATGCTTGAAAATACTTCTCCAACATCTATTATGTGACAGCAACTACTACTGGTGTTGAAAAAAATTTAAAAAGATCAATCAGGAATGTTTTTAGAAACAACTGCCCTAAATTAGAGTTTATAAAAATGTACAAAAAGAAACATCATACAAAATAAAGAATTATACCATAAGAGAAAGACAGATAAAGAAATGTAAGTACTCAAAGGAAGAAAAACCAATTCCAGCTAGGAGGATCACGTAAGAGCTCTGGAGTAAAGTGAACTTAGTTTGCTGTTAGAAGATGGCTGAGGAATTTCCGGTAAAGATGATGGTATAGGCAGACATGGATGGCCTTCTCGAACACCTTCATCAAAATTACACTTAAATTATAGAACCATCACTTAGAACTGTTAGAAACTGAATTGAATGGATCTCTGACAACTATGGATTAAAGAAACCACATCCATCCAGACTGGTAGGAGGGGTGGAGACATGGAACAGCCTGGTCCCACATCCACATGTGGTAGATAAGGATTCAGGAGGGATATCTTGGGAATGATGAGTCCCGGCCCAGGGTTCCAGTGCCAGGAAGATAAGTCCCCATAACTTATGGCTGTAAAAACAAGGAGAGATTGAGTTAGTGGAAGAAACTGCTAAAGACCCAAGTAGTTCCTGTTAAAGAATCCAAACAATGGAATCTAAGTAAGACTCACTCCCTCTGAGCTCCAGCACCAGGGTAGCAGCTTGAAAGGCACCAGCAGCATACAGGAAGGAACCGAACTGTCTGGCATCAAGGTGAGAGTTGGGGGACAGCTTTCTCCCAGACAGAAAGGTGGGCAGAGGTCATTGTTTCTTTTCTGAATCCTCCCTCCACAGAACCAAAGAGTTGGCAGGTAGGTGCCTTATCTGAAACTCCAACCCAACCCTGGAGATTCCCTGAGGCTCCACACTACTCCAGTTATGGCCCACCCAATCTATTAACAGTGACTTTTCCATGTGAATGGCTGATCTTGGGTCATGCTTCACAACTTTCTAAATCCTTTCAAACATTGGCAACAGCCAGCCTCAGTGAGCCCACCGACCCATACCTCTTGCTAAGGGGCTCCAGGCCTGGCACTAGCAGCAGCCAGCTTAGATTCCCAGCTTAGCTTCACCTGGGAATCTCCAAGCCCAGCACAAGTAGCAGCTACTTAGACTGCTTTACAGCTCATGTAGTGTGACCCCAGGCAGAACTTAAGTAGAAGCTGACCTTGGCCTGTACTACCAGAGAAACTGCAGGGCCTGTACACCCAGTGGATAGCTACAGACCACGGTGGAGCTACAGACAACCACCCTGACCCAGAACAGCAGATCCTCCATGAAGGGTGGGGGTTGGTGGTCAGTGGCCACAGCCAGACCTTGGGGCCTACTAGCCTGGGTAAATCCCTCCCACTGACCTGCCAATAGCAACAAAGGCTTAACTACAAGAGGAGAGTGTACTCAGTCGGCATGAGGGCACACCTCGAGTACCCAGCTTAGGTGATATGGTAGGCTGTGCCACTGGATCCTATAGGACACCTACCACATTAGGCCATGATATTAAGACAGGGAGTCATAGTAGCTGTATGGGGAGGCTGCCGAAGAAACTTGGCCAAAATGAAAAAACAGATGAAAATACTGGTTAAAAGAATGTTCAATGAACTTAGTGAGGATAACAACATAAAAAAGATCCAGTCAGAAACAAAGGTTATACTAACTGAAATACAGAACAATTTCCAGGGAAACAAAAGTGGAGCAGATGAAGCCAAGAATCACATCAATGATTTGGAACATAAGAAAGCAAAAAACAACCTATCAGAACACCAGTAAGACAAGAGAATAAAAAACCAAAAACAAAAACCAACAACACCTGAGGATAATGTAAGCAGCCTCTAGGACAATTTCAAGAGGTCCAACATTCGTATCATAGCAGTGCCAAAAGGAGAAGAGAAAGAGAAAGAAATCAAAATCTGTTTGAAGCAATAATGAAGGCAAAATTCCCTAATTTGATGAAGGAAATGGACATTCAAGTTCAGGAAGCACAGAGAGCCCCAAACAAGATGGATGCAAAGAGGCCCATTCCAAGACACATCATAATTAAAATGCCAAAGGTTAAAGATAAAAAGAGAATCTTAAAATCAGTAAGAGAAAAGCACTTAAGTTACCTACAGGGGAATTTCCATAAGACTGTCAGCTGATTTCTCAAAAGAAACTTTGCAGGCTAAAAGGGATTGGCAAGAAATATTATTCAAAGTCATGAAAAGCAGGGACTTACAGCCAAGCCTACTACCCAGCACACCTATCATTTAGAATCAAAGGGCAGATAAAGAGCTTCCCGGACTAGGAAATACTAAAGCAATATTCATCACCAAGCCATTATTATATAAAATGTTAATGGGATGTAAGAAAAAGACCAAAATTATGAACAATAAAATGTCAATAAATACAAATCTATCAGCAACTGAATCTAAAAAACAAACTAAGCAAACAAAAAGAAAAGAGACAGAATCATAGATATGGAGAGTGTTTTTATGGCTGTCAGTAGGAAGGGGGGTGGTGGGAAACTGGTGTAGAGGTGAGCGGATTAAGAAGTACAAGTATGTACTAACAGAACAGCCACGTGGACGTAAAGTACAGCATAGGAGATGGCGTAGCCAAAGTACTTATACACATGACCCATGGACATGAACAATGATGTGGAGATTGCCTGAGGGAGTGGGGGGCACTGTTAGAGACAGGCAAAGGGGGAAAAATTGGGACAACTATAATAGCATAATCAATTAAAAAAAGTAATAAAAAAGACAGCTGAGCTGGGATACACACTAAGATGAAAGCACAAAGATATTTTAAGGCAGAAGTGACTATATAAGAATAGAGTCAGGAAAGCGACTAAACATCTAAGAAATACAGCAAGTATATGGTTTGATTACAGAATTTATAAGAAACAGGTAAATTACCATTTGAAAATTTGGGAGCTAACTCTACTGTTCTGAGAGACTATGCTAAAAGATAAGTTTTATTGTTAAAGGCAACGAAAAGTTTTTGATTAGATTAACATGGTCAAAAGTGTCTCTGGAACACTGAAAAAGGGGATAAAATTTTGAAGTGTTGAGCAGAATACAACATGAGTTTTGAAAAGTAATAGAAAAATAAAAACAGGTGGCTACTTATGCTCCAAAATATTTTTGTTTACATTGTGGCATACTGCCAGCTGTCCTCTGAAATCCATTCTCCTTTTCCTTTAAAATAGACCCCTGACTTAGCTGGATTTTACTGGAATAAAGGTATTTCCCAGCCTCTGTGGCAGCACAGCCTTGGTGAGAACATGTAACAAAATCTGTCCAATATCATGGAGAGGAAATACTACATGTAAGTACTGAGGAATATTATCATTAAGGACTATGGTTTTTTCTTTCTCGTGCTTCCTTTTTGCTGGCTGGAATATGAGCCAGATGATGACAGCATGATAATGGAGGCTAAACATGTTAGAGCCACAGAAGACCAAAAGCTCTGTTTCCTGATAATATGGAGTACCATGTTATCCCCGGATGTCTACCTCTGGGTTTTTACAGGAAAGAGAAAACACTTCCTGCTTTCTTTACACCAATGTTATTTTGTTTTTGTTTTCAACTCTCAGAGTCACAACTAATCCTAACCTAAACGCACTATATTATATACTTTTAATTAGCATAGTCCCATTAAAGTAAACCAAATGGATAGCTAATTAAGAAAGTAAACAAGCTAAATTCCTAAAGCACAGAAGATTCTGTACAAAGATGTTAGAAAGTCAGCATCTCATGGCACCGAATTTTAAAAAATGTCCATTGTGTGTAATTCTGTGAATGATATTGTGTACTATATTCACAAAATTCTCTAGGAATGTCTCAAAAAGCTTTAAAAATGTTTTATAAAACAGTTGGTTTTATACCTGTCAATATGTAATAAAAATTACAGCTAATATTTATTTCACATACGAGCAAGATAGAGAACGGCTGAAGAAAGCAAGAAGAGAATAGAGAGCACTGTTCTGTTTATTCTCATTTCAGGAGGCCAGATGATTCAGTTCAGCTACCTGTGGTGTCTTTCTGCAAACCTATTTCTTCAGATTGGGCAGGCTTAGTCACTGCCTTTTTATTGTAGATCTCCTTTTTCTTGTTTTTGTCTGAGAGGTTCTCATCTTCACTGATAAGAACTTGAACTTGGGCATCTGAAATAACATCATTTAACACCACAGAGAAAGAAAAGATAATAAATACAAATGGCAAATAACTCTACCATCCCTACTCCAAAACCCCAAACTGCTTTATGTATCAGGAAAAAAGCACTCCTTAGGCCTCATGATGTAAAAGCTGTGACAGCTGTGGTGCATTTATGACATGAACTGGAAAGCTTTCTGTATTTTTCTGTGTACAACAATAAAATATCACTTTAAATAAAACTGTTCTTGAAATTTGATGCAGCAAATAAAACAAAGTCTAGATAGGTATCATTTTCAAAGTAGAAAAGTATTTTTGACCAACCGTTTCAAGTTCTTTGGCCTACTCAAAGTTTTTGTTACTTACGGAGCCAGTTTTGATATTCCATATAATCCTAGAAAGTACTTTTTATATATAATACTCATACAAATTTTAAAATCTTAAGTTACAGCTTTTTAAACTTGTCTAATACTTTCAAATTTCTTTTTTTTTCTTGGTCATACTTTCTAGAGATTTATCTGTCTTATTGGTCTTTTAAATCAGCTTTTTACTTTATTATATGAGAAAATGTAAGCATAAATTAATATGTTAGTAAATATAATAAAAATTCACCAATATAACTAAGGTACTAGTCATCAGTTAATAATGGTTAAGTTTTTATAATGGGTTAACAAGAAAATCATTTCCTATCTCTATGTATGAATATTTTTCAAAGAAAAATATTTCTCAACAAAGAAATCAGAAAGGCAATAGAGATTACTAAAAATATAACACAATGAACAACAATATGTCTACCACAGAGCTTAAGAAATAAAACATTACAGACATAATCATTATAATAATTCTATGTATGAAGCCACAATGATCTATTCTTTCTTTTCAGTAGCAAACTTTACACAGAGTTCATCAGTCTCAAGGACTTATTTCTATTTGTTTTACTACACTGCATGAATTAATCAACAATGTACAGGATTGTTTTGCATGTCTTTAAACTTTATGGAAATGGTATGATACTCCATGTACTTCTAGGCAACATGCCTTTTCACTCAATATTAAGATTTGGGGATATACTCACACTAATATGAGTATATATGGCTCTAATTAATAGACTTTCTGTTGTCTCTTTGGAACATCTGTTTTTTTGAGATTGACTCTTTTGAGCCAATCTAAATTTTCTTTCATTTTCTTTTTTCCCTCTTTTTATGTTTTATTTCCTAAGCAATTTCTCATTTTTATATTTCAATCCTTCCACTGAGACTTATTTCTCATACACCAAATGCAGCCCAGGGGTGAGTTATAGCTGACAAGTTCTTTATGCAGGCTTCTAATAGAGGTCCCCTAGTCTCTCACTTTGTTCCCTGCCAAATTTTCCATACCTTCCCTGTCCTTCAACTGACTGTCAGTGGGACCAAAGGGTTAGCTATGTACACCGAACTGCCACTAGTTTGTACCAGCTGACAGATACACTCATCAGGCAATTTAATCAAGATTTTCTATGGATTCTAGTCTCTAAAATGTACTCTACTGGATATTATTTCATTTCAAAACATACTTTATTTTCCATAGTAAGAATAAAGTTCACAGGTTTCAAAAATCTGTGAAACATCTTAAAGATTTTATAAATATTCTACCATTTTCTATATACCCATAAAATAACTAAGAAAAAAGTTTATATAACAAAGCAGTAAGACTGGATAATATCCTTATTTAAAATGAATGGGAAGTGGAAGCCACAAAAATATTCAAAGCCAATCCAGTTACCTGCATTACTTTTCTGAAAAGGTTTTTGCCCCACCAATGAGGATGCCTTGGTCACTGCCCTCTTACTGTAGATGCCCTCTTTATGCTTAATATTAACAGGAAATGCTAGGTCATCATCTCTGGTGCCTAGCACCTGAGCTGGGAAGTGTGGAGCAATGGCATCATTGGATCCTGAGAAAAATGGGAAAGTAGTACAATTAACACAAATTGAGACACGAAATTGAAGGGAGGCAAAAATTCACCTCTTAACCCATTTAAATAAAAAAGGCACTACAACAGGAGTGTGTAGGGTGATCAGAAGGAGACGCCAAACTGAAGGTGTCAGACAAGTACAATGAACTGCAACAATATACAGCAGAGAAACAAATGAGAAGGAATATAAAGTAGACTAATAGCTCCGAAGGGAGACAACATCCAGGTCGGGAAGGTTTTCAAAGGAAGGAGAAAATAGATTGTACCTTGGAAAGTAAGTGGGTTTTTTGAAAAACACAGAGGAAGGAATAAAGACATTTTAGGGAGAGGTTACAGCATTAGCAGACAAGCAGGCAGGAAAGCAAAGAGAATATAAGAACAACAGACATATTTGTGGTCATACCAGATTATAGAATACAAAAGTACATAAAAAAGAGTGGTGGGAAATATTTTAAATAATTGTTCCAGACAAAATTCAGCATGGCATGGAATCCCAAGCTAAAGAGCATAAATTTTATTGTACACGAAATGCAGTATCATCAAAATTTTTTAATAAAGGGAAATGAAGTCAGCTATGTTTTAGGAAGATTAACCTGACAATACAAGAGATGAAACAGCGAAAGGAAGCTTATGCGATAAAGAAACACAAGATTTAAAACTATTTTTTAAAAAATTTCAGTGCTCCTATATTCACTGATAAATTTATCTATGCCACATATAAGGGACAAAAGATTATCTCCGGACAGCTAAGAGTTTGCAGTAACTTTAGAATTATCTTGTCCAAATGTTTTTCTTTCTAATCTGGGATTCTGTACTTCGTGCATTTTCTGAGCACCTAAAAATATATATGCAAGAAAAGCTGGGTACATATAAGTGTCATCAGTACAATGCAAGTATTTAATACATCATGAAGGATTTTCTAAGACAGATTGCAAGGATCCTTCTAAGCCTTATTAGTTATGGTACTGATTATATTAGGATTTTTCTCAGTTTCTATGGCATCACTTTCTCTTATTTGCTCCCTTCATCTCTGGCAAATCCCTAGTATCTTTTCTTCCACAAAGTCTCTCATTGTAGGAGTTCATCAGTTCATCAAGGGGTCAGAACTGGGCTTTCTTCAGACGAGATCGGGCGCATTCAGGGTGGTATGGCCGTAGACAGAACTGGGCTTTCTTAAAATCTGGGTGAAATTAGATTACCAATGTACAAAACACTATCTATATGCTAATGGCCAACAAATACATGTCTCTAACTGCGACCTTTCTTCTGAGCTTCCAATTCTAGCATTCAGGACACAGCTAGCCCTTACAACATTTTATGATGAAATTAGAAAAGCAGTCCCTTCCTCAGTTACAAAAAATTTAAGTTATTATATATTATGGTAGAATACAAGCAACTATACATGGGGGTCACTTCTCACAACTACTTCCAGATAACTAGAGAACACACACAGCAAGAGCAGCATACACCTGCACATTCTTCACCACCTTTACTACCACCTTTCATTCTCCAAGACAGGTGACTATGTCAGCTTCAGAGTCAGGTGGGGAACAATAACTAAGTTCCTGAGAGCAGTGGATGGATGAGCAAGTGAATCAATCTCAGTGGAGCTGAGAGGCATCTGAAAGAGTTGAGCCATATACATGTGTGTGTCAATGAGTGTGTGCATACTTGTTTCCCCACATCTTTGCATAGCTGTAGGATGTGTAAAGGTAAATTTATGTTTGGGGCAGGAACAGCTAACACTGCTGTTCCACGTCTCTGACAGGAGGTCTTGAACCTTCATGCCCACCTGTGTGTTTTCATAAAACAACAGTGTGTTTATGATGTGAATAGTGCCACCATCTTTGTGCTGCCCTGGCACAAACCTCAACATTTGTAAATTGACAATGCCTACATTCAATTGCAGATTTAATATCTCTACGTGGATGTGGAACAGGAATCTCATGTTAACAGGAGCAAGGCAGATATTTTGATCACCTTCCTCAAATCTGCTACTTCCCTAAGACTTCTCCATCTCAATAAATGGCATTTCTATTCACCCAGTTGCTTGCTTACTCTAGAACACTAACAGTCATTTTTTCACATCCTTATGCCTCACCACATTCTACCACCAAGCCCAGGAGGAATTCCTTCCTAAAAATAAATTGACTGTATCTACTTCTCTCCACCTGTATCACCATCACTCTCTAACCCTAGATATTACCATCGCTGGTACTGACTTCTAATTGGTGCCCTCGCTTCCTGACCCTCCCCACTATAGCTCCCTACCTTCCCATCTACATGCTATTCTCCAGAATAAATTTTACAAATGTAAATGAAATCACAATTGCCTACTAGATATTCAAATAGCTTAATATGGTTTACTCTAGACCCTTTATAATCTTGGACCTACTTATATTTAACCACATCTAGCTACCACTCTGTTCTACCTACACCACCTTTTTCTCATTTGTCAAATGTATCGAACTTCCCTGCTTCAGTAACTTTGGCCATACTGTTCCCTCTGGTCTGAACGCTCACCCTTCATCCTGCCTTCCTAACTCACATTTATTCTCCAGGACTCAGCTCAAATATTTCTTCTGTCTTGGAAAATCCTGCATGAGCTCCTAAAACTAAACTGGGTCTTCTTATTATGCTCTTTGGATTCTGTCTTTTCTTAGCACTCATTATTTGTAAGCCTATACTTATTTGTGGTCTATTTGTTTAATTTGCTTAATCTATCTCTCCATTTTAACATGCACCCCCTAATCATAGGGGCCACTTTTATTTCCTATAGCCCTGAAATGTAGCACCTAGCACAGTGACTGTCAGGAACACAGTAAGAGCTTTAATATCTTTTGACTGAATAAAAAAATGAACATAAGCTGAAAGCTTTCTGTCACTTTAAAAAAACTGACCTGGTTATCTTAGAAAATACGCAGAAAACAAAAAAAAACCCTGTAATTTTGATTATATATCCTTTTAAGTGAACACAAGAGATCACAATGTATAGTTTCGTACCTTTTATTCACTTAAATAGAGGCATTTTGAATGGAATTTAGAATTTAAAGTCAGTACATAAATTGAAAAACCATGCAGGGTCAAAATCATCCTTGAAGGTTCCTAAAGAAGGCACCATATTGAAACTGACATCTTGTCTGTTCAATAAATCCAGCAGAGTCCACTCTTTTCTCCTGGCTTGAGAATAAGTACCCGAAGAATTGCCTGGCTCGGGTTTAGAGGCCATGTTGCACCAGAAAAGACACTTTCAAACTCTATGATCAGGGAAGCGGAATAAAGACAGGATGCTTACTCCGTAAAAGGCAGATGAGGGCAATGAATTTTGAAAAGGGAAGGTTTCCCACCTCCCATTTCAAACTCCCTTACGGTAATATGCTCATAGAGTATAGAGCACAAAACACTTGCACTTTTAAAAATTCTTTCTTAAAATTCTTTTTTTTAAAATTTGTGGATTCTTTCTGTTAAGAAAATAAAGAGTACTAAAAGAATAAGAGGATCTATTTTACTTTCAGGAGTTCATGAAGGATTTTCCAAGAAGAAACTTTCCTTCTTTTTTGTTAAATATAAGTAACTGAATTTGCTTCAGTTAAATGCATGTGTGACAATGCCACTGTATGCTAATACTATTTTTACCATGGCTAAAAACATTTCATTGTAATCCATTCATCTGACTTGTTTATGCTATCTTAAAGTTTGTTACTTTTTTTCTATTTTATTTTGCTAATTTTGTATACTCAACAATAATTTGGAAGATAGATATCTAGTTTTAAAATTTAACTGTAGTTTTATTTAGTAGCTTTTTCTAGTATATTTATGGTGGTAAAATATACATAAAATCTACCATGTTAATTACTTTTTAATACACAGTACAGAGCATAAAGTACTTTATTCACAGGGCTGTGTAGTCATCACACCATCCATCTCTAGAATCCTAAACTGAAACTGTACCTATTAAATAATAACTCCCATTTCTTCCTACCAACCTGTGGTAACCACCATTCCTACTTTGTCTCTATGAATTTATAGGTACCTCTTATAAGTGAAATCTTATAAAATTTGTCCTTTTGTGAATGGCTTATTTCATTTAGTGCAATGTGTTCAAGGTTCATTCACAGCATAGCATGTGCCAGAATTTCACTCCTTTAAAATTTTTTTAAATTTAGATTGTTAATCTTTATTATTGTATGTATAGGTCACATTTTTATCTTTTCATCAGTTGATAGACATTTGGGGTATTTCCACCTTTTGCCTATTGTAAATAATGCTGCTGTGAACAAGAGTACACAAACATCAGTACAAATTCCTGATTTCAATTCTTTTGGGTACATACTCAGAAGCAGAAATGCTAGGTCATACAGTAATTATTTTTTAAAAATAATTTAAAAAAACATTTTATTTATTTTTTTTAGAGAGGGGAAGGGAGGGAGAAAGACAGGGAGAAAACATCAATGTGTGATTGCCTCTCACATGTGCCTCCTACTGGGGAACCTGGCCAGCAACCCAGGCATGTGCCCTGACTGGGAATCAAACTGGCATTCAATCCACTGAGCCATGCCAACCAGGGCATAGATCATATAGTAATCCTACTTAATTTTCTGAAGAACTATTGTACTATACTGTTTTTCACAGCAAATACGTCATTTTAAATTCCTTTTAGAAGTACACAAAAATTCCAATTTCTCCATATCCTCACCAGTTCCTTTTATTTTGTTTAACAGCCACCCTAGTGGGTATGAAGTGGTATTGATTGTGGTTGTAATTTGTGTTTCCTTCAGAACATGATGTAGAGCATATTTTCATGTTCCTTTTGACTATATGTATAATTTTCTTGGAGAAATTTCCTGAGTCCATTTTAAAGTTATATTTTGTTTTACTGTTGTTGTGAAGTTGTCAGAGTTCTTATATCCTGGATATTAATTCCTTACCAAATATCTGATCTGTAAGTTTTTTTTCAAATTCTGTATTGCCTTTTTATTTTGTGAATAGATAGTGTTTTTGTTTTGTTTTGATTTTACTTCTGTGAGTAGTGTTTCTTGATGGGACAAATTTTGAATTTTGATGAAGTCTAATTTATTTTTTTGTTGTTGCCTTGCTTTAGTTTCAATAAAAACTTCTTTAACCAGTCGAATCACCAAGTCATGAATAAAACGAAAGCCCATTAGTTTCTTCTATTAAAAACAAAAGATACAATTAAGTTGTTTTTTCTTACCACGACTTTCATTCCAAAAGTAACTTTTGGCATCCTTTTCCATCTTGCAACTAAATTATCATTTTCGATGAGTGTTACGTTAAACTGGTTTCAAAGTTCACTAGTAGAATTTTAGCACTACTTCCTGTCTTTTCTTGAACTCTTCATTTTGATCCATCCTCCTTTCAGCTGGGTGAGTCTTCAAGTGAATTTTTCAGGATGGGACGGAAGTAGAATATATTTGTAGTTCTTGCACATTTGTGAAAATGTCTTGTCATTGTCATAATACTTTTATAACACTGTCATAATTTTGCTCCATTTATATCACATTTTAGTATTTTATTTTATTTATTTATTTTTTCACATTTTAGTATTTTAAATAAATTTGATATCAGATTAAATTTTGTTCCCCTAAGTATATAACCGTTTTTAGAAATATAACTACATGTTTATATAATTTTTTTCTTTCATTCTAATTCAAAATCTTTTCCTAGTATGTACATCAATCTCTTTCTACTGATTTTTGCCTGCACTGTATAACTTTTAATCTGCATACTGTGTCCCCTTTTTCAGGAGGGAGATGTTTTCCTCCATTAAGTCTTTGATATTACTTTTGTTTACATTGTTGTTCAGCTACAGATATAATTCTTGGTTTGTTTTATTTCACTGTGACTCTCATGTCCCTCATCTTCTTTTTCATCGTTTTCATTTTGTTTTTATTTTTCCTCTGTAGTTTCGGAGAATTTTTCAAGTTTGTCCTCATCACCAATCCAATTTCCTTTACATTAATTTTACTCTTTATTGCCTGCAAACTGTATTTTAAATATACATATTTTTTAAACCCTCACCTGAGAATATGTTCATTGATTTTATAGAGGAAGAGAGAGAGAGAAACATCAATTGGCCACCTCCCACACGCACCCCTATCAGAGTATCAAACCCAAAACCTGGTAAGTGTCCTGACTGGGGATCTAACCCACTACCTTTTCAATGTATAGGATGATGTTCCAACCAACTGTGCCACCTGGCCAAGGCTGCAAATGTATTTTAAATCTGCTACCAAAATCTTTCAATGTTCTGGCAGTCTTTCCTTCATTTGTTTATTCCTGCTTCTCTTTTTAAAAAATTGAGATATAATTCAGGTAACACTTAAACAAGTGCAAAATAAAGTAGCACTCAGTATTCTCCCAACCAACACTGCTATCTAACTACAGAACTTTTTTGTCACCCCGAAAAGGAACCCTATACATATCAGCAGATACTTTCCATTCCCCCCTCAATTCCTGGCAACCAGTAATCTACCTTCTGTCTATACAAACTTGCTTATTCTGTACTTTTCATATAATGGAATTATAAAATTTGAGTACATGACTTTTTGCTTGAATAATTTATCTTGCTTTTTTCTTTTTAATTCTGTCTATTTTTCCTTTCATATTTAGGACTCTGCGGCTAGGTGCATATACATCTAATCCTATAGTGATTAGAGTCAACCCTCCATGATGGATCGACTCTAATTACTATAAAATGACTTTGTCTGTAGTAATAGTTTTTGTTTTAAAGTCTTTTAATGAATGTTATTGGGTTTAATAAGTAAATGTTTTTAAAAATACATTTTATTGATTATGCTATTACAGTTGTCCCAGTTTTTCCCCCTATGGACCCCTTCACCCAGTGCCCCCAATACCTTCCAGCAACCCCCTTAGTTGTTCAAGTCCATGGGTCTCGCATATAAGTTTTTTGGCTCCTGTATTTGCTACATTTTTTAAAAGATTTTTATTTATTTTTGAAAGAAGGGAAGAGGGAGAAGGAGAGGGAGAGAGAAGCACCAATGTGTGGTTGCCTCTTACACACCCTCCACTAAGGACCTGGCCTGAAACCCAAGCATGTGCCCTGACTGGGAACTGAACCAGCAAGCCCTTGGTTCTCAGGTAGGCACTCAATCCACTGAGCCACACCAGCCTCTATACTGTTCCTGACATCCCCCTGTCTATTCTGTACCTACCAATTTGTACTCTTTTCCCCGCCTAGGAACTAAAAAAGAAACTTGCTTATTGAGGGCAACAGGATTTAAGCAATATAAAAATCAAAAGCTTGTCTGCCTTTAATTGTCTCTTCTTTCTCCTGTCCAATGGGGGGTGGGGTTTTATTTGTACATTTTCTAAGGGTCCCAATCTATTCATGAAATCCTTACACAGGAAGAAGCTGCTGGGCAGAGATTCCTTAAGTGACCCACTGGGAGAACTCTTTATCAGGGAGGAAGTAGCTGCTCAGCTGCCTACTTCATTCCCTTCTGCTTCAGGTGTATTGCAAAATAGTCACTGCATGTGATGGCGAGCCCAGCAATTAGCGAAAAGCAGCTCTGGAAGCACCCTCAGCCATCTCAGCATTGGTCAGATGTTTCATTATTTTGTCTATGGCCAGAGGGTCTTTCTGATTTTTCAAAAATCAAGGGAACTCTTTTTTTGTGAGTACTCTCAGGTCCTCCTTTGTTAAGAAGCCTTTATCCCCAGCATATTTGTGAAATGTGAACATCATGGTTTCCATGGTGTGCTCTACCTGAGACGGCATTTTGGTGGGGTCTCGGCCCAAGGTGTGGCAGGATTGCTAGTCTGAGTGGGATGTGTGGGCCAGTGAGTCCCAATTTGTACTTCTTAATCCCTGAACCTTCTCCCTCATCCTATTTCTTCTTCCCAACTGATAACTCTCCAAGTGATCTCCACATCTACGATTCTATTTGTTCTGCTTGTTCATTCAGCTTGTTATTTCATATAACAGTGGTTTGGTGATGATAAACTCTAGTTTTTTCTTGTTTGGGAAGCTCTTTATCTGCCCTTTGACTCTAAATGATAGCTTTGCTGGGTATAGCAATCTTGGCTGAATGTCCCTGCTTTTCATTTTTCATCATTTTGAATACTTCTTGCCAGTCCCTTCTAGCCTGCAAAGTTTCTTTTGAGAAATCAGCTGACAGTCTTATGGGAATTCCCCTGTGGGTAAGTAACTAATTTTCTCTTGCTGCTCTTAAGATTCTCTCTCTTTAACTTTGTCATTTTAATTATGATGTGTCTTGGAGTGGGCCTCTTTGCATGCATCTTGTTTGGGATTCTGTGCTTCTAGGACTTGCATGTCTATTTCCTTCACCAAATTAGGGAAGTTTTCTTTCATTATTCTTGCAAATAGATATCCAGTTTCTTTCTCTTTCTCTTCTTCTTCTGGCCCCCAATGATGCAAAAGTTGGTACATTTAAAGTTGTCCCAGAGGCTCCTAAGCCTATCCTCATTTTGGGGGATTCTTTTTTCTTCTTGCTATTCTGAATGAGTATTTTTTTCTTCCTTACATTCCAAATCATTACTGATTCTCGGCTTCATCCACTCTATTGCTGTTTCCCTGTAAATTTTTCTTTATTTCACTTAGTGTAACCTTCATTTTCAACTGAGCCTTTTTGATGTTGTTGAAGTACCCAATGAATCCCTTAAACATGCCTAATAACCAGTGTTTTGAACTCTGCATCTGAGAGATTACGTCTCTCCATTTTGTTTAGTTCTTTTTCTGGAGTTTTTTTCTGTTCTTTCATTTGGGCCGTATTTCTTTGTCTCCTCATTTTGGCAGCCTCCCTGTATTTGTTTCTATGTATTAAGTAGAGCTGCTCTGAATTCCTGTCTTAGTAGCATGGTCTCTTACAGAAAAGCGCACTGGTAAGACGGATGGGGTGAGCCTTAGCTAATCACTGGGATGAAGCAACCCATGTGAACCAGGCTGATGGAATCTCCAATATAGTGTTCGTGCTCTGTGGCTCAGTGTGGGGGAGGACTCAGAAAGGGCATGATGCCACTGTCTGGCCTGTGGAGTTTTGTCTGGAAGAAAGCTGTTCCCCCACACTTGCTCTGATGCCAGATAATTCAGTTTCTCCCCATATGCCACTGGTGCCTTTTCAGCTGATGCCCCAGTAGTGAAGCCCAAAGGGAGTGAGTCTGTGTAAATCCTTTGTGTAAGCCCTTTAGTTAAGTCCATTACAGGCTCTTTAAGAGGGGACTCCTGAGAATCCTGCAGTTTCTTAGCTGCCCCAAACCCCCACTGGTTTTTACAGACAGAAGTTACAGGTACTTACCTTCCTGGCAGTGAATCCCTGGGCTGGGTGGCCTGGTGTGGGGCTGAGATCCCTCCTGATTTTTATCCACCATACGTGGGTGTGGGACTATCTATTCCACGTCTCCAGGACCCCATGCCTCTCTAACCCTCCTACTGGTCTAAATGAACGTGACTTCTTCAATTCCTTGATTGTCTGACTTCCATATAGCTCAATCTTCTGATGTTTCTAGGTGATATTTGTTTTATAGTCTAGTAGTAATTTTTGCTGGGCTTATGAGAGGAGGTGAACATGTTAACCTATGCCTCCATCTTGCGGGGAGAGAGAATTTGCGACTATAATAAGTAAATTTCTAACATCTATCTCTTTCTTTGGGATGTTGTTACTTTTGTCTTGTATGTATTTTTTTAAAGAATTTTATAAATTGCTTACCCATTCTCAATTATGGAGAAATCTATTTTGGCCCAAATATTTGCTAACAATAATGTATGACTTGCCCTTGGCCCCAAACTCTAATTGGATCCTTCTCATATCTGTGGATGTACAACACATTAATAAACAATGGCTATTAGAACAATTCCAAGGCTTTCATGTAGAGTAACTTTATTGGTCTAAGAAAGGACTGTTTTTTCAGGATAGCTGAAGAACATGAAAAATCTCAACTACAATCTCAAGTATGTAGAGTTACTGGTTCTCTTATTTTATTGAGGCATTCAGTACTCTATTTACAAGAAAAGTATTTCTAGGAAAAAATGCACCACCCCTTCCTTGAGTCATTTTCCTACCCCACCACTGTCCAATTCTGTTCAAAGTTAATGCCTCCAAATAGATGAAACAGTTATGGATATGAACAGAGAGCAGGACATTAGAGGCCTCAAAAATATCGAGACACCTGATCAGATTTGTTGATAACGATATCTGTCTTCTGAAACAGGGGGCTGAAAGTGGTAGAGAGATCAAAGATTTTCGTACCTACACTCAATTGAGTGGGCTACGCTTGTTTTAGTTCTGATAGCCATTAAGTATGTTTTTAAAATCATAGCCTTGCAAGTAACAGAAATTTCTTCCAGTTTCTGGTTAAAGGCTTAATAATCAATCCTAATGTGTGGTAATGTGAGCACTTTTATGATTCTTTCTTTCAGTGGTATCACTGTGGGGAATTAAGAACACTTATACCAGGGGCTTTAACTCAATTACTATCAGATATTAGTTTTGTCCTCTCAAAATTAACCCCCCCAAAAAAAAACCAAACCAAAACCAAAACCAAAATACCCCCCAAACAAAACTGCATAAGATCAGAACAACTTATCCTTTCTGTGTAACTTCTGCACATATAAAGATGCCTTAGACAAGTCATGAAGAAAATAATTTTTATCTAAACTGAATCAAGTAATCTCCTATAAACCACTCAAAATGTTATTCCATCAATCAAAACCCCACACCACATTAATTTGGTATCCTTATTTTAAAATCCCATGGGAAATATTTGTTGAGAACTCCAGGGGGTATTCTTCATTTTCTAGATTTGCAGTTGCTCTGGTATGACCATACAGGGGTGCTATGGAATATTTCAAAATTCTAGGGAAACAACAATGATATTTGCTATCTGGTGTACACTACACAAACTACTAGCTTAAGGTAAAGTTTCAACATTAGATAGCGCTACATTCCTTTCAATACTACTGTATCTTTACAAACTTGATTTTGACAGTTTCTGAAATAAAAGCAGAAAAATAGGGTGGTTATGTCCAATTTTATCTTAAGGTTTGAGAAGGTGTACAGTACCTAGCTACTTCACATATCTCATTAGTAAAACACTGGTTATTTATGGACAAAGTAAATAACTAGTTATTTCTACATGACTTGTCTAAGGGATCTTTATAATGTGCAGAAGTTACACAGAAAGGATAAGTTGTTCTTTAAAAAAGCAAAACCAAAACCTAATATTTTTATTTTTTATGTCATCAGATCAAAACAACAAGTGTTTGTATCCTAATAACTTACTAGCTATTTGAAAAAACACTTCTTGTAATTACATGAGTTCCACATAATGAGGAAAAATAACCACTGAAATTCTGAGGCCTCTGTAAAAAGAGAAATTTTGGAAAACTTTGACCTAGACAGAGTCCAATAACTCAAACAAAACATTGTCCATACAATTTCCTTCACCAAATATTTAGTATATTTAAGTGTACACAATATATCTGACCAAATAACTTGCCTATCTGAACAAGACTGAGGCATGGAAAGCTCCATATTTCCCTGAAAAATTAAGTAGCATGAACTTTCATATGTCATTCCAGAATTAACTAGCCAATCCACATATAAAATTTCAAAACAAAAATTTAAGATACTTCTGTACAGTACCTGAGTGTGAGCTCTCAATGGTGGTGTCTGATTTAGAATCCAGAGATGAAGGAATTTGACTTAACTGTGGAACATAGTACATCTTTGTACTGCCAGAAGGTTTATATGGCAACAGTGAAGGCTGGGCTAAGGAGATAAAGATCAGAACAATAAATAAGAAAACATTTAATAACTCAAGAACAAATACTGAGTGCCTTCAATGTGCCAGATTTTTTGGGATCTATCAGTGAACTACACAGAAAAGTACCTCTGCCTTAAGAGGAAGATAATCAACAGTAAACAACATAGTATACAGATAAATTACCTAGTATTTTAATAAATTACAAGTCATTTAAAGAAAATAATTAGAAAACAATGAGGGCAATTAGCAGTACCAAAAAAACTGGGGCAGGATGCAAGGCTAGCAAAGCCTCAGACTATTTAGGAATACTTGTATCACTCCACCAGGCAAAGACAAAACTACTACCAAAACAAAACAAAGACAAACTAAAACCAACAACACACACACACACGCAAAGATATGCCCCCAAAACCTAGCCAGGGAGAACTTGACTGAAGTTAAGAAGAACAAAATATCTGTATAGGAGGGGAGAATTGAAACAACAGAAAAATTAGCTGTAGCCTACACTTCTATTTGCTCATTGCTATAATCATTATCATTAGAATGTGGTTTTATTAACTTTCTTCTACTAGTGTGCATAAAGCTTGATAGTGATGGTCAAATTTACCATTTACTTCAAAGGCTGCAGAGAGTGAGTAATAATGCTTGGGGAGAACTACAATGGACCCAGAGCAAGAAGAGTTATGATACAGAGAGAGAGAATTCTGAGAAAGATAAGTGGCTTTTTAAAATTCTTATCAAATCGAGTTCATGTTTGGGCAATAAATAGTCTTAGGGATAGTTTGGACTGCCTATTTTTGGGGGGAAGAAGTGACTACAGCACAAATAATAGTTGCTTTGGGGAAAGAAAGAACTGAAAAGGGTTATAGAAAGTTCAACTATAAATTTCTTCAAAAAAACCAAAATAGAACCAAATAGAAACATATAGTGAATTATTATAAATTTGTTAATTCATAACAAATGGGCAGATAATCATGTATTTAACGTATCATTCTTTGTACTTAAAATGGTTCCACATTAAAAAAAACAGTAAAATTTTACTTTTTAATCCAAGGTATTAAAAATATTTTATTAGTAAACCAAATAATATTAGTTCTTTAAAGGGTGCTCCCAGGTATCTGTACATAAAAGTAAAACCATAAATTGTGGCTGCTATACAGATTAATCCATTTTGATGTGAGTAAAGGTTTAAAATACACTTTCATGGTTGGGTGTCCCCTATTCTGCTTCTGACACCACTATAAAAACAAGGTACATACCCCAGGGCAGTAACTGCTGCATTAGCCTGGATTTCAGAATAAAGCAAGTGGAACAGAACCAAGCCATTTCTGCTGCCTAGAGCCAAACTCCAAGTGACACACAAGCCAGTGAGTGAGAAAAGTAAATGTTTGTTGTTACAAATGGCTAAGATTTTGAGGGCTGTTATACAGTAACACTGTGGCAATAGGTAAAAGACCCATAAACGTGTTCCTTGTTGTATTTATCCCATCATTCTCCCCCGCCCCTTAGTTTATAACCACGTGTCTCAAGTTCTTTAGATTCTATATTTTCCCTACTATTCTTGCCCTCCCCCCTATCTACTTTCTACCTACCATCTATGCTATTTTCTGTGCCTTCTCCCCCCTTCTCCTCCTCCCACTCCCCTGTTGCTAACCCTCCATGTGTTCTTCATTTCTATGGTTCCACTCCTGATCTAGCTGTCCTCTTGGTCTGCTTTTGTTTTAGGTGTGGTTGTTAATAGCTGTGTGTTTGCTGTCCTTTCACTGTTCATATTTTTCATCTTCTTTTTCTTATATAAGTCCCTTTAACATTTCATATAATAAGGGCTTGGTGATGATGAACTCCTTGAACTTGACCTTATCTGAGAAGCACTTTATCTGTCCTTCCATTCTAAATGAAAACTTTGCTGGATAGAGCAATCTTGGATGGAGGTCCTTGCATTTCATGACTTGGAATACTTCTTTCCAGCCCTTTCTTGCCTGTAAGGTCTCTTTTGAGAAACCAGCTGACAGTCTGATGGGAGCTCCTTTGTAGGTGACTGTCCCCTTATCTCTTGCTGCTTCTAGGATTCTCTCCTTCATTTTAATCTTGGCTAATGTAATTATGATGCGTCTTGGTGTGTTCCTTCTTGGGTCCAACTTCTTAGGCACTCTCTGAGCTTCCCGGATTTCCTGGAAGTCTATTTCCTTTGCCAGACTGGGGAAGTTCTCCTTTATTATTTGTTCAAATAAGTTTCCCACTCGTGGCTGTTTCTTTCCCCCTTCTGGTACCCCTATAATCCGGATGTTGGAACGTTTCAAGATGTCCTGGAGGTTCCTAAGCCTCTCCTCATTTTTTTGAATTCTCATTTCTTCATTCTTTTGTGGCTGGATGTTTTGTTCTTCCTTCTGGTCCATTCCATTGATTTGAGTCCCAGTTTCCTTTCCATCACCATTGGTTTTCTGTGCATTTCCGTTCATTTCAATTAGTTTAGCCTTCATATGTTCCTCTAATTTGTGACTATAATCAACCAGTTCTGTGAGCATCCTGATGACCAGTGTTTTGAGCTGTGCATCTGAGAAGCTGGCAATCTCTTGGTCGCTTAGAGTTATGGGCTCTGGGGCTTTGAGTTCTTCTTGAGCCATCTTTTGGACTGTTTGTGCCTGTTACGTATCAGGATTGGAGCCCTAGGTGTTCACCAGAGCAGGGCAACTCAGTTGCTGGGTTGTGATGCTGTATGTGGGGGCGGGGTCAAAGAGGAGCAATGGCATCCCATCTGCTGCCGCCGCCACAGGTGCTGCAGCTGCCACCACCACCGGAGCCCGAGCGCTTCATCTCCCCAAGTGCGAATGTGCCACCGCCGTCAGCCCTCCATCACTGGGTTCGTCGCTGGGGCCTGCGCAGTCCATCTCACTGTGTGTGAATGTACGACCATGGTCAGTCTGCCCCCACACCCTGAATGCATCCGTGCTGCCTGCACGCCTAGGTCGGGGGATCTTTCCTGCCTGACCCTGCTCCGCTGCTGGCTCCGCCCCTCTTATCGTCCAGGTTGAACTGTCCGTTGTTGTTGGACTTCTGTATAATTCAATTTTCTGTTCTTTGGCTGTGTCTTTGTTCTCCAAATCTTTGTTGTATTCAAACTTGGTTGTGGGAGAAGGCACAGTGTTTCCACCTATGCCTCCATCTTGGCGGAAGTCCTATTTTTAATACATTTTATTGACTATGCTATTACAGTTGTCCCATTCCCCCCTTCATTCCTCTCCACCAGGCAAAAACAGGCAGGTCTACCTATGACTCCATCTTGGCCAGAAGTCTTTGTGATACTTATTAAAGTGTATAGTTTGGCAGTTTTATTTCACAATAAAAATGCATAAGAAGTATAACCATCTTAACATATAAATATACTTATTTAAATTAAATTCAATGCAATTTAAGTGTGGAACCAAGCGATCTTGATCCATTTAGGCATATCCCATCTATATCCACAGACAGATAATCTTTATGCTAGGTAGAAAAATTTTAAAGGGATTTAAATAGATTTGTGCAAACTTATACTTTATAATTAGTAATCTATAGTTTCCATTCTCACTTGGGTGAAGATTGGAAACTTAATTTTTAATTTTCCTGTTATTGTTCTGAAAAACAAAATAACTTACTCTAATTTTGAATATTATATAGTATAAGTACTACTGAAATACCACTATAACAATAATAGCATAGCACTCTCAATGTAGACTTTATGTTAGAGATGGCTATCTGCTCACCAAAATCCATCTCTTCTTCACCATGCAAAACACAGCTAAACTACTCCTGTCCTGTGGAAAGTAATCCAAGCCACTTCCAGGACTATCCCACAAAAACTTCCCACATGCACTCTTCCATGGTTTTTGTCCCTTCCAGCTGACTGTGATAGTGCACTCAAGGTAATCATGGGTTTCATGTTTCAAGGACAACAGAGCCACTGCCAACCTGGGTATCTGATCATTGTTTTATGATACTGTATTTGCACTATTACATTTATTTGTATCTATTTATTATAATATTAACATTAACTGTAAGACAAAATGCCAAAAATTCACCTACCTACCTAAAATTGAACCACTATAGGTTTTTTTTTATCCTCACCCAAGGATATACTTACTGAGAGAGAGAGAGAAACACTGATTTGAGAGAAACATCCATCAGTTGCCTCCTATCTGTGCCCCAACTGGACATTGAACCCACAGCCTAGGTATGTGCCCTGACTCAGGATCAAATCTGCAACCTCTTGGTAAATGGGAGGATGCTCCAAGCAACTAAGCCACCTGGCTAGTGAAGCTCTATAGTTTTTAAGTTTTTATGAAATATCTATATTCATATCACAAGTATCATGAGATAAAAAATGTCAACCACAAGCATCATGAGTTCCATATTTGTTAACTCTACTAGAAATTAAGGTAAAAACATAATAAATCATATTCTCTTCATGGCTATGCATTTAAAAGATGAGTATAATCATGTGGCTCCTAATGCTTACAAGTAAAATTAGGTTTTCTCACTACGAAGACACAATCACAAATTTCTAAGACACTTACACACAAAAGTTGGTAATGTGACCTAAAATGCAACCCAACTCTCTTACCTCCATTTGTGCCATCAGGAAGAGTAGACTGTTGGACTGAAGATGACGAAGCAAACCTGACAGGAACTTTGCCCAGCTTCTGGGAACTGGGCGTTGAAATTTCATGTCCACGATCTTCACTATTAATAAAAATCTCAGATGAAAACATAGCTTTTCCTGGACTTTCTGTTGTAATCTGTGTGACTGCATCAGATGATAATTTTCCAGAGAAGGCAGAAGATGAGGGTTTAATCTTCTCCAGTGATCTGAACAAATAAGAGAAAGGGACAGCAGGTCATATTCTTGGCTTATAAAATACCGTAATACCTTTCCAAAAGTGGCTTCTGGGAATACGTAAGTATTTTCAAGGAATGTTTTGTGCATACATACCAACCTTAAATGGTTATGTCTGCAGTAGCCTTTGTTTTCTTACATACTTATTATAATGCAATCATGCCGTTTACTTTTGTTTGCTTTAAAAATCTACTTTTAATTTAAATCAATGCTATTGCATAATTTAGCTAAAGAAAGAGAACTTTTAAGTTCAGGTGAAAATCCTGAACTTAAAATCCATCTTTTCATTCATTTTTATTAAAATTACTAGAGGTACAGTATAAATTAAGGGACTGTGCTACATGTATAGAGTACACAAAGATAAACAAGAAAAAAAAGCCTCCCCTCAAGGTGTTTATGTCAGTGGGGGAAACAGAAGTTTTCAATGTTGTATTTATCTATTAAGGTTATAGAGAATACATATTAAAACAGAATGAAGCAAATAAATGATTGAACAAATATGTAATAGGAGAGAAATGAGAAATCTTGCCTACAGAAGAATTCCAAATAATAAATGTAGACTACCATCTTCCCACCCTAGCCCAAGGAGGTGAAGCTTAATCTCTCCTTCTCCTTTGAGTATGGATTGAAACTTCAGTGGCTGGATTCCAACAGAACATAAAAAGGGAGAAACAGGTCCCGGCTGGTGTGGTTCAGTTGGTTGGTCGCCAGTTCAATTACTGATCAGTGCACATGCCTGGGTTGTGAATTTCACCCCAGGTCCAGGTATGTAGAGAAAGGCGACTAATTGATTAATGTTTCTTTCTGACACAGATGTTTCCTTCCCAGTCATTCTCCCTCCCTTCCCCCTCTCTCTAAAAGTAAATAAATAAATTACACCTTAGAGCAACTATCCTAATTATTTTGAAACGTAGAGAATGTGCACTGTGAGAGTAGCAACAAAGTAAGGATGCCAACTCTTACCATTTATACTCAACATTTTACCAAAGGTCTTAAATGATTTCAGCAGTTAAAACAGGAAAAAGAATGATAGGAAGAAATAATACTGTCCTATTCATATTTGATGTAATTTTGAGAGAAAATCTAAAACAATATACAGATAACTTATTATTAGAATGTATTTTTAGAAAAACTGCGAGATATAATATAAAATTACATTTTCAAAAATATACATTTTTCAGTATTAGAAATTATAAAATTGAAAGTTAAAAAATATCATATACAATATTATTGAAAAAATAAAATACCTAATAAGTATATTAAAAGATATAAATACTCTTAAGTAAAATACTATTAATATATGACAGACAGAAATTAAGGATAATCTAAAACAGGATCCACTTCCAGGAAGGTTGTTGTAGATAGCCACAGGCCATCATTTGTACTGTAATAAGCAAACTAAGCTGAATAAATTTTAAAAATCATACTAAAAAAATCAGAGTGTTATGGGAGCAATAGGAAAACAATGCTAACTGATACGCTAGAGAAGGGCATCTTAGAAATTATGGGCAGGGGCTTGGTGTAAGTAGACACACTCCATGGGAAAAAGAGAAACCATCAGAGTTTCTGCTGAACCCATGGGTTGGCAGGACAGAGTGAATTCTAGCAGAATGCCAAGCTGATTTCCCCCACAGGTCATTTCCTTAGTGTTAGAGTAGTATGGGAAGATGGGGAACTGAGCCAGAAAATCAGAGTGAAATCTCCTGCATTGTCATGGCACCAATAACAAACTAATTCCCACTAAATAGTAGGGCTTATGATAAACCTTAGGTCTCCTCACATTTGCCAGATTTTGAACCTGCATTGAGGCAGGAAGCTACATAACTAATGCCTGATGGGGAGAACTTTCAAGGTGAAAAATAAGAGGTCCACCAGACTCATAATAAAAAACCAGAAGTGCTGCCACAAGAATGGAGCTGAGAAAACAGTGAAATACACCTGTAATCTTTTGAGTGCTTATGAGACAAATTTCCATTGAGGAAGTATAACCACAAAAATACATTACTGGTGTCCCCTTACATTCTAAAGCTGGGAAAGCTAAGAGTCCAAAGAGCTGAATTCAAGCATCTATCTGAAAGACTAAACTGAATATCTCACTATAATTAATTACTTAAGAATAAAAACCTTGTCAGCTTAAAGCAAATATCCAAACCAATCATTAACAATCAAAGGAATAATGAGTCAACTAAAGCTCCAAGCCTACTCTGACCTAGTAAAATTCCTGAAATTTTGATCAGGCACTCTATCTGATTAACAGAGAATATGGCAAATCCTTTCTGTTGCAAAGTGATAACATTTTCAGTCTCTATAATTTTTCTTCACGATGTCAAGCATACAAGCGAAAACTATAAAATTTATGAAGCAGAAAAAAGATTGAGAGAATACAGAAATTGATTTATAGGGGATTTGGATACTGAGGTTGGCACAGAAGTACTTTACAACGATTATGAATGAACTAAGAGAGCAAAAGGTGAGTGATAATAAAAAATATAAAGAATCTCAAAAAATTACAATTGATTTTTAAAATAAAATAGAAATAAATAAAAAGGAACTAATCCCCAACAGATCTCAGGCAATGCCAAAAGAAGCTTTTTTTTAGGCTAAATGATCCAACAAAGTAAAGAACTGCAAAGAGTAAAGAATAATAAAGAGCACTTAATAATGATTATCACATACAAGTACATACACACATTTTATATATACATATAGCTGTTCTATATTTCACATATATATAATGGAGTAAACAAGGAAATGGTAATAATGTCTTGTGGGAATTTATAAATATGTAGAACAGTGGAGAATCTTGGTAGACACCACTTCAGCCCAGAGATCATAATACATAGTGCATGTCGATATCAACCATAATGCATGTCAATATAATGTGCTCCCTAATAAGGTACATTAAAAATGCCTAACCTTGGCCATGACTGGGTAACTCAGTTTGGAACAACAAATCGGATGTTTCTCTTTCTCACTCTCTCTTAGAATTCAGTATTAAAAAATTCCTAACCTCAACCTAATCTTGACACAGTATCACACAGCCAAATAAAAATACTTTCTCCAAAATAACTAATTAATTCTCTTCAAAGTGGCAAGGTCTTGAAAAGCAAGGAAAGACTGAGAAACTGCCACAGATTGGAGGAGATTAAGGAGATTTGACAACTAAAACGCAAGATGTGTTCTTAGACTGGATCTGAAACAGGTGGTTCATTTGTGGAAAAACCAGGTAAAATCCAATCAACCTACACATTAGCTATAATTTTATATGAAGGATACTTTCCTAGTTTTGGTAAATGTTTTGTGGTTATAATGTTATTATAAGATGTTAACATAAGCAGAAGCTTCTGTAAAGGGAACACTGGCAACCTAAGATAACCCCCAATGATCACTGCCTCTTGGTATTCATACCCGTGTAATCCCTAACCCCTCAGGGTGGGCTAGAAATAGCGATTCATTTCTACCACACAGAATGTGGCAGAAGTGGTGAGATTCACTTCCAAGATTAGGTTACAAAAAAACTGTGGCTTTTGTCTTAGGCACCTTCTCTTGCACTCTTACTTGCTTTGCTCATTTGAGGGAAACTCAGCTTTCATACTGGAGCAGCCTTCTTATAGGAGGAAGGAACTGAGGTCTCTTGTCAACAGTCACATAAGCAAGCGTGGAAGCATACCCTCTCAGTCAAGCCTTGAGATGAGACCATAGCTGCAGCCAATACATTGTTTGCAATCTTGTGAGAGACCCTGATCCCAAAGCACCCAGCTAAGTTATGCCTGGATTTCAGACCCACAGAAACTTTGGGATAATATTGTTTTAAGCTGCTATATTTCAGGTAAATATGTTATACATTGATAGATAGCACAGGGGCTCAACTATTTTTGCAACTCCTCTTTAAGTTGAAAATTATCTCAAAATAAAATTTTTAAAAAATATTTAATACTTGTATGTTTTATCCATACAAACACACAAAATCGTACCTTGCATAATAATGGGGGTACATTCTGAGAAATGAATCCTTAGGTGATTTTGTTGTGTGAATATCACAGAGTGCCCTTACCCAAACCTAGGTGGTGCAGCCTACCACACACACTATACGGTATAGCCTATGGTTCCTGGGCTGTAAGTCTACAGGGCACGTTACTGTATTAAATACTGTGGGCAACTGTAATACAGTGCTAAGTATTTGTGTGTCTAAACATATCTAAAGACAGAAAAGGTACAGTAAAAATATGGTATAAGTGATTTAAAATGGTACACATGTACAGGGCAATTACCATGAATGCAGTTTATAGGAGTGGAACTTGCTCTGGGTGAGTCAGTGAGTGAATGTGAAGGCCTAGAATATTACTGTACACTACTGTAGGCTTTATACACACTGTATACTTAAACTACACTAAATTTATTTTTAAAACTTTTCTTTCTCCAATAATAAATTAACTTTGGTTTACTGTAAATTTTTACTTTTTAAAATTTTGACTCTTTTGTAACAGGACAGCTTAAAAAACACAAACACTATATAGCTGCACAAAAATATTTTCTTCGTATCTTTATTCTATAACCTTTTCCTATTCATATATTTTTTATTTTAAGACTTTTTTGGTAAAATTTAAGACACAAACATACACATTAGCCTAGGCCTACACAGGGTCAGAATCATCAGCATAACTGTCTTCCCCTTCTCCACTGTGTCCCACTGGGAGGTCTTTGGGGGCAATAATGGGCACCTGCTATGATAATAATGCATTTTGGATTACCTCCTGAAGGACCTGCCTGAGGCTCTTCTGAGGAGGTGGCACTCTTTTTGGAAATTCGTCCATGTTGATTTGCTTTGCTGTTTCTTTTTTTTCATCATATATTTGTTTGTAAGGAAATAATGCACCATGAATATTCCTCTCTGCTAATGAAAACATTTCAGCCTCAAGGTCTATGTTTTCAAAAAATTTAAGGAGCTTGTGGAGGTCTGTAAAAGCTTCTGGTAAACCCTTCACTGTAAATTTTCTGGAATTCCTCTTCTGCAGTTTTATTTTCTCTTGCCTCTTCTTCAGCTAAGCATTCCTTTTCCAGTTCTAACAACTCCACTAATTCCTGAAGAATTAGTCAATTCTTCTATGGATTCCTCAATGTCATCCTCACTCATACCCAGGTTACAGTTTGTCACCTCAACCACAACCTTGTTATTTTTGCAACCTCATCTTTGGCAAACCATCTGGAGTCACAGATGTCATCAGGCAATAAGAACTTTTCAGCTCCATTATAATCTTATTAGACCACAGTTGAATAGGCCATCCATCACTGAGCTAAACATTGTTATGTGGTATATGACTGCATACATAGTTTGAATTATGTATGAACTCCAGAGTCAGACACACCTAAGTTCAAATGCTATCTCCAACACTTAATGCCATGCAATATTGGGTAAAACAGTTAATTTCTTTAAGTATTAAACTTTTAAAATCTATAATTGAAGTAATACTACCTATCTCTGATTATACTGAATAAAAAAAATGATACAGGCAACCACTACAATGCCTGGGATTTAGTACATTCTGAATAAAGGGCATTATTAATAGTTGATATTTATAATTATAATTTTCTTCTCATTAAAGGAACTCAGCTCCAATAAGTATTTTACCGCTTTGATGAGTTTAAGTATTATATATAAACTTGTCAATCTTTTAATTTCTAAACAATTTTCAAAAAAATTATCAATACTGGTTTCTATCGCACCTTACTATTTACTATATTGAAACTACAGATTCACTGTTTGTTTGTTTTGCCCTAATTCAATTCTCAAATCATTAACTTTTAGAGCTGAAGGGATCTTTCAGGATATAAACCCTTTCCCTTCCACCACCATCCACATGAATGCCAAAGGTATTAAATGACTTGTCCAAGAAGACAGTTGGTAGAAGAGCTGGAAGTAGGGTTCAAGATTTGGAGACAGAGTGGTATCATGTGGAGAACAAACTTGCTTTGATTAAACTTACTGCATTTGAATGCCCCATCTGCTCCTTACGAACAGTGTTATTGGAGACAATGCTGTTTGCTGACAAAGTAGCAATGTCTATGTCTCAGTTTCCCGAAGTGTAAATATGGAAACCATCGTCTATCCCATAGGATTATCATGAGTGTTAAATGACATAACATGTTTAGGTCTCTCATTGCCAAGACTACCACATGTGGATGTTGAAAAACATTTTTTCCCTTTCTCCTTTCCAAGGCTAGTGCTCTCCACTGTGACATGCCAGCTTTCCAACTCTAAGATGGAAACATTAAATGTATAGGGTGGTTCTTCTTAGCCATAACAGAAAGTCATGAATCCCTTATAAGAGACTAATGCAAAACTGAATTAATGAGCCTTAAAATTAGGCTAAATAATATAAATCTAATGCATTTTCCCCCGAACTGGGTTGCTTTCACTACAATACACTATGAAGTAGGGCATCACATGAGGGAGCACCTCATGCATCACTGGTGGTGTTAACCTTGATTACTTGGCTAAAGTGGTGTCTACCAGACTTCTCCACTGGAAAGTTACCTTTTGACATTGTTTATACTAAATATTTGAGGGAAATCATGAAATGGAAATGAAAAGAGAGAAAGAGAGAATGTGCAGGAGAGCAAGCAGGTGCGTGCGCCCCCTCCCAAAGCTGGTTTTCAGCATGTCTCCAACAATGAGGAACTGGTAACTTGTACCACTGCATCATCAAAGATTCTTCTCAAAGTAATTCAATGTTTTAAATACTTGATGCCAAGTAACTTTCTGGTATTCTCTCTTACTTTGGTATTTATCCCTTGAAAGACTTCTACTAGATTTGTCAGATATAATCTCCCTTAAGAGAATCATATTGCTTTCCCCCCAGAAACTTACATTTGCTTAGTTATTTAAAAACCCTTTATGACAAATTCCATCAGCTTGCTTGTCATCACAATGAGACTCACCGATCTGCAGATACTGAAGTTCCTTCTGGACTGGAATACTCTTCCAAATCTGAAAAGTTCACTTGTGTTTGCCTCGATGTTACTATCTGGCTATTTTGAAAAGGTATGGTTTTCAAGTCCTTAGGAACAGTATTACCATCTGGAAAAGTCTGTTTGACTTGAAAGTCCGGTGAAGATTTAGGTCCTAGAAAACCTAAAGATTCTTGATCATGTGGTCCAGGTTTACTGGTCAGTAATTTGGAGGTTGGTCTTAATGATTGTGAAGATATAGTTTGTAGGTCAGGGTTAAACTCACTATTCATCCTTGTTTTATAAGCAGGATCCAATGAAAAAAATTTTTTATCTAAGGCTCCGCTACCCAAGTTGGAAGAAGTCTTAGGAGAAATAGTTATACGCACACAAGACAGTGCTTTTCTATTTGCAGATGGTGTAGATGGAGGAGATATTACTAATGTACATTGATTCAGGGCTGATTGGGAGACCACACTATTGACCTTAGTTTCAACATTTATGTTAGAAATGTGTGATGTAGGCTTATGTTGACCACTGTTTTCTTCTACACAATCCTGACCTTGAGGAAGAGAGGAATATTGTTTTTTAATGTGGTGATCTATATCTGGGGCTTTGCTTTGTTCAAAGAGCTGACGTTGTTCAAGAAAAATGGAAGAAGGAAGGTCTGAAGCTATATAATCCTCACCTTGAGGAAGGGGAGAGTGGTGTTCACTCTTATGATGGTCTACACGTGGGGTTTTGCGTTGTTCCAAGAGTTCTCGTTTTTCAAGAAAAATGTGACAAGGAAGGTTTGGAACCACATAATGCTGATGTTGAGGAGGAGGAGAATGGTGTTTCTTAACACAGTGATCTGCATGTGGGGCTTTGCTTTGTTCAAAGAGCTCTTGTTGTTCAAGAAATATATGTGAAGGAGGATTTGGAGTTAAAGTTACATTCTTCTCTTTTACTCCTAGTGTGGAACTTGGTCTGCCCATGCTAATGAGAGTATGGTTATCAGAGAAATGAACTTCTTTGAATTTGCTACAATTTGTACTGGCACTGGGCTCAGAATGACTGCCTTTAAAATCTGAGTTTTCTGAAAGTTTCTCTTCTTGGTGGGAATGTTCAACAGATAATTTTTGGCCTTGGCCACCACTTTCTGCTAAAATAGTCACAGCTTTATCTGGTGAATGACTAATGATTTTCAATAAGGATGGGGAAGAAGTTTTCTGTTTTAGATCTCTAGGTGGACTTTCCTCAGTAACACCAACCTTAAGAACAGAGGAATCTGAAAAACATTTAGAATGTCGGTGAGATGAAAAAGTGATGGAGGTAAACTTTTTCATGGATTCTGGGGGCAGCATTTGTGATGAAGAATGACAATCCATTTCTTCAGGTGGCAAACAATTAGGTTCTACTAATTCTGACAGCCAAGGGTCCATCTTTTCACGGAATGGCATTTGAAAATCCTTGCTAATTCTGAATTCATCACCTGTAAAGTTTTGAAATGGGGAATGACTTTGTAACTGCAAGGAATTCCAAACTTTGAAGTGGGGGTTGCTCTGGTCTAGTGATTTGGAAAGGTTGATGTGTCTGGGTCTCCATGATAATGGGCTCCGTTGTCTTCTGATCATTTCTAAGGGTTCAGCTGATCTGAAGACACAGGGATGGCTGTCCAGCTGTGGTTGTTTGGCAGAGAGAGTCCTGAAACATCCTTTTTCATGGCTCTCAATAATAACATGACTACATACAGCTTCTGGCTTGCATCCTATTCCCCGTGGACTCTGTAAACCCTAGACAATATAAAGAAGATTTTACTTGTAGTACTAACATTTATACAAAAATCACTTTGTTGATGTTTTACAATAAAACAGGTAAGGACACAAGAATAAGACAGTTAACTATATAATAAAATGGCCCATGATGATCAAGACCATGCAGCTAATTTCTTCCACAAACTGTTCATGGAAGTAACAACAGCAGACTACCGTTGTCCCCAGTATTCTCACTTTTTTTTTTTAGTAATCACAATTCCATACCCCAGCATTTTCTGGTTCCATGGCTACCAAGCTGCAGATATTTCCAGTGTCATTTGAAGGTAGGAATGAATATATAACTAGATTTAGGTCAATTGGATATGAGCAAAAGCAGTTATATACAAATTTTGCTTCTTGTCCTTAAAAAAATTAAGTTCTAGACTTTCACGTTCAACCTATTACCACCACCACTAAAATCACCATTACTATTGTCAATTAAAATAGGTGATATGTAGAACAACCTTGGAAGCCATGTAAAAGGATGATTCACCTGCCCACCCAGCTTGGGTCCTTGGATAACCTCAAGGAGCTTGCTTCTGTTCCTACCCTAAACTATCATGTTAAAAAAAAAAAAACCAAAACTATCACATAAATGAAAAACAAAATTCTACCTTATTTGAGCTATTGTATTTTGGGGTTTCTTTGTTAGAGAAGCCTAGTGTGGTGCCACGTGAGTGGAAGCCTTTCTGTAGTTGTTACAAATGCCTGGTCCCCACCCCCACACTGGCTGACCCCACAGAGCCATCTGTGTGCTGCCATTCAGGCAGCAACCCCTACGATAGGATGCTGAGTGGACTGGTGTTTGTGGATGGGCCCTAGAGTGGACTGTTGGACACAGCAGTGGCACCTGGAGAGGGGCCTGGGCAAAGGGAGTAGAGAAGGGCTCTTTTCTGGTTTGAGTTTTTGCTTTGTATGTGCACCACCTGAGAACAGACACTGCGTTCAAGTCCTGTGTGTGGTCTCTCCCTAATATATTACCACTTCAAAAAGAAAAAAGAAAAAAGAACTAGTACTTCCTGGGGTACTGGGTCAGGTTGAAGACCAGTATCCAATGCTACCACAAATATAAGTTTTCTTTGAGATTTCAGTGTTTTACCTATAAAGTTGTGATTTGGCATTCTATTGGATGATATAGCCATACTTGATATTATATAAAAATATTAAAAAATATGCTGTCACTTCTAGCATAATGCAGTAGATGTGATTTTGCCCTATTCTACCTGCTAAAGTCCAACCAAAAATCCTGAACATTATACATAAAACATACTAAGAATCTGAAAGATGTAGAAATGAAGGCAGACTGGCTAGGGACCTTGGGACCTGCAGAAGGACATGATAGTGAGATCCCTGGGTTCTCTTTTTAACCTCATATATCCCCGGATTTGGATCTGAAAAAGCCAGCAACCCAAAAACAAAGGGCACAGACAAAAGCTCTAACAAAAACCTATTCTTTTTTTGGTAGTTCCTCTTTTTATTTTATATATATATATTATAAAATTATTTTTCAAGTACAGTTTTCTGTCTATTACTCCCATCCCATCCAAAAGCCTATTCTTATTAGCTAAAAAACCAGTAAAAGTGAAGTCTAGCAAGACAGAAAACTTTTAGACAAAAACAGATCTAGTCCAGCCACACAATATAAGAAAAAAATGTGGCCTCACTCCTACCCACATCAGTAAAGTCTAAGTGAGGAGCACAGACCATGCAGGAGCCCAGAACGTATTTCCCTCCCTGTGGTGTTACTGGAGACCACACAGGAAGACTGGATCTTCATTCTTATTCAGCAATAATGAGGTGGCCCTCTGCCCAACTACCAACCAGTAGAAAATATTTACAAATCTCATGTTAAAATAAAAGACTTGTATCTAACATATACAAAAAACTTTCAAAACCCAACAGTTGAAAAAAAAGAGAGAATTCCATCAGAAAAATGGGCAAAAAACCCAAATACACTTTACTAACAAGGATAGGGAAGGGGAAAAATGTCATAAAAAGATGTTCAACATGATTAATCATTAAGAAAATGCAGCCCTGATTGTATAGCTCAGTTGGTTAGAGTGTTTTCCTATTACACCAAGGTTGCAGGTTCAATCTACAGTCAGGGCACATAAAAGAATCAACCAATACATGCATAAATAAGTGGAACAACCTCCCCCCCCCATTCTCCCTCTCTCTAAGGTCAATAAATTTAAAAAAGAAAGAAAGAAGGAAAGAAAGAAAGAGCAAATTAAAAGCATAACGAAACATCGCTACAAACCTATCAGAATGGCTTAAAAAAATCGTGACAATATGAAATGTAGGTGAGGCTGTGGAGTAACACATTACTGGTGGGAGTGTAAAATTACACAACCAACCTAAAATATGGTGTGGCAGTTTCTCAAAAAACTAAACATTACAACTGCCATAGGACCCAGCAATAGCACTCCTGGGCATTTATCCCACCAAAATAAAGACATATGTTCACCAAAAATCTGCACGTGTTTATAGCAGCTGTATTTGTAATAGCCAAAAACTGGGAAACAACCAAGACATCATTCAATAGGTGAATTTTTAAACAAACTGGTAACCTCTATACCATGGAACACTATAGAGCAACACAAAGAAACAAAGTACTGATACACTCAACAACTTAAATATTCTCCAACAAATTACGAATTATGCTCAATGAAAAATGGCGATACCAAAAGTTACATAATATATGTTTCATTTATATGACACTCTTTTTTTTTAAAGATGTTATTTACTTATTTTTAGAGAGAAGGGAAGGGAAGGAGAAAGAGAGGGAGAGGAACATCAGTGGGTGGTTGCCTCTCACGTGCCCCCCTACTGGGGATCTGGCCTGTAACCCAGGCATTCCCTGACTGGGAATCGAACTGGTGACCCTTTGATTCCCAGCCCATGCTCAATCCACTGAGCTACACCAGCCAGGGCTATATGACATTCTTGAAACAACAAAATTAGAGATGAAATTAATGAATGCCAGGTTAAGAAAGGGGTAAGAGCTAGAGATAAGTGGATGTAATTATTAGAGAACAACATAAAGGACATTTGTGCTGATGTAAATGCTAAGTACCCTGACTGTATCCTGTGCCAATATCCTGGTTACAATATGTTATTACAGATTTTTCAGATATTACCATTGGTAGAAACTGGGTAAAGAATAAAAGTGATCTATCCATGTTATTTCTCACTACTGATTATGAATCAACATTTACTTCAAAACAAAATGTTGAATTTCTTTAAAAGACAATTAATTAAACACAACAGGACAAAACTAATACTTTAGAGAAGACGTTAGATTGTGGTAGAGTAGTAGAAGTTACATCAACCTCCTCCCAGAACCAAACCAGAATTATAACTTAATTATAGAACACTCAACCTGAATAACCAACTGTAGACTAGTTGAACAGAGTCTTATAACCAAGGATTTACTGAAAAAGCCACACTGAGACTGGTAGGAGGGGCGGAGACTCACATATGGCAGGTCCTGCACCTATGTGTGGTGGCTGAGGATCCAGAGGGATAATCTCAGGTGCAAAGATCCACCTATAAGGATCGAGGGAGCTCAAACATGTGCCAGGCTCCTCAGCCTGGAAGATCAAACCACAAAGGAAGAGCCCATATAACATCAGGATGTGAAAATCAGCTAGGACTATGTCTGTCAGAGGAGGGAAGGTGGCTCAGAGAGGTCCAGAGTCACACAGGAAGAGTGGATTGTGTGGCTTCAGGGAGTGGATTGTGTGGCTTCGGGGAAACAGCTGCCAAGGTTCCTGCACTGAGTCCCTCTCCCACACCACCCACAGAAGCCATTTTTCCTGGCGTGAGGACCAGACCTACCATCCCAACTCCCTGTGGCCCTGCCTGCCCTTCAGAAGAGTCAGCTAGCTAAAACTAGGCTGGGACAGCAGTGCAGTCTTTCTTGGAAGGTTCTCCAGGAGGTCTGGGCAGATTGAGGGGATGGCGGAGATCCACAAGGAAAGACTTGAGTTGCGTGGCTCTGAGGGCCTTTCTTCCCTTGACAACTAACTGGCACCACTGCTCTGTGCAGAGACTTCCTTCTGTATAACTAAAACCTTGGCCTGTTTTACCCTGATAAACTCAGCTGGCTTCATGCCGATGACTGCACGAGGACCCGCCCCACCAAAAAGATCTGCAGGTGGCAGCGGGCCTTGGTGTACATTGAGATTTTTGTTGAGTGACCTCATACTCAGCATTGGCACTTACTTTGAATCTGTATCAACCTGGTGACCACCACTTGCTCCTACCTGGTGACTCTCTGAGAGCCTACCTTATAGAACTCCCATACTGCTAGAGGCTCTTTCAGTGCCTTGGTATGCAGCTGGGCAACTCCCATGCACACCCAGACCCAGCCGAGGTAGCCACAAACTGGATCACTTTGTAGCTCCAGATAGCCCAGGGCTGGTCACAGGCAACTTCTGAGATTGATCTGCATTGGAGTCCCTCCCATAAGGCCTGAAAACCAACATACCCTGATGGCAGGCCATAGGCCCAATCAAGGAATGACCAAATTAGCTTCACAGGTGGCCTACCCAAAGGGAGATCTCAGCATGCACTAGAACCTACACAGCTACTTGTACACTGTGGTTGGGGGAGGGGGTCAAAACTCACAGCCAGCCAGCCAGCCAGTCAGAGGATCTCCTACCCATGGATAGACCAAAGGCAACTGAGACTCAACTAAAACAAGAGGGCTCACATAATCCACTCAAGAAACAACTAGCTCAGGTGATCAAGAGACTCTGCAGCACTGAGACCCACAGGACACCTACTACATATGGCCGCCGCACCAAGAGTGGGAGACACAGCAGATCTACCTAACACACGAAAATACAGAGAAGCAGCCAATATAGGGAGACATAAAACATGCCCCATATAGGCGGGCAAGGCAGCAGCTGGCAGACCCAGTGAGGTGGTGGCTTTCAGACTGGGCAGTCCCACATTAGTGAGCAGATAAACCAGGAGGAGCAATTGGGGAGCGAGATAGACCACACAACTAGGGTTACAGTACAAGAAATAAGGCCTCAAACCTCTGATTGAAAACACCTGTGGGGGTTGAGACACCATCAGGAGAAACTTATAGCCTCACAGGAGAATTCATTGGAGAGACTAACAGGGTCCCAGAACATACACAAACCCACCCACCCGGGAATCAGCAGCAGAAGGGCCCAATTTGGTTGTGGGTAGCTGAGGAAGTGACTGAAAACTGGCAGAAAGCAGAGCAAGCAGCACTGTTTCCTCTTGGACCCCTCCCCAACATACAGCCTCACAATGCAGCAATGTGGGTTGCCCCACCCTGGTGAACACCTAAGGCTCCGCTCCTTACTACGTAACAGGTGTGCTGAAAAAAACACCCAAATGAAAGAACAGTGCAAAATTCCAGAAAAACTACAACTAAGCAACAAAGAGATAGCCAACCTATCAAATGCACAGTTCAAAACACTGGTTATCAGGATATTCCAGGAACTCACTGGATACTTCAACAGCATAAAAAAGACCCAGGCAGAAATGAAGGTTGCATTATGTGGAATAAAAAAGAACCTACAGGGAACCAACAGTGACAAGGAGGAAACCAGGACTTGAATCAACAGTTTGCAGCAGAAGGAAGAAACATTCAACCAGAACAGAATGAAGAAACAAGAATTAAAAAAAAATGAGGAGAAGCTTAGGAACCTCCAGGACATCTTTAAACGTTCCAACATCTGAACCATAGGGGTGCCACAAGGAGAAGAGGAAGACCAAGAAATGGAAAATTTATCTGAAAACATAATGAAGGAGAACTTTCCCAATCTGGTGAAGGGAAGAGACTTTCAGGAAGCTCACAGAGTCCCAGACAAGTTGTACCCAAAGAAGCACACACCAAGGCACATCATCATTACAGGAGCCTGGATTAAATATAAGGAGAGAATCTTAAAAGCAGCAAGAGAAAAGGAGAGAGTTACCTACAAAGGAGTTCCCATAAGACTATCAGCTGATTTCTCAAAAGAAACCTTGCAGGCAAGAAGGGGCTGGAAAGAAGTATTCCAAGTCATGAAATCCGAAGACCTACATCCAAGATTACTCTATCCAGCCAAGCTTTCATTTAGAATGGAAGCGAAGATAAAGTGCTTCCCAGATAAGGTCAGGTTAAAGGAGTTCATCATTACCCAGCCCTAAAGGGACTTATCTAAGAAAAAGAAGATAAAAATATGAACAGTAAAATAACAACAAACTCATTATTAACAACCGAACCTAAAAACAAAAACAAAAACACAGCAAGCAACTAGAACAGGAACAGAATCATAGAAATGGAGATCATATGGATGGTTATCAGTGGAGGAGTGGGAGGGAGAGAGGGGGGGAAGGTACAGAGAATAGGTAGCATGAACAGTAGATACAAAATAGACAGGGGGAGGTTAAGAACAGCATAGGAAATATAGAAGCCAAAGAACTTATTTGTACAACCCACGGACATGAACTGAAAGGGGGGAATGCAGGTAGGAGGGGGTGTGCAGGGTGGAGGGGTATAAAGGGGGAAAAATGGGACAACTGTAATAGCATACGTTATCAGTAAAAAATATTTTTAAAATGCCCCAAATAAAAGAATAGAAGAAAGCTAAAAAGCACCCACAAAGAGAGCGAAATGAAATAAAGGCAATCTACTAGGTACAGTTTTAAAAAAATAGTTATAAGGATGCTCAAGAAACTTAGGGGAAGAATGGATAAGCTAAGTGAGAGCCTCAACAAAGGGAGAGAGGGTAAACATAAAAAGGGACAGAGAAACCATAAAACATAACCAGTAAGAAATGAAGAACACAATGTCTTGCTTACTACAACGCTTGCTGCTCAAGTGTGAGATGGTACTGTGACTGCTAGGCTGTTCTCCACTGCAATTTTAGAAGACCCAGATATGTATCGAGTCTCATAACTTTATAAGGTGCCCCCTATAAACAGTTTACTCAGTTGCTTGCCCTCACTACACCCATTAGATGGGTCCACATTTTGCACCCTACTAGGGTTAGTGAATTTAATTCTGTTGGGAGGACCCCTACCTACCAGGCTGCTGATGCTACCATCACCACAGCACTCCCACCCCGACATACCCTCCAGGATCACAGCCACAGGGTCACCTGCCTATATCACCCCGAGCAGACCCTTTCCTATCATCACTACCCAGGACTCTACAACCCTCCCATTCAAGCCCTCCAATAGTCCAGAACTATTAATAGTTATTTTCTTTCTATCTTCAAACTGTGTATCAAAGGCTGACTTTCAGTAGATTGCAGTGACTCTGATATTTTTATACAATGGGCAGAAACCAGAGCTCATTTTGGACAACTACAATAATTACTAGTCACATTAGCAAGCTCGACAAAAACTTTCCCCCACCTTATGATTTTTTAAAAAGATTTATTTATTTTTAGAGTGAGGGGAAGGGGGAAAGGGAGGAGTGGGGGGACAGAGAGAGAGAGAGAAACATTGATGTGAGAGAATCATCAATTGGCTGTCTCTCACATATGCCCCAACCAGGACCTGAACCCACAACCCAGGTATGTGCCCTGTTTGGGAATCCAACCGCCAACCTTGCACTTTGCAGGACGATGCCTGACCAACTGAGTCACACCAGTCAGGGCCCTGGAAGAGTTTTTAACACTGCCTCCATTTGCCTAAGAGAAGGCACCACATTCAACCCTGAAGCTTGCCCAGATACTCTCTGTGGTGCTTAATTGCTTTCATGCAGTACACTTGCCATACAGTAGGTGGCATTTGGCAGGAGCCCCACATGCACTTTATAATCCTCTGTATGTGCCCAGGCATCCACCACAAAGAACATAATCTACACCATGTCCCAAGGAGCATAATCCCCAAAGCACTGAGTCTTGAAGTCCAGTCACTCAGGGGGAAGCCCAAATCACATTAGCTTCCCCAATCAGTTAGTGACCACTAAGGGCATCTAGGGCCCTGGGTCCATTACACATTTGTGGTTCTCCATATGTGCACTTCTCTTCCGCTCCACCTCTTTGCTGGCCCAGAGAAGTCCTGTATATTCATACCAATGTACTTTAGTCTACTTGTCACCACGCTTACACAAATCACTAAACAGGACCCTCAATCCACCTCTTTTTCTGTCCATCACATGAAAAGGATGTGGTATATATATCCCCATTACGATGGAAGTAGGTCTGCCACTATTTCTCACAGGAACTGGGTTACATAAAACAATAGGCACATAAGAACAAATTATCAAGGCAAACACCAACCTGTCAACTACATTGGCTGAACATACTAAGCTGTTACTCCAAAGTGTAACATAATGCAACAGAAACATGATTCTTTAGTGCAGATGATTTTAGATAACCATTTGGCTTTAGATTACTGATTGGTCAAGGAAAGAGAAACACACGCTTTAAGTATACCACTTGCTGCAAGTATATTGATAATTCTGGACAAAATAAATTTATAAAGGATGGCTAAACAGGTACCATAATCTCACCCAAGTTTTTAATCAGATACCTACCATAACCTTATCCATAGGCCTTGATTTTTTTCTTGGCTGCACCCCAACAAATAAGGGGATGGTTACAAACAGGACTTCAAACTATCCTTTATCAACTGATGTTCTTGACTGGCATTTTTGCTTTACTCAAATGTTTCATATGCTAGGTGACTAAAATACTGCCAGTGGCTGTTAATATCTCCACCATCTAGACAGTGCCCATGATTTTCCCTAAAGACTAAGGCCTAGGCATCACAGGGTCAATTGTGATGAGAAAAAAGCTATTTTGAGTTGCTGCCTAGGCATTTTACAGTATGACAACCCTGCTCACACTGTCCAGAGCATGGACAGTTAGATAAGGACCTGAGTTTAGGATTCCTGCCAGAAGTTCCCTCTTTGTTTTCTCCAGGGCACCTTTTAAAACAACCACTTAAGAGTTGAACCTGTGAAAGGTCAGTGACCTCTGCCTCAAGAAGCTTATAAGTAGTAAGTGCTTACTACCCTGCTCTCTAATTCCTGCCTGAGACCTGGACAGAGGACTACCTTCCCTCAACTCAATGCACTCCAGCCCTCAGGCTACTGGAATTTGTAAGTAATAAATCTTGTGACTTTACTTCCTTTGTCAGAATATATTAAAACTGTACCTTCAAGCAAAATGACCCCAGGGGTTTTACTTACTCAAAATGGGAGCTCAGAAAGAAAGTTACCTGCCTACCCCAGTGGCTTGTACCTACACAATCAAAGGTCATAATCTGCATATTAATTTAATACACCAGTTACAGGGTCTGAAACATGGTGTACTACAAAGCAAAAATAAAAAACTGAAGAGACAGAGCTACATGAAAACACATATGACAGGAATGTTGGAATTACCAAAGAATTTAAAATAACGATGATTAATATGCTAAAGGCGCTAATGGATAAAGGAAACAGCATGCAAGAACACAAACACAATGGAAACACAGAGATAAAAATCCTAAGAAAGCATGAAAAAAATGCTACAGATCAAGAATATTGATCTTATGAACCTATCAAAACCTTTGATAGGAAATGAACGTATCAAAACCTTTGATAGGTTCAGTAGTGGACTGTACACGGCCAAGGCAAGAATCTTGAGCTTCCGATATCTTAAAAGAAACATCCAAAACTGAAAAGCAAAGAAGAAAATTTTAAAAGCCATACCAGAACATCAAAAGACAACAGGACAACTACAGAAGATATTAATATATGAGCAACACAAATACCAAAAAGAGAACAGGAGAACTGTTTTAAAAAAATAACTAAGAATTTCACCCAAATTAATGTCAGATACCAAAATTCAGACTCAAGTATTTCAAAGAACATGAAGTAGGATAAACGTCCTCTACCCCAAACACTAGAAAAACTACACCTAGGTATAACATTTTCAAAGTAAAGAAAATAAAAAATAAAGAAACAATATCCTGAAAGAAGTTGGAGGGACTAAATGTCCTATCAATGGAAGCAAACACTTACATCCAATTTCACCACAGAAACCATGTAAGCTAAAAGAGAATAGAATGAATATTTAAAGTGTTAAGATAATAAAAAACCCCAGTAATTTAAAATTCTATAGCCTATGAAATTATCCTTCAATCTAAAATAGAAATAAGACATTCTCAGACAAACGAAAATTGAGAGAATTTATGCCAGTGGACCTGTCACTCATCAGATGTAAACAGCAGAACTTTACAGAGAGGGAGTTCTGGCCAAGATGGAGGTGTGGGTAGAAACCCTTTGCCTCCTTGCACAACCAAAAGGAGGATAACAACCAATCTAAAATCAATAAACAACCAGAAGTGCCAGAAAATCAAACTACATGGAACTCCAACAACCAAGGAATTAAAGAAAAAAATCAACCAGAACAACCAGACTGATAAGAACCCATGGTGAGACCACGCGGGTGAGGCTACTTAAGGGGAAACTGAGACTCAAAGTTGACTGTGGAACTGGTAGGCATTAAACAGACAAGGAGAGGTCAAAAATAGTATAGGAAACAGAACTCAAAGAACTTATATGTATAACCCATGGACATGAACTAATAAGGATGGGGGAAAGCTGGAGGGTTGCCAGGTGCCCGGAAGATGGGGGATAAAATGGGAAAAATTGGGAAAACTGTAATAATATAATCAATAAAATATACTTAAAAAAAAAGGAATAGACTTCCAGGAAGTCCAGGAAGCCCAGAGAATCCCAAAGGAGCTGGACGCCCCAGCAGGAACACACCAAGGCACATCATAATTACATTAGCCAAGATTAAAGATAAGGAGAGAATCTTAAAAGCAGCAAGAAAAAAGGAGACAGTTACCTACAAAGGAGTTCCCATAAGATTATCAGCTGATTTCTCAAAAGAAACCTTGCAGGTGAGAAGGGGCTGGAAGGAAGTATGTGAAGTCATGAAAGGCAAGGGCCTCCATCTAAGATTACTCTATCCAGTAAATCCATCATTTAGAATGGAAGGGGAGATAAAGTGCTTCCCAGATAAGGTCAAGTTCAAGGAGTTCATCACCAAGCCCTTATTATATGAAATGTTAAAGGGACTTATCTGAGAAAAAGAAGATGAACAAAAATATGAACAGTAAAGTTCATATTTAATAATAATCTCACAACTATCAACAACTGAACCCCCAAAAACAAAAACAAAAACAAACTAAGCAAACAACTAGAACAGGAACAGAATCAGAGAAACTGACATCACACAGAGGGATTTCAGTAGGGAGGGGGAGTGGGGAGAATGGGGAAAAAGGTACAGGGAAGAAGAAGCATAATTAGTAGGCATAAAATAGGTGAGGAGAGATAAAAATTGGTATAGAAAACAAAGAACTCAAAGAACTTATATGTACAACCCATGGACATGAATGAGGGGATGCTGGAGGGTTGGGAGGGACAGGGCGGAAAGGGGAATAAAGCGGGAAAAATTGGAAAAACTGTAATAGCCTAATCAATAAAAATTACTTAAAAAATAAACTCATTCTGTAAAAAAATATGAAGTTTGAATTATGGTTGACTTCGGAGAAAAGAATACAAATTTTTAATTTTTAAAAAATAAAAAAAAATTTACAGAGAAAAATATAGGTCAAAAACTCAGATCTACATAAAGAAAGAGCATAGAAGGAGGAGTAACTGAAGGTTAAAAAAAAAACCTAAATGCTTTTCTTATCCTGAATTCATCTAATAAAAAAGTTTGTTTGAAATATTGCCATGTACCATACTTTGCTGTGTATAATACATGTTTTTTGCCCACATTCTTGAGAGGAAAATAAGAATGTGCATTATGAATGGGTAGTACTAGTTTGTTACCAGTACATAAAATTTCTTGTACCTTGTACCTGTTGTTTTGTAATTATTTGTTACATAAAATTTCTTTTACTATAACATGTTCAAAAATAAATGTTAAAATTCTTTTAAAATACAAAAACAAGTATCTAAATGTAAATAAATAAAAAACTGAATTAAAAATTTAAAACAAAAGATTTTTTCCTCGAAAGTTTGGGCCAAAAACGTGGGTATACATTACACAGGGGAGCACATTATACATGTCAAAATATGGTATGTGTGTGTGTGTGTGTTTGAAAAGAATGACAGGAATTACACAAGGGATGGAAGAATTAGGATTACTTGATTGACAGGTACTCATACTACCTGTGAAGTGGCACAGTGTTATTTGAAAGTAATTTATTTGTAAGTACACATATGTTACAATCTCTAGGGCAACCACTAAAAAAAGGAAAAAATATGTATATTTATAACTGATATGCTAAGAAATGAGACAAAATATAAACAGCAAATGCTCAATTAAAACAACAAAAGGCAGGCCCTGGCTGAGCAGGTCAGTTGGTTAGAGCGTCATCCTGATATGCCAAGATTGTGGGTTCGATCTCCAGTCAGTACACACATAAAAAAGTGGAACAACAAACTGATGTCTGTTTGTCTCTCTAAAAAAAAAAATCAATTAAAAGCATTAAAAAAAAAACATCAAAGGCAGAAAGAATGGAAATAAAAACAGGAACAAGGGCAACAAAAGAAGTAGAAAACAGTAACAATTATGCTAGATATTAACTGAACTGTATCAATAATTGCTTTAAAAGTCAATGGTCTAAGTGCACTAATTAAAAAACAGAATTTGTCAGAGTATATCAAAACATAAGGTCCAAATATGGGGTATCTAACAAGAAAGCCACTTCAAATATGAAGACACATATAATTTAAAACTAAATGAATAATAAAAAAATACCATGCTCACTCTAATCAAAAGGAAGTAGGAATACTATTATTCATTTCAGAGAGAACAGACTGCAAAACAGGAAAGGTTATCAGGAATAAGGAAAAACATTACATAATGATAAAGGGATAATTCTCTGAAACATGACAACCTTAATGTATATATGCATAAACATGGAGAAACAGATGAACCTACTTACAGACTTCAACACCCCTCTATCAGTTGAACACATCCATGAGGCAACAACAAATCACTAAGGATATAGTTGAGCTCAACACCTCCAACAATCAACTAGATATAATGGGCATCTACAAACCACTTCAGATAAAAAACAAAATATGCATTCTTCTCAAGTTCACAAAGAACAGTCACCATAAAACATACTTTATAACACATAACAAATTACAGGCAGTTTCGAAAAGGCAAAAAAGTGTGAAGACACTGTTTTATCACAAAAAATATACATTTTTTAAATTCATGACTTTCCTGGAAAAGCTTGTATGACCTGAATAAAGAGTCAACATAATTCTATGAATATACCAATGAATGGCCTTGTTCACAGAACTAAAACAAAGAATCCAAAAATTACATGGAATCACAAAAGAACACAAAAAGCAACAGTAATTTTGAGTAATCAGTAATCACAAGCTACCTAATATCAAATTGAACATGTTGCTAAGTGAAATAAGCCAGTCAGAGAAAGACAAATACCATGATTTGACTCATATGTGGAATCTAATGAACAAAATAAACAAGCAAGCAAACTACAACCAGAGACAGTGAAATAAAGAACAATCTAAGAGTAACCAGAGAGGTGGAAGGAGAAGGATAATAGGGGATAATGGGGGGGAGGGTATCAACGAACACGTGTGAAGAACACATGAACAAGGCCAAAGAGGGTGGTTCAAGGGTGGGAGGCAGAAATGAGTTGGGATGGGAGCATAGTGGGGTGAAAATGGAGACAATTGAAACTGAACAACAATAAAAAAATAATTTAAAAAATGTAAACCTTTATTAAAGGCCCTACTGCAGTAGCTGTTTAAGGGAAGAAAGATAAGTAAGGTACCAATCCAAAATGAGGAAAATTAGTTTCATGGAGAAATACAAAAAAGAAAAAAGAAAAAATGGGTAGAAGACCTGAATAGACATTTCTCACAAGAGGACATACAGATGGCCAACATACCTCATACCTGTCGGAATGGCTATCATCAATAAATCAACCAACAAGGGACCTCTCCCCCACATACAGCCCCACAACACAGCAATGTGGGTTGCCCACCCTGGTGAACAACTAAGGCTCTGCCACTTACTACATAAGATGCCTGCTGAGACAAAAAAAATATGGCCCAAATAGAAAAACAGATCAAAGCTCCAGAAAAAATACAACTACTTGATGAAGAGAGAGCCAAACTATTAGATGGAGAGTTCAAAACACTGGTAATCAGGAAATGACTGCGTATGGCCACAAAATAGAGGAAAAAGTGAAGGTTATAAAAAGTGAAAAAGAAAAAATGTACAGGGAACCAACAGTGAAAGGAAGGAAACCAGCAATCAAATCAATGGTCTGGAGCAGAAGGAAAAGATAAACTTTCAACCACAACAGAATGAAGAAACAAGAATTGAAATAAATGAGGAGAGGCTTAGGAACCTCTGGGACAACTTGAAACGTTCCAACATCTGAATCGTAGGGGTACCAGAAGGAGTAGATGAAGAGCAAGAAATGAAAAACTTCGCTCTGGCTGGTGTAGCTCAGTGGATTGAGCACGGCTCTGCGAACCAGAGGATCGCAGTTCGATTCCCAGTCAGGGCACATGCCGGGGTTGTAGTCCAGTTCCCTGCAGGCTAACTCCCAGCAGGGGATGCACAAAAGGCAACCATACACTGATGTTTCTCTCCCTCTCCCCTTCCCCTCTAAAGATAAATAAATAAATAAAATCTTAAAAAAAAAAAGAAAAACTTATTTGAAAACATAATGAAGAAGAATTTCCCCAATCTGGTGAAGGAAATAGACTTTCAGAAGTCCAGGAAGCTCAGAGAGTCTCAAATAAGTTGCACCCAAGGAAGCACACACCAAGGCACATCATCATTACATTACCCAGGATCAAAGATAAGGAGAGATTCTTAAAAGCAACAAGAGAAAAGGAGACAGACAGTCACCTACAAAGGAGTTCCCATAAGACTATCAGCTGATTTCAAAAGAAACGTTGCAGGTGAGAAGAAGCTGGAAAGAAGTATTTGAATTCATGAAAGGCAAAGACCTACATCCAAGATTGCTCTACCCTGAAAAGCTATCATTTAGAATGGAAGGGCAGATAAAGTGCTTCCCGGATAAGGTCAAGTTAAAAAAGTTCACCAAGCCCTTATTATAGGAAATGTTAGAGGGACTTAGATCTAAGAAAAACAGGAAGGTCAAAAATACGAACAGTAAAATGACAACAAACTCACAACTATCAACAACTGAACATAAAAAAAGAAAAACAAAAATCAAAAAGGAACTAAGCAAACAATAGAACAGGGACAGAATCACAGAAATGGAGATCACATGGAGGGTTATCAGTGAGGAGGGGGAGTGGGGATAATGGGGAAAAAGGTACAAAGAATAAGAAGCATAAATGGTACGTATAAAGTAGACAGGAGGAGTATGCGAAATGGAGAAGCCAAAGAACTTACATATACATCCCATGGACATGAACTAAGTTGGAGGAATGATGGTGGGAGGCAGGGTACAGGGTGGAGGGGAATAAAGAGAAGAAAAAATGGGACAACTGTAATAGCATAATCAATAAAGTGGATTAAAATTTAAAAAAAGAATGAAATCTGACCATCTCCGATAGCATGGACAGGCCTAGAGGGTATTCTGGTAAGAACAGAAGGCAGACATAGGAAGACAATCAGAAACAGGCTTAGATACAGAGAACAAGTAGTGTTTTCCAGAGTGGAGAGGAGTTGGAGAACTGGGTGGAAAAAGCAACGAGATTAAGATGTACAAATTGGTAATTACAAAATAATCACAGGGAATTAAAGTTCAGAATAAGGAATATAGTCCACATTATTGTAATAACTATGTATGGTGCCCGGTGGGTAATTGAATTATTGAAAGATCGCTTTGTAAATTATGTAACTGTCTAACCACTATACTGTACACCTGAAACTAATATAAATACTGAATGTCATCTGTAACTGAAATTTTTTAAAAGTCCTGCTATTAATAAATACAATTTCTTTCTATTTAATTAGATCTTTTCTCTCTCTTTTAGTACAAATTTTAATATTCTCCAATAAAGATCTTATATATCTTTTGTTAGACTTACCCCTTGATACTTTTTAGTTTTGTTTCTGCCATTAAAAATAGTTATCTGGACTTCCAGCCAAGATGGAGGCATAGGTATAGGTGGAAATACTGTATCTCCTTGCACAACCAAGTTTATGAACAACAAAGATTTAGAAACCAGAATGCAACCAAAACAGAAAGAAAATTGAACTGTACTGAAGTCCGACAACAACGAATTATTCATCCAGATCGGTAAGAGGGGCAGAGTCAGCGTCTAGCAGAGAAGGGTCCCAGCAAGAAAAAGCAGCCGGACCAACCCAGGTGCGCAGGCGGCAGTTGGCAGATCCCAGGCGTGGGGTGGCAATGGGCAGACCCAGTGAGGGCACGCAAGACAGCTGGCTGACCACGGACACACACTTGTGCCCAGATAAACCAGGCAAAAAACGAGCAGTGAGACAGACCACGCCAACCAGGGCCCCAGCGCCAGGAATCAAAGCCTAAAAGCACCAATTGGAAAAACTTTTGGGGGTCAAGGTGCTGGGAGAGGCTCCCAAGCTCACAGAGAGTTCACTGGAGAGATTCACAGGGTGTGGAGGGTGTACAAGCCCACACATCCAGGAGACAACACCAGAAGGACCCAATCTGCGTTAGGGAAGCAGCAGAGGGGACTGAAATCCGAGAGAGAGCAGAAAAAACACCATTGCCCCTCTCTGACCCGGCCCCCACATACAGCGTCACAACCCAGTGACCTGGGTTGCCCCGCCCTGGTGAACACCTAAGGCTCTGCCCCTCATACGTAACAGGTGCAAACAGACCAAAACATTATGGCTCAAGAAGAATAGCTTAAAGCCCCAGAGCTAATACTTCTAAGCAACAAAGAGATAGCCAACCTATCAGATGCAAAGTTCAAAACACTGGTGATCAGGATGCGCACAGAACTGGTTGATTTCAGTCACAAATTAGATGAAAAAATGAAGACTACACTAAGTGAAATGAAGCAAAATGCACAGGGAACCAATAGTGATGGAAAGGAAACTGGGACTCAAATCAATAGAGTGGACCAGAAGGAAGAAAAAAATGACCAAACAGAAAAGAATGAAGAAACAAGAATTCAAAACAATGAGGAGAGGCTTTGGAACCTCCAGGAAATCTTTAAACATTCCAACATACAAATTATAGGGGTACCAGACGGGGAAGAGGAATAGCAACAAGTCGAAAACTTATTTGAACAAATAATAGAGAAAAACTCCATTTTGGCAAAGAAAACACACTTCCAGGAAGTCCAGGAAGCTCAGAGAGTGCCAAAGAAGTTGCACCCAAGGAGGAACACACCAAGGCACATCATAATTACATTACCCAATATTAAAATGAAGGAGAGAATCCTAGAAACAGCAAGAGATAAGGGGACAGTCAGCTACAAAGGAATGCCCATCAGACGGTCAGCGGATTTCTCAAAAGAGACCTCACAGGCAAGAAGGGGCTGGAAAGAAGTATTCCAACTTGTGGAATCCAAGGACCTACATGCAAGATTGCTCTATTCAGCAAAGATTTCATTTAGAATGAAAGGGCAGATAAAGTGCTTCTCAGATAAGGTCAAGTTCGGGGAGTTCATCATCACCAAGCCCTTATTATATGAAATGTTAAAGGGACTTATCTAAGAAAAAGAAGATAAAAAATATGAACAGTGAAAGGACAGCAAACTCACAGTTATTAACAATCACACCTAAAACAAAAGCAAACTAAGAGGACAGCTAGATCAGGAGCAGAACCATAGAAATGGAGATCACATGGAGGGTTAGCAACAGGAGGGTGGGAGGAGGAGAAGGGGGGAGAAGGTACAGAGAATAAGTAGCATAGATGGTAGGTAGGAAATAGACAGGGGGCAGGGCAAGAATAGTATGGGAAATATAGAATTGAAAGAACTTGTGACACATGGACATGAACTAAAGTGGGGAAATGGGGGGAGGGGGTATGCAAGGTGGAGGAGAATGAAGGGAGGAAAATGGGACACCTGTAATGGCATAATCAGTAAAACATTTTAAAAACTTATCTTCTTGAAAGGTCTTTTTCTGTGATTTCAACGTTTCTTTTGTTCTGTCTCTTTTTCATTTATGTACAACATATATTCAGTAGAGCATATGAATCTGAAGTGACAGCTTGATAATTTTTATAAGTATGTACCTGCCACCCAGATGTTATGTTTTTAAATGCCACCCAGATCCAAATATACAACACCTCCTATACCTGAGAAGACCTTTTATGTCTCTCTTCCTAGTCAATACCAACCACCTGGACCCACTAGAGTTAACCACTACTCTTACTTCACCATTAGATTAGTTTGCCTGTTTCTAATTGCATAGAAATGAAATTACTCAGTGTGGCTCTTTTGTGTGTGTCATCTTTTGCTAAACATAATGTGAAATCCATCAGTGCTGTAGAGAAAACAGTAGTCTTCTCTTTTCTACTGCTGTGCAGAATTCCACTGGAGGAATAAATCACAACTGATTCATTTATTCTATTCTTGATGGACATTAACATTGTTTTCAGTTTTGGGCTATTTAATTACATTGTTCCATGTCTTTTGAGGAATATACACACTGATATCACTTGAGCACATAACTAGAAATAAAACTGTAGTGTCTTAGGCAAGTATACGTCTCCCTTTAGTAGACAATGCCAAATTGGACTTTATGAATATGATACCAGTAATCACCCTAAATGTAAAAGGTCTGAATCCACCAATCCAAAGGTACAGAGTACCTAGATTAATTAATAAACAAGACCCAACTACATGCTGCCTGCAGGAGATCCATCTCAATTCCAAAGACAAACATAAGCTCAAAGTGAAAGGACAGATGATACTTCATGCAAATGGTATCCAAAAGAATGCAAGTGTAACCATACTTACATGAAACATAATAGACTTCAAAACAAAAAAAGGTACAAGAGACAAAGAAGGATATTTTAAGATAAAGGGAACAATCTGTGGCAAAGACACAAAACATTTATTAATATATATGCACTAAACTTAGGAGTACCAAAATATATCAAGCAATCATTAACAACCCTAAAAGGATAACTAGCATCTCAATAATAGTAGGCAACGTTAACACTTACTCACACTAGTACCATGGAGAGAGAATGTCAAAAGGAAACAGGGGGCTTTAACTGATACATTATATACCAGAGTAACTTAATAAATATTTCCAGAACTTTCAATCCAAAAGCAACAGAATACATATTCTTCTAAAATGCACATGGATAATTCTATGGATAGTCTATGCTAGGACACAAAACAAGCCTCAATAAATTAAAAAAACTAAAATTATATATCTTTTCTGACCACAATGGTATGAAACTAGCAATCGACTACAGAAAGAGTTTGAAAAATCACAAATATGTAATTAAAAAACACACTACTGAACAACTACGAGTCAATGAAGAAATAAAAGCAGAATTCAAAAGATACACAGAAACAAATGAAAATATAACATACAAAAATATTTGGAATGCAGCAAGAGTGGTACCTACAGGAAAGTTTACAGCAATACTGACCTACCTAAAGAAATAATACCTCAAATAAAGTCTAACCTTACACCATAAAGGGGGGAAAAAACAAAACAAAACAAAACACTGAAAGCCCAAAGTCTGTATGAGAAAGAAAATAAGAAATATCAGAAGATGAAAGCAATATGCTCAAAAAAGACAACAAAAAAGATTAATGAAACTAAAAGCTGTTTCTTGAAAAGACAAAACTGACTTACAAGCTCAACTCATCAAGGTAAAATAGAAGATTCAAATAAAATCTGAAATAAAAGAAAAATTGTAACAGATACCCAAGGAAAAGAAAGGATCATAAAAGAATACCACCACCAAATTGGATAATTGAAAATGAACAAATTTTGGAATCATAAAACCTTCCCAAATGTGAAGAAACAGAAACTGCGAACTGGCTGATTACTTCTAAGGAAATTGAAAGGGTAATCAAAAACCTCTCTTATTCAAAAGTCCAGGAACAGACGGCTTCCCCTGGTGGGTTCTAATAAACAGTCAGAGATTAAATACTTATCCTTCTCAAACTCTTCCAAGAAACTGAAGAGGAGGAAATGCTTCCCAACTCATTTTGCAACACAGACTTTACCCTGATAGCAAAAACAGGCAAGGGCAACACAAAAATAGAAAAGTACAGGCCAATATCTGTGATGAAAACACAGATGTAAAAATTCCCAATAAAACATGAGCAAATTAAATACAAAAGTACATTTAAAAAAACCATACACCATAATCAAGTGTGATTCATTTTAGGGATGTAAAGATAGTTCAATATCTGCAAACCAATCAACATGATAACACCACATTAACAAAATGAGGGATAAAAATCATATGACCATCTCAATACATACAGCAAACCTGACCAGTGTGGCTCAGTTGGTTGGGCATTGTCCTGCAAAGGGAAAGGTCACTGGTTTAATTCCTGGTCAGGGCACATGCCTGGGTTGCAGGTTCGCTCTCCAGTCAGGGGGTGTATGAGAGGCAACCTACCCATGTTTCTCTCTCACATTGACCTTTCTCTCCCTTTCTTTCTCCCTCCCTTCCCCCCTTCTCTAAAAAATGTAAATAAATAAAATCCTTTTTTAAAAGATATGGCAAGATACAACACTCATTTATGATTTAAAACATTCAATAAAATAGGCATAGAAGGAAAGCACCTCAACATAATAAAGGCTAAATATGACAAATCCACAGCTAATTTTACTAAACGGTGAAAAACTGAAAGTTTTTCCTCTAAGATCAGGAACAAAACAAAAATGACCACACCACTGTTGTTCAACAGAGTACTGGAAATCCTAGTCAGAGAAGTCAGGCAAGAAAAAGAAATGAAAGGCATTCCAAATTACAAATGAAATAAAATTGTCACTATTTGTAGATGAAAAGATTTTATACATAGAAAACTCTAAAGACTCCTCCCCAAAACTACCAGAAGTAGTAAACAAATATAATCAAGTTGAAGGATACAAAATCAATACATAAAATCTGTTGTGTTTCTATACACTAACAATGATTTTCAGAAAGACAAATGAAGAAAACAATCCTATTTATAATGACAACAAAAAAGATATAATACCTAGAAATACATTTAACAAAGGAGGTGAAAGATCTATACACTGAAAACAAGGTATTGTTGAAATAAACTGAAGACAGAAATGGAAAAATACTCCATGTTCATGGCTTGGAAAAATTAACACTGGTAAAATGTCTACAATACTTAAAGCAATACCTATCAAAATTCCAACAACATTTTCCACAGAAATAGAACAATAATAAAAAAAACCTCCTCAAATTTGTATGGAATTGCAAAAGATCCTGAATAGCCAAACCAACCCTAAGAAAGAAGACCAAAGCTGAAGGTATCATACTCTCTTATTTCAAACTACACCACAAAGGCACAGTAATCAAAACCATATGATATTGGCAGAAAACAGACACACAATGAAACAGAACTGAGATTCCAAAAATAAACCTACACATATAATGACAAATAATTTATGGCAAAGGATCCAAGAATATAGAATAGATAAAGAAAAGCCTCTTCAATAAAAAGCATTGAGAAACTGGACAGCCACAGGCAGAAGAATAAAATCAGGCCACTATCATACATTATACACAAAAATTAACTCAAAATTGATTAAATATTTAAATATAAGACCTGAAACAATAAAACACATAGAAGAGAGTATAGGCATTAAGTTTCTGGACAATGGTCTTAGTGGAGTTTTGTGAACTTGATATCAAAGGCAAGGGAAATGAAAACAAACATAAATAGGACAACACCAAACTAAAAAGGTTCTGCACAGAAAAGAAAGGCATCAACAAAATAAAAAGGTAGCCAATTGAATGGTAAGATATTTGTAAGTGATATTTCCAATAATAAGTTAATATTCAAAATATATAAAGAACCCATTAAACTGAACAAAAAAACAAGCCATCTGATTTAAAAATGGGCAGAGGACACGAATAGATATTTTCCTAAGGAAAACACACAGAAGGCCAACATACACATATAAAATGTTCAACATCATCAATTGTTAAGTAAATGCAAATCGAAACCACAATGAGATATCATCTCACAGCAATTAGAATGGTTATTATGAAAAAGGTAAGAAGTGACAAATATTACACTGGATGTGGAGAAAAGGGAAACCTCATACACTGTTGATGGAGTTGTAAATTGGTATAGCCACTATGAAAAAAAATGACAAAGGTTCCTCAAAGAATTCAAAGTACAACTACCAGATGATTCAGTAATTCCTTTTCTGGTTATCTATCCAAAGAATACAAAAATACTAAATTGAAAAGACACATGTACTCCTATGTTCATTACATCTTTATTTATAACAGCCAAAATAGAGAAACAACCTAAGTGTCCATCAGTGAATGAATGGATAATGATGTGGTATACACACACACACACAAATGGAATAGTTAGCCATAAAAAAGATACAATATTGTCATTTACAGTAACATGGATGAATCTTGAGAGTATTACACTAAGTGAAGTCAGACAGGAAAGGACAAAAACTGTAGATTATGCTCATATGTAATATAAAACAAAAAGGAAACAAATGAACAAATAAAACAAAACAAAAACAAACTCCCAGACACAGAAGGAAAAGGCCCTAATTAAGGAAAAGGAGATTGGGGGAGGGTGAAATAAAGGGGGTTAAATATAAGGTGACAGATGAAAACTAGACTTTTGGTGAAGAACATGCTATAGTGTATACAGAGATTGAATCATAATGATGTATGCCTGAAACTTACATGTTACTAACCAATGTTGCTGCAATAAAGGGAATTAAATTCATTTAAAAAATAATTCTGAAAAAGCAAATAATAATGCTCTACCAATTTTTCCTATCTGAACTACATATTTCATTTGCTCTACAACTTTACCAATATTTAGTATTGTTTTCCTTTCAATTTTAGTCACTCTGGTATGAAGTGGAATCTCATAGTTTTAATTTGCACAACTTTTAAAATATATTTTATTGATTAGGCTATTAAAGTTGTCCCATTTTTAATCTGCATTATTCTAACAGGTGATTAATTGCACTGAGAATCTTTCCCAATGTTTACTGGTCACTTGGGTATCTTTACTTGTGAGGTAACCACAGAAGACTTTGGGGAAGAAGGATTTGTAGGAGTTTTTAAAATATATTCTGGACTTCAGTCTTTTGTCAAATTTAAGTATTGCAAATACTCTCTTCCACTCTATGGTTTGGTTTTCCACTCTTCATTGTACCTCTGATGACCAAATGTTTTTAATTTTCATGAACAGCAAGTTATCAATCTTTTGTGGTTAATGCTTTTTTGTATCCTATTTAAGATCATTTAAGAGATTTTCTTCAAGAAACTTTGTTATTTTACCTATCACATTAATGTCTATGATTCATCTCAAATTAATTTTTGAAAATGACAGAGGGGACAAAGTTACCCTGGAAATCATAACACATTACTTGCCAATCTAAAGTAAATAATATATCTACCTTTCTCTTGAAGTTAAGAAACTCAGAACAATTTGAATCCATTTACATAGCTTCCAACTAAAACAACATTGTCATATAATTTAATTTTACAACATATTTTATCTCAGCCCTGAAAATCCTATTGTATTTGTTTTATACAATCAGTTTGGTTACATTTATATACATATTTACAGAACACTTCCTTTGCTCCTTAATCCTTCTTATATCACAAATTTCCACCTGGGATAATTTTCATACAATCTGACTGGGGTATACCACTTAGAATATCTTTAATAAGTATTAAATGGTGAAAAACTTTTTGCTTAAGATCATTTTTATTTTGCTTCATTTCTGAAAGTTTTCATGGGACACAGAGTTCTAGGTAGGCAGCTATTTTCTTTAAGCATACGGAAAATGTCCTAATCTGTCATTTCTTTCATTGTCGGAAGAAATTGTAACAGAAATTTAAAAGTACTTGATATGGTTGATAACAATGTAATTACATATAAAACCTATTTGTTGGGAGTAGGATTCGGGACTGTGAAAGAAACCAATGTGTTGCAGCCACCATGATCACAGCAGGTCTAGGGAGAAACATTCAGGAGAAAGGCTAGAGTAACACTATGGTACTGGAATGAAATTGGATGTACCACTGTAAAAATCATATAGTTCTCATGGTTTTTGATATTGGTAAATAAGAGAAATGGCATATAGAGAGGATGAGGGTGTGTGTGTGTGTGTGTGTGTGTGTAAGTCATTACATATACACAAATTATCTGCCAAGAACGTCTAAAAGCACTGGGGTCACAGTATCAATAAGCAGACCTAGCACACAGATTCTGTTCCAAAATACCAGTCTCTGCCAAAAGGAATCAGGAGCTCTCAGAGACATGGTGACTCCAGGGCTGAAGAGAAAATACAAGATCTGCCTAGAATACCTTCTTCCACCAAAGAGTGAGTGAGTGAGTGAATGCTTCCAGAATAATGGTGACATATCAAAAATACACAGGAACCAGTTTAAAAGGGCTGTCACTGGCAGTGGGGAATAATTTGGATATCAAAATAAACCACAACGGCAATAGATTATACCCTTTGACTAAAAGAAATATCCAAGAAACTACACCAATTTAAATAAGTATTTGGAGAGAGTGGAAACCTCTAACTTACAGAATTCCAAGTAATGTTAAAGGACTGGAAAAAAATTTTATATCTTCAAATTACAGCTATCTAATTAATACATTATATAGTTCAATTAATCATTAGATGCTAAATTAGGTAAAAGTTTAATAACAAGATATCTACATTGTCTCAAGGTATCTCTCCCTCATATTTGTTAATTACTTATTGATATGTGAGACAAGCTAACATTATCAGTAATGGGATAAATCAACAAAATGTATCTCCTGATATAATACACCAGGAAAAACACATCATCACTTCTGTGGTGTTCCTACAGAAGAATCAAACTTGAATCTAACCATGACAGAACATCAGACAAATTTAATTTGCAGGATATTCTACAAAGTAATTAGGCTATACTCTTTAAAAATGTTGAAGTGATGAAAGATGAGGAAAAAGAGATTTTTTTATACTGAAAGCACCTAAAGAAACATGGCAACAAACTGAAATGCTGAAATAATTATAACAGGCTTTTCACATACATGAATACTTAGAGGGATGTTCTACAGTTGTACGTGACAAGGGACAATTCTTCATTGTGTAAGACTATCCCCTGTTTTACAGAACTTTAATATCTCTGACACTTATCTACTATATGGCAGAAGCAACCCTCCATTACTACCATGACCAAAATGACTCACATAAAATTTCCCAAATATACCTTCGGGAGACATTTACTGCCCCTAAAAAGAAGTAGAGCCCTCCATAATCTAGTCTTCCCTCTTTCACTCTCTCCCTAACCACACTGGCCTCCTTACTGCTCTTTAACACACCAGGCACACTCTAACCTCAGGGACTTAGTACATGCTATTTCTGTCTGGAATGCTCTTGCTAATGATACCCAAATGGCTTATTCGCTCATCTTCTTCAGAAAGTTGATCCAATATTTTCTTGTCATGTCTTTCCTTGACTATTCTGCTTTGTTTCCCTGGCATCCTACCAACTGACATATTATACATTTTACTTATTTATTTGGTAGCTATCTGTACCCTCTCACTTAAAGGTAAGCTTCAGAAGGAAACAATTTCTGTCTATTTTGTTCAGTGATATATCCTCAGCAAATAGACTGGCACATATTAAGCATTTTTAGAATGAATGAATAAATTTCAAACATTAGGGGAATGATTCGTGTTATATTCATATTATGAAATACCATATGACCATATAAAATTATAGTTCTAGAGTAGTTTTAAGGGAAAATAGTCATATATTTAAGTTTAAAAAGTAGCACCCAAAAATACACACACAGTTGCGGCCAATATGAGTTCACTAAAAACAAGTCATACTAGACAAACTGTAGTTCATAATCCCTCAAATAACAAATTGGAGGAAGTCAAATATAAAATGGTGAATAATAAAGTACTTAACCTCAGTTGTCAGAAAATCTTATTTGAAAAGTTTTAGACTTTGCCCCAATGACCATGTCTTACTGAACATTTTTATCAAATATACGGACAAAAACAGTTACATAAATGGCAATAGGATAAAGAGATATTTAATACAACAGAAGAACTAACTGAAACTCAGTATCATTCCAATAATCTTGAACATTGGATATAAAATCAATAAGAAGAAAGACAGCACAATCTGAAAGAATTATATGCAGACTTCCAGCCAAGGTGGAGGCACAGGTAGACACACTGTGCCTCCTTGCACAACCAAAATAAGGACAACAATAATTTAGAAACAACACCAACCAGTACCAACAGAAAGTTGAACCGTATGGAAGTCCTACAACCAAGGAGTTAAAGTGGACACATTCACCCAGACCAGTAGGAGGGGCAGAGTCCCCAGGCCAGGAGGAGAGGAGTTGCAAGCAGTGGCCGAACCCAGTCAAGTGGTGGATTATGGAGGGGTGTGATGCATAAGGTAGCTCTCGGACCCGGTGGTCCCACATACCCCTGTAAATAAACCAGGCAAAACCAGATAGCGGGATGGACTGCCCAACTCAGGGCTCCAGCGAGGGGAAATAAAACCGCAAAATACCAATTGAAAACACCTGTTGGGGTTGAAGAGCCAGGAGAAACTCCCAGCCTCACAGGAGAATTCGTTAGAGAGGCCCATAGGGTCTTAGAAGGTACACAAACCCATCCACAAGGTAATCAGTACCAGAAGGTCCCAATTTGCTTGCAGGTGAAGTGACCAATAACCGGCAGAGGGCAGATCAAGCGCCACTGTTCCCTCTTGGACCCCTCCCCCACACAGTGTTAAAATCCAGCCACGTGATTGCCCCGCCCAGGTGAACAACTAAGGCTCCTCCCCTCACTACATAACAGGCACATTAAGGCAAACGCCCCACCCTTCAAAAATGGCCCAAACGAAAAAACAGATCAAAGCTCCAGAAAAAATAAAACTAAGTGACAAAGAGATAGCCAACCTATCAGATGCAAAGTTCAAAACACTGGTGATCAGGATGCTCACAGAACTGGTTGATTTTAGTCACAAATTAGAGGAACAAATGAAGGCTAAACTAAGTGAAATGAAGGGAAATGAAACCAATGGAGTGGACCAGAAGAAGAAAGAAGCATTCAACCAGAACAAAATAAAGAAACAAGAATTCAAAAAAGTGAGGAGAGGCTTAGGAACCTCCAGGACACCTTTAAATGTTCCAACATCTGAATTATAGGAGTGCCAGAAGGGGAAGAGGAACAGCAACAAGTGGAAAGCTTATTTGAACAAATAATAAAGAAAAACTCCATTTTGGCAAAGGAAACAGACTTCCAGGAAGTCCAGGAAGCTCAGAGTCCCAAAGAAGTTGCACCCAAAGAGGAACACATCAAGGCACATCATAATTACATTAGCCAAGATTAAAGATAAGGAGAGAATCTTAAAAGCAGCAAGAGAAGACAGTTACCTACAAAGGAGTGCCCATCAGACTGTCAGCAGATTTCTCCAAAAAGACCTTACAGGCAAGAAGGGGCTGGAAAGAAGTATTCCAAGTCATGAAAGGCAAGGACCTACAGCCAAGATTGCTCTATCCAGCAAAGCTATCATTTAGAATAGGAGAAGAGATAAAGTATTTCCCAGATAAGGTGAAGTTAAAGGAGATCATCATCACCAAGCCCTTATTTTATGAAATGTTAAAGGGACTTATCTAAGAAAAAGATGAAAAACATGTATAGTAAAATGACAGCAAACTCACAATTACTAACAATCACACCTAAAACAAAAACAAATTAAGCAAACAACTAGAACAGGAACAGAACCATAGAAATGAAGAACACATGGAGAGTTATCAACAGGGGAGTGGGAGGAGGAGAGAAGGGGAGAAGGTACAGAGAATAAGTAGCATAGATGGTAGGCAGAAAATAGACAGGGGGAGGGTAAGAATAGTATGGGAAATGTAGAAGCCAAAGAACTTATATGTACAACACCTGGACATGAACTAAATGGAGAGAATGTGGGTGGGAAGGGGTGCGCAGGGTGAAGGGGAGTGAAGGGGGGAAAATGGGGCAACTGTAATAGCATAATCAATAAAATATATTAAAAATAAGTAAAAAGATAGAAAAAAAGAATTATATGCACAAGACATCAGAGTAGAATTTGGTTACTTCACGTTTTTTAAAAAACACCACAGTATGATATGCCCAGAAGTAATAAAAAAATACATTAGCTAAAAGAGAATTACTACATTTACTTTATGCTAGTCAGAACATATGAAATTTTGTGCTTAATGTAATTTGAAACAATATATTTTAAGAAGAATAGCTTTTGAAAACTAGAGTCTAGCATTATTATGCTAAGTGTAAAAAGCCAGGCAGTGAAAGACAAATACCATATGATCTCACCTAGAAGTGGAACCTAATCAACAAAACAAACAAATGAGCAAAACAGAACAAGATACATGAAAATAAAGAACAAGCTGACAGTGACCAGGGAGGGGGGATAACAGGGGAAAGAAGGGAAAGGGGCAAGTCAAGGAACACGAATAGAGGAGACACAGGCATAGACAATGGGAGCTGGGGGAAACAGGGTCAGGGACAGCAATGGAGAAAAAGGTGGGGCAACTGTAAATGAACAATTTAAAACAAACAAGAAAGAAAGGTACCCAAAGAAAGATAATTTGATTGCTGAGAGGTCTGAAAACATCAGCACTATGATCATTAGTGAAACAAGGAAATGCAGATCACTGGGAGAAATATATACTTTTAAATAATGACAATAAATTATCCATATTTGTTAATTGTGTTTTTCATAAGCATGTGTGAACCTAAAACCCAGTCTAATTTTTATACTTTTAAAAACTTTTCCAAAATTGCTAAGCCAAATAATTATTCCATATCTCTGATGAACTATATTCTAAAAAACTGTATGAATTAGACCATAAAGTCTATGCATATGATAGCTATATCAGTTTTAACGGGAGTAATAATAATAATAATAATAATAACAGTTGCCAGTTACTTAGCACTAATTGGATATCACCCATTCTATGAAGCATTTTGTAGAAATTATCTCATGTAAGCCATACCAAAACCCTGTAGGACAGGTATTATTATACCCTATTACTATTCATAATAGTGGACCAAATGCCCTACTAAGAGAATAAATAAACTATGATATATCCATACACTGGATACTTCCAGAAATAAAAAGTAAACTAAAACTATATACATCTACATAGAAGAATCTCAAAAACCTAAGACTACATGAAAAACACAATGCTCAGAATATACACTATATTAACTCCATCTATTACAAAGTTCAAAACCATACTGAACAGCAAGAAAATCAATACATGTCCCCTGGCTGGTTTAGCTCAGTGGAATGAGTACTGGCCTGTGAACCAAAGGCTGGCAGTTCGATTTCCAGTCTACGGCACATGCCTGGGTTGTAGGCCAGGTCCCTAGTGGGGGTTGTGTGGGAGGCAACCACACATTGGTGTTTCCCTTTCTCCCTTCCTTCCCCTCTCTAAAATAAATAAATAAAATCTTTAAAAAAATAAAATCAATACATGTCAAAATAAGGAGTAAAAAGAGTTATGACTGGGGAAGGGGACACACAGGACTTCAGTGTCATTCTATTTCTATTTCTCAAGATGTTTGGCTGATATGCAGGGATTAAGTTTACTTTATTCCTTATATATGTATGTTTCATGTCTTCTTTTCTGTGCATGAAACAGTTCACAATGGAAGGAAATTAAGTACTATTCAAAAGGAAGTGAGCCCTACCAGGCGAGGCCCAGTTGGCTGGGCATCATCACTCAAAGGGAAAGGCCACCTGTTCAATTCTGGGTCAGGGCACATACCTGGGCTGCAGACCCAGTCCCTTGTTGGGATGCATGAGGGAGGCAACCAACTGATGTCTCTATCCCTCCCTTCCCCCCTCTCTAAAAAGTAAATAAAGAAAATCTTAAAAAAATAAAAGTGATTTATACATAACCTATTATAGTTCTCTGTTCCTAAGCAGAAAATATATATCTGAAATAGCTGGACTTTCTCTGCATCTTGAGATATCACCCTCAAGAGAAAATAAGATTGACGATATATTGATAAAACAAATCTACTCTTATTTTCCAAAAGAGGTAATTTTTTTTCTTTTGTTGTTCAAGTACAGTTGTCTCCATTTTCACCCTGCCACGGCCTCCCGCCCCACCTAACCCTACCTCCCACCCTCAAACCTACCCCCTTTGGCTTTGCCCATGTATCCTTTCATACGTGTTCCTCGATGGACCTTCCCCCACTTTCCCCCATTATCCCTTTCCCCTGTGTCCTGTCAATTTGTTTTTTATTTCAAGGTCTCTGGTTATATTTTGCTTGCTTGTTTGTTTTCAATAGATGAATTTGAAATTAATCAAAACTTATGAAATCTAATCCTCAATCTTAACTTTTGAAGAATTAAGACTCCTAACACTTTAAATCAAACACTATCAGTGACTCAGCTAGAGTCACGAAAGCTGAGGTAAGAGATCTAAATTCTATTACCCTTTCTTGTACATTTTGTCTTTTCATTTCTACATTTTCTGATACCTTGGATAAGTCATCTTGACAAAACAACTTTGCTTTGATCTCTTCTACTTTTCTCCTGTCATCTTCATTTAATTCTGAAATGGAGTAGCCACAGTTGTGAGCCATATTAAACTTCAGATTCCAGGCTGTAGAGAAAGCATAAGACACTTGAGAGAATACAATACAAAAAGTGGCAATTTATCAGTCATTTTAAGAGCACAGATCATCATTATACCTACTTTAATGCCTAACATGTACATATCCAGAGTGAGTTCTCTAAATTACACGACAAACTTAATAGTTATTGAGAGATCATTTCATTGAAAAGTCTGATTTTTTAAAGCCACATTCTACAGACTTTTCTCCATAGAGGCTCCTTTAAATATGATATTCAATCATTTTTATCATAATCTTCCTTCTAATCAGGACATTCCCTTTGCCTTCCCTATCAGCTCAATAATTATTGCCACTTCCATAAGAGCTAATATTTTAAAATAAATAAAACTTGCGAGTTTTTTTGAGAATCAAAATATGCACAAGTGATCAAAGGCCTAGTTTAGGAAGATAACCCCAAGGAAAAGATTCCCAGATAGGCGTCTATTGCTTACAAGTTGTACTTTATAATATATTCTCCACATTGCCCTAAATATTTTTAACGGAATTCCACTATTTGAGATTAAAAGGATTAATATTCTTTCTTAAAACTGTAATCCAAGTTCTAGTGTAAAATACCTTGATTAGTTTTTTCCAGTGTCTACCTAAGATCTGCTCCAAGAATTTTATTAGCAAAGGGGATGAAAAGGTACATGTAGTTTTATGATACAAAGTAATTTAGAGCAGAGCAAACTGATTTTTTTCCTTTGTCTCCGAAATAAGGGTACTATAAGGGAAGGATCAGAGACACACGAGAGCTTTAGGAACACTCCAGCTCCCTACCATCCTCTAGACATCAAAACTTACTTTTCCTAAGACCCTAAACTAGGACTAGCATTAACAATATTAATATCGTGATTTAGCTACATTGTTGGTTAAATGGGCTTATTCTGGATTGCTGGAGATGATGTAATCATCCTACCAGTTCTACAAGAAAATAAATTTGGAATGCCAAACACTTAACTCTAAATAAATTATTAAACTACAATGTTTATAAGCTTCACCTGCCTTCATAACAAATCATCAGTTCCTACCTCGTGCGCGTACCCGGCATTCCTCTTCCTCTGCATTTCTGAGTATTTGTTTAGCATGATTCAATGAAGATTCACATTTCAGAAGGTTTTTCACATGTGCAGCCAGTGAATCTACACTACTACCACCCCCATCATCACTCTCTGACACACACTCTTCCTCTCTGCTATCTGTCATGCTTGTCTTCGGTGAAGCATATGGAAGTAAGTTTAGTAGAACATCAGAAACTGACTCTAAGGAATTACTGTCCCATGAGCAGGAACTTGCATCACTACTTGAATCGCTTTTTATGATAGTCATCATAGGGATAAGAATTTTATCTCCAAAGGTTCCACTAGAGCCTTCAGGTTCAGATCTCATTACAGATTTGGCTGCTTTATATTGCCTAAGGGTTTCATCTAATGCCACTCTAGCTTTGCTTTCTGCTTCCTGTATAGGACTTCTAACTGTAGTTGAATTAATACACTCCCAATTTTCAATGCCTCTCTGGCATTTCAGATTTGTCTCTGTGTTAATATCCTTCTGTATGTACTTGCTGCTTGGGTTCTCCTCTATGAATGGCTTTCTCAGAGGCAAATCTACATTGGATTCATCAGGTGTACAGGGTTCTTTGAAGCAAACAACCTTCTTAGATTGAATAAATGAAATATCACTAACATCTCTGAAAGGTACAAGGGGAGCAGGAAAATTGCATCGTTTCAGTGCTATATTTTCAGCCTCCATTAAAAGTGTCTGAATCTGTTTAAGAGTTTTAGAACTATTATCTGTATACTGGATTTCCTCAGAGCTGACATCTTCAAAACCTGAAGGTTCTGTCTTATTTACAACTCTATAATCAGCTTGAGAATTTAAAGGCATATTGTTGGAGATAATACTAGAGTGAGAAGAATCCAAATTATCTATTAGCCTTTGGACATGGTCTGAAACAAGTTTGTGCTTCTCACTATGTGAATAAATACCAGAGTGACCCGTTGATAACCCAGTGTTCTCATCAGTTTGCCCAAGACCACTTGAGAACTTCGGGGAATCTTCAGTTAGATGTCTATCTGGCAAATCCTGTTGATAGAATATATTTGGTTTTTCTCTGTATGAAAAAAAACGAGGAGGAGCTGTTGGTAATGCAGTTTTCTGGTTATCTGGTTCTAGAATTGTTGATACCTTCAGTACATCTTCAGTTAGACGTTTCTCTGGCAATTCCTGTGCAGACAAAATATTAGATTTCTCTCTGTTTGAATAGGAACTAGAAATAGGTATCCCAGAATTCACATCGGTTGGTTCAGGGACAGGTGAAGCTTTCACATTATCTTCACCTGGCAAATGCTGTTTAAAGAAAATACTGGGCTTTACTCCCCGAGAATAAGAATTATGAAAAACTGTCAGTAACGGAGTCTTCTGGTCATCTGGTCCAATCACAGTTAAATTCTCGGGCTTCTCTCCACGTGAGTAAGAAGTAGAGGAAGCTGTTGGTAACTCCGTCTTCTGGTCATCTGGTAAAACTACAGTTGAAATCTTGGGTTTCTCTTTAAGGGAGTAAGAACTAGAGGGTCCTGCTGATATCTCATTCTTTTGGCCAGTTTGTACAGGAAGAACAAAAACTTTTAAAGTTTCTTCAGTAGTATCTGGCAACTCATGCTGGTAAAAAATACCACCCTTTTCTCTGTATGAGTAGGAACCTGAGGGGATTATTCGTATTCCAGTCTTCTGTTCAGTTGGTCCAGCAACAGTTGAAACTTCCAAAGTTTCTTCAGTAATATCTGGCAACTCCTTCTGGTAAGAAGAGATGGGGCCCTCTCTATGTGAATAGGAAGAAGAGGAAACAATTTGTTTATCAGTCTTCTGGCCAGGCGGTCCAGAAACTACTAAAAGTTTTAAAGCATCTTCATTATGATCTGGCAACTCTTGCTGATAAGAAATGATGGGCTTCTCTTCATGAGAGTAAGAAGCAGAGGTTACTACTGGTATCCCAGTTTTCTGGCCAGCTAGTCTGGAACCCCCTACAACTTTTAAAACCTCTTGAGTAAGATCTTGCTTGTAAGAAATGTGTTGCTTCTCTCTATATGAATAGGAATTAGATGGTACTGTAGGTAGCCCAGTGTTTTGGTCCGCTGTTCCAGGGACACCTGAACCTTTCAGAGCCTCTTCAGTTACATGATTACCTGTCAACTCCTGCTGATAAGAAATAATAGGCTTTTCTTTATGTGAGTAAGAAGTAGGAATTGCTGTTGGTTTTCTGGTATTCTGGTCACCTGGTAGAGAAACAACAGAAATTTTCAAAGCCTCTTCAGATAGCTGACTATCTGGCAAGTCCTGTGGGTAGAAAATCAAGGGCTTCTCTCTTTGAGAGTAGGAAGTAGAAGATACTGTAGGTAACTCTGTCTTCTGTTCAGCTGGTTCAGGAGAAGCTGAAACATTCAGAGTCTCTTCTGTGATATGTCTATCTGGTAAGGCCTGTTGGTAAAAATTAATGGACTTCCCCCAAACTGAGTAGGCACTTGTCGGTACTGATGGTATCCCAGTCTTCTGATCGCCTGGTCCAGGGACAGCTGTAACTTTCAGAGCTTCTTCAGGTAAATGACTCTCTGTCAAGCCCTGTGGGTAGAAAATAATGGGCTCTTCCCTATGTGAGTAGGAACCAGAAGGCTCTGATGGTACCCCAGTCTTCTGGTCATCTGGTCCAGAAACAGTTAAAACTTTTAGAGCCTCTTTATGTAGGTGACTGTCTGGCAAGGTCTGTGGAGAGATAAAAATATGCTTCTCTCCATGTGGATAGGAAGTAGAGGGTACTGTTGGTATCCCAGTCTTCTGGTCAGCTGGTCCAGAAATGGTGGGAACTTTCAGGGCCTCTTCAGTGAGATGAGTGTCTGGTAAATCCTGTGGATAAAAAACAACGGGCTTCTCTCTATGTGAGTAGAAACCTGAAGGTTCTGATGCCAACCCAGCCTTCTGGTCAGCTAGTCCAGGAACAGCTGTAACTTTCAGAGACTCTTCAGGTAGATGACTGTCTGGCAAGCCCTGTGTGTTGAAAATAAAGGGCTTCTCTCTATGAGAGTGAGAAGTAAAGGGTATTACTGGTACCCCAGTCTTCTGCTGAGCTGGTCCAGGGACACCTAAAACTTCCTTACCCTCTTTAGTTAAATAACTAACTGGCAGCTCCTGTTGGTAGATAATATAGGGCTTCTCTGTATGTGAGTGAGAAGTAGAAGATACTGTTGGTATTCCACTTCTTTGGTCAGCAAGTCCAGGAGCAGCTGAAACTTTCAGAGCCTGTTCAAGTACATGACTTCCTGGCAATGTCTGTTGCTGGAAAATGAGGGGTGTCTCTCCATGCGAGTAAGAAGTAGAGGACACTGTTGGTATCCCTGTTTTCTGCTCAGTGGATCCAGGAGCAGCTGAAACTGTCAGAGCCTGTTCAGGTAGATGACTTCCTGGCAATGTCTGTTGCTGGAAAATGAGGGGTGTCTCTCCATGTGAGAAAGTAGAGGTTCCTGTTGGTATCCCAGTCTTCTGGTCAGCAAATATGGAAACAGCTGCAGTTTGCTGAGACTGTTCAGGTAGATGACTCTCTGGCAACTTTTGCTGGTAGAAAAGACTGGGTGTCTCTCTATGTGAGTAAGAAGTAGAGGACACTGTTGGTATCTCTGTATTCTGCTCAGTGGATCCAGGAGAAGCTGAAACTTTCAGAGCCTGTTCAGGTAGATGACTTCCTGGCAATGTCTGTTGCTGGAAAATGAGGGGTGTCTCTCCATGTGAGAAAGTAGAGGTTCCTGTTGGTATCTCAGTCTTCTGGTCAGCAAATATAGAAACAGCTGCAGTTTGCTGAGACTGTTCAGGTAGATGACTCTCTGGCAACTTTTGCTGGTAGAAAAGACTGGGTGTCTCTCTATGTGAGTAAGAAGTAGAGGGCACTGTTGGTATCCCTGTTTTCTGCTCAGTGGATCCAGGAGCAGCTGAAACTTTCCGAGCCTGTTCAGGTAAATGATTTCCTGGTAATGTCTGTGGAAAGAAAATATGGGGCTTCTCTGCATGTGAGTATAAAGTAGATGATAATGTTGGTATCATAGTCACTTGATCAGCTCGTTCAGCAGTGGCTGAAACTTTCAGAGCCTGCTCAATTAGATGACTGTCTGGCAGTTGTTGCTGAGAGAAAATAATCTGTTGCCTCTCTCTGTGTGAAAAGGAACTAGAAGGTACTGTTGTTTTCTCACTTTTCTGGTCAACAGGACCAAGAACAGCTGAAACTTTTGGAGCCTCTTCAGTTTGATCACTATCTGGCAATGTCTGTTGGTAGAAGATACTGGGCTTCTCTCCAAGTAAGTAGGTACTTGGAGGGACTGTGGATAAGTTGGTCTTCTGGTCAGTGGGTCCAGGAACAGCCGAAACTGTTAGAGGCCCTTCAGTTAGATTTCCTCTCAAGGGCTGTGGGTAGAAAATATTGGGCTTCTCTCTTAATGAATACGAACTAGACGGTAGTGTTGATATCCCAGTCTTCTGGTCAGCTAGTTCAGGAACAGCTAAAACTTTTAGTGCCTCTTCAGTTACATGGCCATCTGCCAATATCTGTTTGTTACGACTGTCAGTATGTAGATGAAGAGTATTCTCCACAGAAGATCTTACAACCAACTGAGGGAAGTCCTCAGGGGTCAAGGGTAAATAAGATCCAGTATCTGAATCTCCAGAAGTGGTAGTGATGCCTGCCTTCAAGTTGGATTGAGTAATTTCAGTTATGCTTCCTTTGGAAATATCTCCTAAAAAAAATAAAATTATTTAATTCTGATGATAGTATGTATTTTTTGAATTAAAAAATACTTCTTTTATTCACTAAAAGAAAGGAAACATTCCCTCCTTGGGACTTTACACTCTAGAAAGGAATCCTACAGAAATAGTCATCAAAAGACACAAATATTTACACTCAAACATATTTATTACAAAGTCTTTTAAAGTAGGAATCTAATGTAGAAATAATTTAAATATTCAACTATAGGACAAAAGACTAAAAACAGCAGTATAGGCCCTGGCCAGGTAGTTAATTTGGTTACTGCATCATCCAGATACAACAAGGTTGTGGTTCAAGCCCCAGTCAGGGCACATACAAGACTTTGACTCTCTTTATCTCTCTAATCAGTAAATAAACAATTAAAATTTTAAAATAGCAGTGTAGCCATTTCATAAAATATTATGCAAATCTTCAGGAGATGTTGAAAGAATTTTCAACATGGTATGAAAATGCTGTCTACTTTGGGATTTGATTTCACACTGCTTATAAGCTAACAAGTTACTGTGTCACATATGTTGGCATAAGATATGACACTCCTCAACCAAGACAAAATATTTAATTGCATGGCATAGTTAAGGCATCAGCTTATTTCATGCTTTGCGTTTATTTCAAGTAATACAAGAGCAATGCAATATGGCCCAGATGGATGCTATGCTAATAAGTGTACCCCTAATATGTATTTTTAACTATCTGAAACTGTAAATCCTCTAAAAAGTTTTTAACTACATGAAACTGTAAATCCTCTAAAAGAAACTGTAAATCATGAACTTAATTCTATATGGCATATATAGTCAGAACTGTATTGTAGAAATATAAGTTCTAGGTGGGAAGAGGACGCAAAACTGTAAGCAGTACTAACTGAACTTTCTGTAACAACAGAAATGTTCTATGTTTGTACTGTCAAAGACAGTATCTCTAAATAAAAAATAGTTCTAAGTGGCAGTGGAAAGTAAATAACTGCAATAGCAATGATGAGATTTTATAAATAATGCATTCATTCATTTGTTCATTAAAAAAAATCAAATGTTTACTATGGGCCAGTCACTGTTACAGATGTAGAAAGTGGGAGAGATAAATAAACACAAAGCTTACAATCTAATTCTGTCTCACAAAGCTTTTATTCTTTAGGAAGAAACAAACAAAAAGTAAATTGGTAAAACATATGGTATATACAGCAAATATTATCTATACTTAGCAGACAGAAAAATTAAGTTTCAAAGGTAACAATGTAACAGTGCTGCTCAATGTAAAGATCTTGTTAGATTCTGATTCAGTAGGTCTGGGGTGGGAGCTCAAATTCCAAATTTCTAATAAGCTCCTAGGTAGTACTCAATACTTTTGGTCCACAGACCACATTTCAAGTAATACATATTTTCCTAAAGTTGTACAGTGAGTAAGTAACAAAAACTGGTACTTTAGTTTTCTAATTCTAACAGATAATCTGAACTCTTTTCACAACAGACTGCCATCCTAAACCCACTGACGAGCTTCAAAAAAGTAGCTGAAAATAGACTAAAAAAATAGAATGATAAAAAAAGCCCAAAGGTACCAGAAGAAAAGAAATAACAAAGATTAAGAGTAGAAATAAATGCTTAAAACAGACTGAAAAGGTCAACAAAACTAAGGTATGATTCTTTCAAAAGGTAAATAAAATGGACAAACCTTTGGCTAGGCTCACCACAAAAAAAAAAAAAAAAAAGAAAGAAAAAAAAGGCAGGACTCAATTAAAGTCATAAATAAAAGAGGAAAGGAGGTCCAAGATGACAGCAGAGTAGGTAGAAAGTATATTCATCTCCTCCCAGTATCAAACTAAAATTACAACTAAAATGTGGAACAATCAACCTGAATAACCAACTGAAGACTAGTTGAAGAAAAGTCTTATAACCAAATACTTACAGAAGAAGCCACACTGAAATTGGTAGGTAGGGCAGAGATGCAAAAGGACTGGCCCCACTCCCAGGTGAAGCAGCTGAGATTCCAGAAGGATAACTCAGCTGCAAAGGTTCACCCTTGAGGAGTGTGGAATTGAGATTCCAGACCAAGCTCACCAGCCCAGGAAGAAGCACCCACATAACATCTGGCTGTGAAAATTCACCATGGAGAGAAAGGAGTCTGCTGGAGATGCAGAAGCCCTATTAAAAAGCCAAAGCACAAAATCGCTCTGCTATCACTCACCCTAGGCTTTGGCAGAGGGAGGGCTGAACAGACCAGAGCTGCACGAGAAGACACCAGGGGCTGTGGCTCTGGGAAGAGAGCTGATGGCACAGGAGCCGAAATCCCTGTGCTGAGTTCCTCTCCTACATCACAGACATCTTTCTTGGATGGAGCATTCCCCTCCACAGGCATCAGCTTAGGGCGTTGCAAAAGCCCTACCCTCTGGACTCCTGCAGTGGAGGACTCCCTCTCTTTGCTGAGTCAGCTGTCTGGGCCAGAGCCTAAATGTCTGGGCAGAGTCATGGGATGTCAGTGACTGAGTTGTGTGGCTTTGGGACAGAGGCCATTCCTCCAACATTTCTGTGAATGACATCGATCCCTTCCCCTCACAGGAGATTTGCTAGACTTACTCTCTGGTCTCCCAGTGGCCCCATCCTGGAGAATGCCTGCTCCTCAGGAAGTCTGGGAAGAATTCAAGACTGACTTATTTGTCTGGCTCTGGAGCAGGGTCACTCCCCACTCTTTTCCCCAAGATTGACCAGCAGCTCCTTCATGGAAGATCCTCAAGTCCCACCCTCCTGAATCCTGGTAGAATCTGGGACAGATTGAGTCATGTGGCTATAGCACAGGGGACATTTTTTCCTTGCCCATCACACTGGTACAAAACCTTCCATTTACACGGTCAAATCTTGGTCTGTTTGGGCCTGATAAATTCTGCCAGACTCACCCTGATGACTTCCTGAGACCTCAACTCATCAAATGGGTCTGGGATTAGGGCATGTGGCTAGACTTGGTATACCCTGGGACTTCCACTGAGTGGCCTCAGACTCATCACTAGCACTAAGTTTGAACTGGTGTTAGTCTGGTGAACACCACTCAACCTTATCTGGTGACTCCCTGAGAACCAACCTCAAGCTACTTGAGTACCACCAGAGGCTCTTTCAGTGACTGAGCCAAAAAGGAAGCCAACAGGCAAAGGAATGACAAGGCAGATCATGGAGTGCCTTGGGACTTTTGCTGACCTGTCCCCAGGCTTGGTACTGGTGGAAAGCTGGCCTTGGTGCAGCCTGCCCTTCCTATGCACACCAAGGCCCAGCAGAGGCAGCCACAACTGTGGATAGCTTTGCAGCTTGAAACAGGTTGATCAGGGCCAGTCACATACAGTGTCTAAGAATGACCTAAACCAGAGTCCCTCCCAAGAGGCTTGGAAGAGACACACCCAGTGGCCAGCTTCAGAAAACATCAGAGCAGAATCCAATTAGATTAACAAGCAGCATACCCAAAAAGAGATCTCAGCAAGTACTGGGCCCTGCTGAGTTGGATTCTACTTTGTGTAGTCAGCACCTGTGCAGTAGCTCCTACACTGTGGTCTGGATCATCAATCCTCAGAGCCAGTCACTGTGAGAAACGACTTCATGCATGAGCAGGCCAAATGCAATTAAGATTCAATTACAACAGGAGGGCTCGCATAACCCAGACAAGAGACATTCTTGGAGCATTCAACTCAGGTGGTCAAGCAGACTGTATTACTGGGTCTCATGACACCTACTACATAAAGCCACCCACCAAGATTGGGAGACATAAAGACCTACCTAGTACATAGTACCAAACACCAAGAAGAGGACATCACAAAAAGGAAAAAATGAAACATGCCTCAAATGAAAGAAGAGGATAAATCTCCACAAAAAGAGCTAAATGAAATAAAAGCAAACAACTGGGGATTGCTAATTGATAAATATACAGTTCAAATAAATGGTTACAAGGATGCTCAAAGAATGTAGTAAGAACTTCAAGGAATAGTGAGAACTTCAGCCTGCAAAGGACACAGAAACCATAAAAAAAACAAAACAAAATGAAAGTCAGAAAAGAATACACTAAAAGGAGTAAACAGTAGGCTGGATTAGTGGTGCATCAAATCAGTAATTTGGAGAACAAGCAGCAAACAACAAATCAGAGCAGCAAAGAAACAGAAGTAAATAGAAATAAAAACAGAAACAGAAATACAAACAAAATGAGCATTTTGGGACCTTTGAGACAACATGAAGTATATAACAACATCTGCATTACAGGGATACCAGAAGACAGAGAGCAAAGCATTGAAATCCTAGTTGAAAAAATAATGGCTGAAAACTTGCCTAACCTGGTGAAGGAAAAAGACACAGAAGTCTAATAAGTACAGAGAATCCTAAACAACATGAACCCAAAGAAACACACCAAGACACATCATACTTAAAATAGCAAAGATTAAAGACAAAGAGAGAATCTTAAAAGAACTAAGAGAAAGACAGTTACTTACCTACAAGGGAGCTCTCATAAAACTATTGGCTGTTTTCTCAACAGATACATTTCATGCCAGAAGATACTGATGAAAAACAAAGACCTACAACCAAGACTATTTACCCAGCAAGACTATCTTTTAAAATTGAGAGAAAAACATAAAGCTTCCTAGACAAGAAAAAGCTAAAGGAGTGCATTACCACCAAACCAGTACTACAAGAAATGTTAAAGGGTCTTCAATAAGAAAAACAACAACAAAGAAACATTACTATAAAGATAAAATGACAATAAATACAAACATAACATTAATCACTTTAAATGTGCCCTACTTTGCTGTATATAATGTGCTCCCGTGTATAATGCACACCCATGTTTTTGTGTGAATTATACACAGGATTATTACACCATTATACTTGTGTTATGTAATCATTATACCCATGTATAATGCGCGTTCTTATTTTTCCTTAAAAATTTTGGGCAAAAAAGTGTGCTTTATACACAGCAAAATTTGGTCATGGCTTAAATGTTCCAACCAAACACATAGGGTTGATGAACAGATAAGAAAACAAGACCCATATATATGTTGTCTCTAAGAGACCCACCTCAGAATGAAAGATACACACAGAGTAAGCATAAAGGAATGAAAAGATATTTCACCCAAATGGAAATGAAAAAAAAGTTGGGGTGGCAATACTTATATCAGACAAAACAGACTTGAAATAAAAAACTACAGCCCAGGCCAGTGAGGCTCAGTTGGTTGGAGAGTCATCCCATTAAAAAAAAAAGGTCACAAGTTCAATTACCAGATAGGGCATGTATGAAAAGACAACCTATTGATGTGCCTGCCTCCCATGCCCCCTCTCTCTCTCCAGTCCCAACCCCGCCACCAATCCATTCTCTAAAAGAAATGTAAAAAAACTCCTTGGGGGAGGATAAAAAAAGGGGCTACAAGAAGAGACAAAGCAGCACATAATACAAAAAGGGTCAATCCAACAAGAGGATATAACCCTTGTAAACATTTATGCACCCAAAATAAGAGCACCAAAATATATAAATCCTGATGGACATAAAGGGAGAGATGGATAGTAATATAGTCATAACAGGAGATTTTAAACACCTCACTGATGAGAATTCATAATTTTCCAAACAGAAAATCAATAAGGAAACAGCACCCTTAAATGAAATACCAGATCCCATGAATTTAATTGGTATTTTCAGAGCATTTCATCTCAAACTAGCAGAATATACAACCTTCCCAAGTATACATATCACATTTTCTAGGAGAGACCACATGTTAGGACACAAAATAAGTCAGTAAGTTTGATAAGACTGAAACCATATCAAGTATCTTCTCTGATCATAATGGAAACTAGAAATCAATCATAAGAAAAAACTAAAAAATACACAAAGATGCGGAAGCTAAATAACATGTTACCAAACAATGAATGTGTTAACAATGAGATTAAGAAAGAAAACAAATACCTTGAAAAGAATGAAAAAAACAACACAACAACCCAAAAATCTATGGCACACAGCAAAAGCAGTCCAAAGAGAGGATATAACATCACAGGCCAAAGTTAAGAAATAAAAAAAACCAACCTCAAATAATCTAAATTTATACTTAAAGGAATTAGAAAAAGAATAATAAACCAAGCCCAAGGTGAGTAAAAATAATAATAATAAACATCAGAGCAGAAATACACGAAATAGTATCTTAAAAAAAATACAAAAGATTAATAGAACCATGAGCTGATTCTTTAAAAAGATAAATAAGACTGACAAAACTTTTGCCCTGGCTGGTGTGGCTCAGTGGATTGAGTGCCAGCCTGAGAACCAAAGGGTCACTGATTCCATTCCCAGTAAGGGCACATGCCTGGGTTGCAGGCCATATCCCCAGTAGGGGGTGCACAAGAGGCAACCACACACGGATATTTCTCTCTCTCTCCCTCCTTCCCCTTTCTCTAAAAATAAACAAAATCTTTAAAAAAAAACGAAAAAACTTTAACCAGAGTCATTAAAAAGAGAGATAAGACCAAAATAAATAGGAATGAAAGGAGAAATAACAACTGACACTGCAGAAATAAATATACAAGATTATAAGAAAATATTACAAACTATATGCCCACAAATTGGACATTCTAGATAAAATGAATAAATTCCTAGAAACATACAATCTTCCAAAAGTGATTCAGGAAGAATAAAAAATCTGAATAGGCAGATTACAACTAATGAAACTGAAGCAGTAATCAAAAAACTCCAAAGAAACAAAAGTCTTGGACTGGATGGCTTCACAGGTGAATATTACCAAGTGTTCAAAGATGAACTAACATCTATTCTTCTAAAACTATTCAAGTGGGCTTTATTCTGTGGATACAAGGTTGGTACAATATCTGGAAATCAATAAATGAAAAACAACACTAAACAAAATGAAAACTAAAAATTACATGGTCATATCAGTAAAAGTAGAAAAAAGCATTCATTAAAATCCAGCACCCACTTATCATAAAAGCTCTCAGCAAAGTAGGAATAGAAAAAACATATCTCAACATAAAAAATGTCATATATGACAAACCCACAGCCTATACTCAAACAGCAAAAATTAAAACCTTTTCCGCTAAGACCAAAAACAAATCAGGGATCCCTCATTCAACATAGTATTGGAAGATAGCCACAACATTCAAACAAGAAGAAATAAAAAGCATCCAATTTGGAAAGGAAGAAAGAAGTAAAGCTGTTGTTATTTGCAGATGATATGATAGTGTAAATAAATAACACTAACGATTCCATGAATAGGCAACTTATTCATGTTTCTCTTTCATATCAATGTTTCTCTCCTTCTCTCACTCCCCTTCTTTTGCCTATCCCTTAAAAAAAAATCAAAAAGCTTATCCTCTGGCTGGTGAAGATAAAAAGAAACTAGACCGCCTTCTTAAACCACACACAAGAATAAATTCAAAATGGAATACAGACTTAAATGTAAGACTCGAAACTATAAAAATCCTAGAGGAAAACATAGGCAGTAAAATCTCAAACATTTATCATAGCAGTTATTTTTTTCTGATGTATCTCCACTGGCAAGAGAAACAAATGAAAAAATAAATAAGTAGAACCATGTCAAACTAAAAAGATTTGTATAGCAAAGGAAACCGTCAGCAAAATAAAAAGACAATCCACTGACTGGGAGAACATATTTGTCAATAATACATGTGATAGGGGTTATAATCCAAAATTTATAAAAATCATATACAACTAAACACCAAAAACCAAATAGCCCAATTAAAAAATGGACAAAGGACCTAATAGACACTACTCCAAAGAGAACATATAGATGGACAATGGACATATGAAAAGATGCTCAACATCACTAATCATTACAGAAATGCAATTTAAAACCACAGTGAGCCCTGGCTGAAGGGGTTCAGTGGATTAAGAGCTGGCCTGTGAACCTAACAGTCGCCAATTCCATTCCCAGTCAGGGCACATGCCTGGGTTGCAGGCCACTTCCCAGTTGGGTATGCGTGAAAAGCAACCAATCTATGTCTCTCTCTCACACATTGATGTTTCTCTCTCTTTATCCCTCCCCTTCCCTCTTTCTAAAAGTAAATTTAAAAAAAAACACCCCATAATGAGATATCATGGTACACTGGTTAGAATGGCTATCAACAAACAAGTGCTGGGGAACCCTTTTGCACGGCTGGTGGGGATGCAGATTGGTACAGCCTGTGGAAAGCAGCATGAAGCTACCTCAAAAAATTAAAAATTGAACTGCCTTATGACCCAGTGATTCACTTCTAGAAATATATCCATAAAATCTAGAACATTAATATGAAGCAATCTATGAACCCATGTTCATTGTAGCATTATTTAAATAAGCCCAGATTTGGAAGCTGTCCAAGTGCCCATCAGTAGATGAAAAGACAAAAATAACCTGTCGTACATTTACAGAATGAAATACTTACACATAAAAAACAAAAAAAAAATTAAAAAGGAAATTTTACTTTTATGTGACAGCATGGATGAACCTGGAGACTATTTGTGCTAAATTAAATAAGCTAGTCAGAGAAAGACAAATATCCTATGATTTCACTTACATGTGGAATCTAATGAACAAAATAAATTAAAAATAAAACAGAAACAGACTCATAGATACTGACAACTGACCAACAGTTGTAGAGGAAAGGCAGCTGAGTGGCTAGGTGAAAAAGGTGAGAAGATTAAGCAAAAAAAAAAAAATTCAGACACAGAAAACAGTATGGTGATTGTGAAAGGGAAAAGGGAGTTGGATGAGATAGAAGCAGGTAAAGGGGAACCCCGACTGGTGTGGCTCAGTGGGTTGGGCTTCGTCCCATAGACCAAAACATCACCAGTTCGACTTTCCGACAGGGCACATGCCTGGGTTGTGGGCCAGGTCCCTGGCTGGGGGCACTGGAGATGTAACCAGTCAGTGTTGCTCTCACACATTGATGTTTCTTTTCCTCTCTTTCTCCTTCACTTCCCCTCTCTCTAAAGTTAAATAAATAAAAATTTAGTAAATGTATAAAATTTTTAAGAAAGAAGAGAGTAAAGGGAGGATAAATGACGATGAAAGGATACTTGACTTTGGGTGGTAAACACACAACACAATATAGAGATAATGTATTATAGCACTGTACACTTGAAACTGATATAATTTTATTTCCAAATGTCATCCCAATCAATTCAATAAAAATTGTTTTAAAAGAATGAACAGAGGAGACAATAACTAATACCATAGAAATACAAAAAAATTATGAGACTGCTATAAACAATTATACACCAACAAATTTTACAACAGGAAAGAAATGAACAAAGTCCTAGAAACATACAACCTACAAAAACTGAATTATGAAGATATAGAAAAGCTCAGCAAACCAATTACTAGTAAGGAGATCGAAACAGTTTGTTAGGAGGTATCAGTAACCTAATACCTCCTAACAAACAAATGTTCAGGACCAAATAACTTCATTGGTGATTTGTACTGAATATTCAAAGAATTAATACAATCTTTTCAACCTCTTCTAAAAAAGAGAAGCAAACAATTCTGAATTCATTTTACCAGGCCAGCATAACCCCGATACCAAAACCAGAAAAAGATGCCCCAAGAAAAGAAAATTAAAAGCCAATATCCCTGATGAACAAAGATGCAAAAGTCTTTAATAAAAATATCAGCAAACCAAAACCAATAATACAATAAAGGATCCTATACCATGACCAAGTGGGATTTATCCCCGGGATGCAAGGATAGTTCAACATCTGCAAATCAATAAATGTAATAGAAAACATTAACAAAATAGAAGTTTAAAAATCATATGATCACCTCAGTAGATATAAAAAAAGCATATGACAAAATTCTACACCCATTTATAACAAAAATGTTCACCAGAGAGGGGATAGAGGGAATTATCTCAACATAATGAATGCCGTATATGACAAGCCAACAGCTAACATCATCATATCCAGTGGTGGAAAGGTAAAAACCTTTTCCTCTAATAACAGGAACAAACCAAGGACACCCACTCTCACACATTCTTTTCAATTCTTAGCACTTTATTGAACATAATACTGGAAGTCCTAACCAGAGCAATCAGACAAGAAAAAGAAATAAAAGGAATCCAAATTGGAAAGGGGGAAACAAAACTGTCATTGTTTACAGATGACATGATAGTACACATACAAAATCCTATAGAGTCCATAAAAAAACTACACGACCTAATAAGTGAATTTGGCAAAACAGCAGGTTACAGAGTCAGTATTTAGAAATCAAAGGCATTTTTGTATGCCAACAATGAAATATCAAAAACTGAAAGCAGGGGGGAAAATCCCATTTGATACAGCAGCAAAAACAAATAAAATACCTAGGCATAAATCTAACCAAGGAGGTAAAAGACCTGTACAAAGAAAACTATACACACTGAAGAAAGAAATTAAGGAAGACACAAACAAATGGAAGCATATACTATGTTCATGGATTGGAAAAATTAACATCATCAAAATGTCCATCCTACCCAAAGCAATTCACAGATCCAACGCAATTCCTATTAAAGTATCAATGGCATATTTCACAGATATAAAACAAACATTTCAAAAATTTATATAGAACCATAAATAACCCTGGATAGCTGCAGCAATTTTGAGAAAGAACAAAGGAGGAGGGATCACAATACCTGATATCAAACTGTATTACAAGGCCACTGTAATCAAAACAGACTGGTACTGGCATAAAAACAGGCACATAGACCAATGGAACAAAACAGAGCGCCCAGAAATGTACCCAAGTCTCGAAGGTCAATTGATATTTAACAAAGGGGGAAGAAGAATAAAATGGAGTAAAAATACCCTCTTCAACAAATGGTGCTGGGAGAGCTGAACAACTACGTGCAAAAAAATGAAACTTGATCACCAGTTTACACCATACACAAAAACAAATTCAAAAATTCCTAGAGGAAAACACTGGCAGGAAAATCTCACACATTCCATGCAGCAGCATCTTCACTGGTATGTCCCCTAAAGCAAGAGACATAAAGATAAGAACAAACAAATGGGATCTCATCAAATTAAAAAGCTTCTGCATGGCTAAAGAAAACAGCATTAAAATGAAGAGAGAACCAACTACATGGGAAAATATATTTGCCAATGATACCTCAGACAAGGGTTTGATCTCCAAAATATATAAAGAATTCATACAACGCCACTCCAGGAAGACAAAAAATCCAATTCAAAAATGGGCAAAACACTTGAACAGACACTTCTCCAAGGAGGACATACAGAGGGCCCACAGATATATGAAAAGATGCTCAGCGTCACTAGCCATCAGAGAGATGCAAATTAAAACCACAATGAGATACCACTTCACACTGGTCAGAATGACCATCATAAACAAAGCAACAAACAAGTGTTGGAGAGGTTGTGGAGAAAAGGGAACCCTAGTGCACTGTTGGTTGGAAGGCAGACTGATGCAGCCACTGTGGAAAACAGTACGGAATTTCCTCAGAAAACTAAAAATGGAAGTGCCTTTTGATCCAGCAATTCCACTGCTGGGATTATATCCTAAGAACCCCGAAACACCAATCCAAAAGAACATATGCACTCCAATGTTCATAGCAGCACAGTTTACAATAGCCAAGTGCTGGAAGCAACCTAAGTGCCCATTAGCAAATGAGTGGATCAAAAAACTATGGTACATTTACACAATGGTGTACTATGCAGCAGAAAGAAAGAAGGAGCTCCTACCCTTTGTGACAGTATGGATAGAACTGGAGAGTATTATGCTGAGTGAAATAAGCCAGGTGGTGAGGGACAAATACCATATGATCTCACCTTTAACTGGAACATAATCAACAAATGAAAAAAGCAAACAAAATATAACCAGAGATATTGAAATTAAGGACAATCTAACAATAACCAGAGGGGAGGGGGCAGGGGACAATAGAGGGAAGGGTTTTTAGGAACAACTATAAAGGGCACATGGACAAAACCAAGGGGGTGGGTGGAAGCAAGGGAGGGAGGTGGGTTTGGCTGGGGTGGAGGGGAGTGGCAGGGGGAAAATACAGGCAACTGCAATTGAACAACAATAAAACAGTTTTAAAAAATAAAATAAAATATATTATACCAGAAAACTTAAAACAATGTATTTTTGACTAGATATTCTGTTAATTAAAAACATATACATACATTACTTAAAAAAAAAAGAAATGCTGTTGGGCAAACTGGACAACCAGTGCTGACTGGGATGTGTCAGCTGGTTGGGCATCACTCCACAGAGCGAAAGGCTGCTGGTTTGATTCCTGGTCAGGGCCCATGCCTGGGTTGCAGGTTTGGTCCCTGGTCAGAGTGCATGAGAAAGGCACCCCATTGATGTTCCTCACATCAATGTTTCTCTCTCTCTATTTCTCCCTCCCTTCCCTTCTCTCTAAAAACAAATAAAATTTTTTTTTAAAAACTGAAGCAATATTGAAAGAAAGGAAGAAAGAAAAATAAAGAGAGAAGGAGGGAGAAGGAGAGGGTGAGGGAGAAGGAGAGGGTGAGGGAGAAGAAGAGGGAGAGGAAAAGGGAGAGGGAGGTAGGGAGGGAAGAAGGAAGGGAGTGAGGAAAAGAAAGCAGGATAACCACATGCAAAGTAATGAAAATGGACCACTATCTTACACTACACACGAAAATTAGTTAAAAATGAATTAAGGACTTGAATGCAAAGCCTAAAAGCATAAACTCCCTGAATAAAACAGAAGCTCCTTGACATTGGTCTTGGCTATGATTTTTTTGGATTTGACACCCAAAAGAAAAGAGAAGAAAGGCAAAATAAAAGAACTACATAAGACTAAAAGGCTTCTTTATAGCAAAGGAAACCATCAACAAAATAAAAAGGCAACCTACCAAAAAATTTTTAAATGTTTGCAAATTATATGTATGATAAGGAATTTATATCCAAAACATATAAAGAACTCATACAACTTAATAGCAAAAAAAAACTCCCAACATCCCACAAACTCAAACATTCAGAGATAAAAATATGGCAGATCTGAACAGACATTTTTCCATGGCCAACATATAGATGGTCATGTGGTACATGAAAAGGTGCTCAACATCACTATTAGTGAAGTGCAAATCAATGAGATATTACCTTCCACCTATCAGAATTGCCATGATCAAAAAGACAAGAAATAACAAATGTTGAGAATGTGGAGATAAGGAAACCCTTGCGCACTGTTGGCAGGAATGTAAATTGATGCACCCATTACAGAGAACAATATGGAGGTTCCTTAAAAAATTAAAAATAGATATGATCTAGCCATTCCTTTTCTGGCTATTTATCCAAAGGAAATGAAACACTGACTCAAAAGACGTATATGCTCCAATGTTCACTGCAGCATTATTAACTACTGTTATAAGCCAAGATATTGAAATAACCTACATGTCAATCAGTGGATGAATAAAGAAAATATGGCATATATACAGTGGAATTTTATTCAGCCATAACAAAGAATGAAATCTTGCCATCTGGAAGAACATGGATGGACTTTGAGGGCATTATGCCATGTGAAATAAGTCATAGAAAGGCAAATACTATATGATCCTACATGTGAAATCTTTAAAAAAAACTGAGCTCATAGATAAAGAAAACAGATTGCTGGTTGCCTGAAGCAGAGGGGTGAGAACAATGGTGAAGGAGGCCAAAAGGTAGAAATCTCCAGTTATAAAATAAGTAAGTCATGGGAATGTAATATGAAGCATGGTGACTACAGTTAATACTATATTGCATACCTGAAAGTTACTAAAATAGTTTATCTAATAAGGCCTCATCACAAGAAAAAAATATTTGTAACTATGCATGTTGTAGGAGGTAGGAAAAAAATAGTAAAAGAAAGTAAAGAACAACTACAAGTTATGCTCCTCAAAGTGTAGACTTGTGGTGTTAAGGAATAGATTTCTGACTTTTTCACAGAAGCCTATACGACATATATTGTACTTCAAACTGTCAGAAGCAATGGTGATCATAAACCTATTATCATTTTGAGATATGTTTGTAGAGGTAAGGAATACATGATAATGGATGACACAGTCAGAGTGCTCACTCTCTCAGCCCTGGGAAACAGGAAATAATATACTAACTATGCATGCTACAATATTACTTTATACCTATTGAATCCTTGCAGATTCTTTTTCAGAACTAGAGGGTAGATTAAAAAGTTCTGACTGTGAAGAGGAAGACATTTGCCCAGAAAAAGAATATAATATACCAAAATTGTATACTGATGCCTCTTGGAGAGGAGATGGACAACGTGGTTAGGATCTGAAGAACACGTTACCCACTGAGGCCAAATGCTTATTAACAGAAAGCTTCCTTAGGAGACAAAGACTGTATGCTTTTATTTCCCAAAGTATAATCCAAACTCCTCTGTGACATAATTTATTTAGAACAACAGGCAAGTTCTCTATTTCTCATGGACAAAAATGAGGTGCAATTCCAGTTTCCTTTTACATATAACTAAGGGATTCTTACTAATAGTCATTCCAAGCGAGTTATAGATTATTAATATTAGCACATAAGAAAGTAACATATTTCTGGATTTCCAGAACTGTAATTCAATCACTACTAAGAGGTCTGGGCTGTCCTAAAAAGTGCCTACTTATTCTGTGCATAAAGCAAGCAGAAATTCCTACAGTTTGAAAAAGGACATTGGTAATATTTTAAATTGGTTTTTGTTTTCATTACTGTTATTCTTGTTTTCTAATGAAAAAATCACTGTAACTTTATCATTTTTCCAATTTTCTAATTATTAACTATTGATAACTAGATCATTAGTCACAATTTTATCATGGGTTATTCAGTTAATCTTTGAGTAAACTGAAACTGCTTAGATCGACATTATTTTAAACTTAAATTCTCAACACCAGACTATAACTCATATATATATTATGGTTCACACAGGAATTTTTGATACCTTATTGACAAAGTAGATGTAAATATAACCACTCTAAAGTGCTTATATAATGATACGTAAAAAATGTTGTGTTGTTGACAAATGTATACCATTTGAGTAACTTGCAACACAATTATTAAGTTAAATATAATAAAACTGCTGAGTCTTACAAGTTTATATGGACTGTTAAATCACATATACAAGTTCAGGCTACATCCTAATTTTTTACTGCTATAATTAAATTCTTTTTCTATATAAAAGTGGAAATTGGTGAAGTAAATTGGCTATAATCTCTCTGCACCCCTAATAGGTCAGTGGTTTCAAAAAGCTAAATAACTGCTGGTGGAAACGTTTCCACTGTTGTGGAAAGTTCATGAGCGCTGCACTCTCAAGTTCAAATCCAAAATACATATTTCCTAATAGAATAACCCTGGGAAAGTCATTCCACTCATCCTACGATCTTCGCAGGATTGTAGAGATTTTAAATTAGACATAAAGTGCCTCACAAATATTAAGTGTCTGACAAGTATTAAGTGCACCCTTACTCATGGAAGAGGGGAATAGGAGGAAGATGAAATTTCAGGCTTGATTCCAGGCCTCATCTATAAGAGAACCCTCTCAAAACCCTGCCCCAAAGTCCTCACTAACTCTGAGCCACATCCAGATTGTATCAGGGAGAGAGAGAGAAAAGAGAGCGAACAAGTGAAAACCTACAGTGTTTAGGCTTTCATTGTAAATCACAGCAACAATACTAATGGATAATTAAATCAATTAAGTTCATAGGCAGGGATCACAAACCCCAATAACCACCAAACAACATAAAGACTATATGCCACGAAAGTAATAAGGATGACCCCATACTAATGAGAACAATAAAAGCTTTAAAATAGTGCAAGAAACAAATCTACAGGTCTTCATAATAACTCAAATAAAGTAATTCAATCAGATATAATTTTTATTTTCATTTGATCCACTTTCTTGAGAACTGATCTCCCCAAAAGAGCACAAAACCCACTTCCTTATTTCATCCATCTTCATTGAGTCTACCCTGACATTTCATTCATTTAATATTTAATAATTCATTAAGTCATTCCATAGATATTGAGCACCTTTCATGGCCAGTTGCAAATAAAATATTAATAAAGCCCAGCTCTGCTTTCAAAAAGCTTAAAGTCTTGTGAGAGATAAAACAATACACAAGCAATTACTATACTATGTGTTGAGTGCAGTGATTAGTGGGGATACTATGAGAATATGTATAAGGAGTATCTGATTCTTTCTTAAAAGGTCACTGTGAGTGGTGGAAACTAGAAAATACTTCCTAGAAGCCCTGATCAGTGTGGCTCAGTTGAGTATCATGCTGCAAAGTGAAAGGTTTTTGGTTCAAGAGCCAAAAAACCTGGTCAAGAGCCATGCCTGGGTTCCAAGTTTGTCCCCCAGCTGCGGGTGTATGAGAGGCAACCGATCAATGTTTCCCTGACTCTCGTCCCCTCTCTCTAAAAATAAATAAAGAAAATATTTCCTGGAAGACATCTAAGTCAAGAATGAAAGGATGAAGAGTAGGAATGAGGCACAAGAAGTGGAGGCAGAAAGTGTTCCAAGCAGAGAAAACCTCACCTGTAGGATCAAGGAGACAGAAGAGCCTAGCATAATGAAGAGATGGCAGTAGTTCAATGTGATCAAAGAGACAAGTATGAGACTAAGGAAGTGAGCAGGGACTTTCTATGATGTACCAGGAGTTTGGAGTTTATTATGAAGATAACAATAGAAAGCAAGGGTTTCAAACTAGAAGTGATATTATCAGGTCTGCCTTAGAAAAAAAGACCATTCTGGCTTAATACAGATGATGGATAGGAGGGCAGCAAAGACTACCAGCTTCCCTCTACTAAAGCAGTAGTTCAAAGAAAGAGAAAATATGACCCTGACAATCAATCAGAACCAACCTTAGATAACTGAATAAAGGTGAGAGCGAAGAAAAATATACAAGTTTCTGGTGTGGTGAAAGTAGATGCCCACTTATTGAGAGGAAATATGAAAAAGTAGGTTTGAGAAGATGATCGGTTCTTCAAAGTTCCAAGTTTAAGATGCGATTGGGATGTCCAAATGAAGCTTTTCTACAGGCAGATGGAGATAAACATCTGGAGTACAGACACATTTAGATAGAGTCTTACATTGTAAGTCAACAGCAGATATCACCTCAGAAGTTAAAATCAAAAGTTTCCTACAATGTTTCCACCTGCTACTATAAAACAGCTGAGGCCAGCCCTGGCTGGTGTAGCTCAGTGGATTGAGCATGGGCCTGTGAGGCAAAGGGTTGCTGGTTCAATTCCCAGTCAGGGCACATGACTGGATTGTGGGCCAGGTCCCCAGTAGGGGACACGAGAGAGGCAACCAAACATTGATATTTCTTTCCCACTCTTTCTCCTTCCCTTCCCCTCTCTCTAAAAATAAATAAAATAAATAAAATATTTTTTAAAAAAACAGCTGAGGCCAGCCAGTACTATACAACAAATGATACCCTTAAGTCAGGAAAGAGTTTTCAACACTCTTCCATGTTTTTATTATGTACCAAGATTTTTGTTAAGCAATGGATAGAAATAAAACGTAGCACCCTCTCTATAAAGAAGAATTTGAACAAATTGTTGGTGTACTGTTTTATGGTGAGGCTATAGAGGCATTTAAAATTTAAAAAAATGAGACCAGTCAGAGTGGCTCAGTTGGCTGGGTGGCATCCCACAAAGCAAAAGGTCACCAGTTCAATTCTCAGTCAGGGCACATGCCTGGCTTATAGATTTTGTCCCCAGTCAGGGAGCACACAGAATGTGGCCGATTGATGTTTCTTTCCCACATTGATGTTTCTCTCCCTCTCTTTCTCCCTCTCTTCCTGTGTCTCTAAAATTAAAAAAAAAAAAAGAATAAAATTCAAAGAATGAAGAGAATTCAAAGAATATGGAATAAAGTAACCAAAAATTCTCTTAGAAAAAATGGAACTTGAGTTAGGCCTTAAATTTAAACTAGAATATATAGATATAGTGAAACTAGGAAACAACATTCAGGGAAGGGAAAAAGCATTAATGAAACACAGGAAAAGGGCTGATCATGCCTCTAGAGGTAGAAAAGTAAACAAAATAACAAACAAAGTGGATTGACTGGAATGACCAAAATGTATAAGAAAATGAAAATTAGCTCTGGCTGGGTGGCTTAGTTGATTGGAGCATTGTCGCATACACCAAGAGGCTGTGGGTTCGATCCCCAGTCAAGGCACATGCAGGAGAGGCAACTGGTTAATTTCCCCTCTCACATTTATGTTTCTCTCTATATATCCCCTTCCTCTCTCTCTAAAATCAATAAACACATCCATGGGTGAGAATATTTTTAAAAGGAGAAAATTAAAGTCAGATAAATAGAATTTAGTAGGTCTTGGTAATCAGTCAGAAGACTTTAGATTTAACAGAGGGAAGAAAAATATTATAATCAATGTTCAAAAAGAATATGACAGTTGGGTGTTCTTTTTAATTTAATCTTTACTGTATTCTTTTTCCTTTACCATATAGTCTCCTTTTCCTCACTACCCAAACAATCATCACACTGTTGTCCATGGACAGTTGGTTTTAAGAAAGATAAAAAGGTGTCATAATATAGTGATTATAAATGCAGGCTCTGGAGGAAGATTGCTTGGGTTCACAACGGGCACTTTACCAACTTACCACCTATGGGGAAAGTTGTTTAACTTCTCCAAGATTCATTTTCGTCAATTATTACAAAAGACAGCAGTACCTATCATCAAAAGTCAGGTATAACTATAAAATATTATCTATGAATATGCTTAGCAAAATAAGCAATCAATAAATGTTAACTATTATTATGATGGGATAGATTTTAGAAAAGCTAGGAAAGTTTCATAGCATAGGTGTCCCCAACTACTATGACTTGAGATCCCTGAGTTTATTCAATATTGCTTGAGAAAGATACTTCACTCTTACCACTCTGGCTCCCTCATTTGATTATTTCTACCAACAGACCAAAAACAAAATGCCTCCAAATTCTTGCATATTCAAAATTCAAGTTGCCTTCTGGTCCCCAGTCAAAATAGCATAAAATCATTTCTCCCTGCTCCACTCTGGAAATAATTCAACAGACGACGATAAAATGACTGAAATGCTGGAAAGAAGGGGGACTGGCTAGGAACCAGAGACTTGAACAAAACAGTAATTTCCAAAAAAACAGCAATAATAACAATGTCCCTGGGTTTTCTTTTTAACTCTATATATCCCAAACACACCTGAGAGAGGCATGTAACTCTCAGTCTCTTGATTCCCAACCCAGAGGCAGAACAAAGCCAAGGTAGGTGTTTTCCTCTTAGATCACACTGGCAGAAACTGAGTGAGAAGCTCACCAGCACTAAGAGGCCCAGAGAGCAGGTCTAGGAAAACAGTCTCCTCTTTAGCAGCCCAACATCCTACATACTCCACCTAGCTGAACCAGAAAGCCTGAAGAAGCACTTTCCATACCCATAGATACCAGCAGGAACTGAGGGGGAGATGAACCGGCACCAATTGCTCAGGAGGCAGGTCAAGGGAAGCATCTCCACCCGATGGGCCAGTATCTCCCATTTCCTAGAGCAGCAGGCCTGGGTTAAAAGCATTCTTTCCCCATAAGCATCACCAGCAGGAATTGAGTAGTAGCCTCAGTGGCACCATTGAATAAAGTAGACCAGAATGCAAGACCTCTTAAACCAAACTGTTTCTGAAACCGTAGCCTACATAAATAGGTCAGGACCTATATGCTACATGTAAATATCATACAACTGCCTGCTAAAATGGAAGATTAAATAGGATCCAAAGTCTCCTAACATAACATCCAAAATGCACACAATTGAAGATCATTTGTGATACCAAGAACCAGGAAAATCACAGGTTGGATGAAAAAGATAAGATGATGCCAACACCAACAAGAATCAGATAATGGAATTAACTGATGAAAATGTTTAAAGCAACCATCTTAAATATTCTAGACCAAGTAATTAAGAATTCTCTTGAAACAAATGAAATAAATTAAAACCTAAGCAAAAAAAAAGAAGAAGTTATGAAAAAGAACCAAATGAAAATTCAAAGTACTGAAAAATGCAATAACAAATAAAAAAAAAATCTCACTAGAGATGCTCAACACCAGAATGGAGATGATAAAAGACAGACTCAGTGAACTAAAGACATATCAATACAATGAACGAATCTAAACAAAAAAGAACAGTGATTTTTTTAAAAAGTTGGGACGGGAGGGCAGGCAATTCTTGGACTATAACAAAGGATCTAACAGTCATACAGACAGAATGCCAGAATTAGATAAGAAAGGTAGGAGGCTAAAAATATTCATAGAAATGATAGCTGAAAACTCCCCAAATTTGGTGAGACATACACTTACAGATTCAAGAAGCTCTGTGAATTTCAAACAAGATAAACCAAAGAAATCTATTCCAAGATCAGCATAATTAAATTTCTGAAAACTAAGATAAAAATTTTTATCTTCATAGCAGCCACAAGCAAAGATGCATTACTTATAGGGGAACATCAATTTGATTGATAGATTTCCCATCTGAAAATCTGAAGGCCAATAGGAAGTGAAACACCATTTTGCAAGTGCTGAAAGAAAAAAACTATTATTAAACATTAGTTCTACATCCTTTTCTATTATCCTTCACAAGTAAATGGGAAATAAAGACATTTCCAGATAAAGAAAACTAGCAGTATTTGCCATATACCAGTCCTCAAAGAAAGACTGAGTTCTCCAAACAGAAAGGAAATAGCAGGAAATACCCAGAAGTACACACAGGAAAGAAAAACAATAGATAAAAATACAGGTGAATATAATGACTACCATTCTCTTCACGGGTTAAAGTGGTAACTCCATGTGCTGTGGTGGTGCTCAATTAATGTAAAACAAATATTAAAACAACTGTATTTAAAAAGTGGGAAGGGTAAAGTGAATTAAATATACATCACTCCTAGAGGTAAAAGTGAACACCAGTTGATAGTTAATATAGTATATATAATTATACTATTTATATATAGTATATATAAATTATGCATGTATACTGTAATACCTAAAGCAACCACTAAGAAAACTACAAAATAAAATAGCCAAAATACTATAGATTAATGAAAATATTCGTGTAACCCATAGTAAAGCAAGAAAAAAGAAACAAAGCAACTAACCAAAAACAAATAAAAGGGCCAACTTTAAGTCCCAGTACATCAATAATTACTGTAAGTGTAAATGGTCTAAGTACACCAACTAAAATATACATATTAGGACAGAATTTTTTAAAAAATGCAACAATATGCTGTCTACAAGAAATTTACTTCAAACATGACATTAAAAGGTAAAGTAAAAAAATAAGAAAGAAATACTGTACAAACATTAATTTTTTAAAAAAATGGTTATAATATCAGAAGAAGTAAACGTCAGGATGAAAAATTACTCAGGACTAAGCATTATTACATAAAAAGGATCAATTAGCCAAGAAGACATAGCAATCCTATACAGGTATACAACATAATCCATATGTGTGATATGATGATAGCAGCAAATATAGGAATGGAAACTGAAAGAGTAGAAACTAAATCTAAATAATAATTTAAGCAAAATACCTGTTTCTTTTCTGCATTCTCCATTGGCCCCCTTTTCCCCTACTATATTCTCTAAGATTCTGTCCTTGGCATTTTGCTTTACCCTGTACTCATGTTCCCTCAGAAAGTTCATCTCTTCTTATAGTGTATAACTTACTCATGGATTGTTGGGGTCTTCCAAATTTACATTTCCCATTTTCAACTGTTTTTTCTTTTAAATATGCTTTATTGATTATGCTATTACAGTTGTCCCATTTCCCCACTTTATTCCCCTCCACCCTGTGCACCCCCTCCTACCTGCATTCCACCCCTTCAGTTCATGTCCATGGGTCATATATATAAGTTCTTTGGCTTCTACATTTCCTATACTATTCTTAAACTCCCCGTCTATTTTGTACCTACCATTTATGCTACTTATTCTCTGTACCTTCACCCCCTCCTACTCCCACACTGATAACCCTTCATGTGATCTCCATTTCTGTGGTTCTGTTCCTGTTCTAGTTGTTTTCTTACTTTGTTTCTGTTTTAGGTTCAGTTCTTACTAACCATAAGTTAGTTGTCATTTTAGTGTTCATATTTTTGATCTTCTTTTTCTTAGATAATTCCCTTTAGGACTGGGTGATGATGAACTCCTTTAACTTGACCTTATCTGAGAAGCACTTTATCTGCCCTTCTGTTCTAAATGAAAGATTTGCTGGATAGAGTCATTTTGGATGTAAATCCTTGCCTTTCATGACTTGGAATACTTCTTTCCAGTCCCTTCTTGCCAAAAGTTTTCTTTTGAGAAATCAGTGGACAGTCTCATGGGCATGCCTTTATAGGTAACTCTCTCCTTATCCCTTGCTGCTTCTAGGATTCTCTCCTTCATTTTAGTCTTGGCTAATGTAATTATGATGTGCCTTTTTGTGTTCCTTCTTGGGTCCAACTTCTTTGGGCTCTCTGAGCTTCCTGGATGTCCTGGAAGTCTATTTCCTTTGTCTTTTCAATTTCTTGCTCTTCCTCTTCTCCTGAGACCCCTATGATTCAGATGTTGGAACATTTAAAGATTTCCTGGAGGTTCCTAAGCCTCTCCTCATTGTTTTGAATTCTTGTTTCTTCATTCTGTTCCAGTTGAATGTTTCTTTCTTCCTTCTGGTCCACACCATTGATTTGAGTACTGGTTTCACTGTTGGTTCCCTCTACATTTTCCTTTATTTCACTTAGCATAGCCTTTATTTTCTCATTTTTTGAAGATTTTATCGATCTTTAGAGGGGAAGGGAAGGAGAGAAGGAGAGAAATACAATGTACAGTTGCCTCTTGTGGATCCCCTGCCAGGAACTGGCCTGCAACCCAGGCATGTGCCCTGACTGGGAATTGAACCTCGATTGTCTGGTTCTCAGGCCCATGCTCAATCCACTGAGCTATACCAGCCAGAGCCATTTTTCCACTTAATTTGCGACCATATTCAACCAATTTTGTGAGCATCCTGATTATCAGTGCTTTGAACTATGCATCTGATAGGCTGGCTATCTTCTTCATTGTATAGTTGTATTTTTTCTGGAGCTTTGATCTGTTCTTTCAGTTGGACCATTTATTTTATCTTGGTGTAATATGGTGTGAAGCCTTAGGTGTTCACCAGGACAGGGCAACCCACATAGCTGCATAGTGATGCTGTATGTGGGGGAGGGGTTCAAGTGGAAATAATGCTGTTTACTTCACTCTGTGCTGGCTTTCAGTCACTTCCCCCACTACCCACAATCAAATTGGGCCCTTTTGCTGCTGATTCCCAGGTGGGTGGGTTTGGGTATGTTCTAGGACCCTGTGGGTCTCTCCAATGAATTCTTCTCTGAGGCTGGGAGTTTCTCCCACTGTGGTCTCAAGCCCAACAGGTGTTTTCAGTCAATGGTTTAGAGGTCTTATTTCCCTGTGCTGGAACCCTAGGTTGCATGGTCTCTCTCACTCCCCAGTTGTTCCTTCCGGATTATGTGCAGGCAAATGTGGGACCCCCTGGTCTGAAATCTGCTGCCTCACCGGGTCTGCCAGCTGCCACCTTGCCCGCCCTGCTCCACCAGCCACCACCTTGCCATGAGTTCTCTCCACCCTGGCTGCCCGTCTCTGCCCCTCCTACCAGTCTGGATGAATGTTTCTTCTTTAACTCCTTGGTTGTCAGAATTCCATACAGTCTGATTTTTTGTCAGATCTGGTTGTTTTTTGTTTTTGAATTTATTGTTGTCTTTCTTTTGGTTGTGCGAGGAGGCACAGTGTGTCCACCTACGCCTCCATCTTGGCCAGAAGTCTCAACTGGTTTTGAGGATACCCAAAATTGAATGATCTCCTGATAACCAAATTCATATGTCTAAAACTAAATTCACTTCACTACTTGCTAATAGTGTCACCAATCCTCAATAATCTAAACTCAAGTTTGTTATACTACTTCTAATCTCTGCCAAACTACTCAAATTCTGTGAAGTATTTTACCTCACTAGTAAATTATGTTGATTCACACTTTCAACCCAATTTGAACCCAACTCGGCAGTCATTTTCTGCCCATCATGACATAGGACCAAGGGGGTTTGCCAATTAAAAAAAATAAGGAACTAGGGCCATTGATATCAAGGGCCCATTTCAGTACAATATTTACTGAACAATATTTATTAAACATAAACTGAGGATGTCCAGGAAAGGCATATGGATCTTAGAAAGCACTTTAGCTATAATTGAGTGTCCATGTAAAAATAAAATCCTATTTCAACTCACCAAAATAAATAAACAAACAAACAGGTAAATAAATAAATAAAAATAAAAGGAGAGAGGCTGTAAAAGAGCACAAGAAATGGCCTATCTTTACCCAGTCACCAGCTGAAGAGAAGACTTACCCCCAGCATGGCAGACTGAGAATACCAAGCTTCAATCAAGCCCACCCTAGCTCACAGGGTGAAAGTTCCACTCCAGAAGAGGTGATCCACAGAGATCAGGTAACACCGCCCCATCCAGCAACAATCATATTGAAGGGGTATGTTACTTCAAGAGAAGTGGACCATTGTCCCAACTCCAAAGCAGTGTCACACAGTTTCTGCCCAAGAGGAGAGACAAGCTAGGAGTATAAGAAGCTCCACATATCCCATCAGACTGATTTTATTTAGAATAAAGCCGGGAAATCAAGCCTGAAGACACTGGCAAAAACAATGGCAATCCTGGTGATGAGCAATTAAGAGAAAGCTGGTAGCTATATGATACCAGTAAGCCATATGCAAGATAAGCTAGCTAGAACTTTAAAAGCACCTGACATTAATTGTACCAGACAGTGAAGCAATATATGCCTCCAGATATTGTTGAAAATGATAGAGCAATCAGCTAGCTACCATTTATTGAAGCTAACAGCTGATACCAATAGTGGAATAAAAGCAAGAAGCATAATAAGAACATGAAAAAAGAGACAGTAAAAGAAAACTAAGCTAAAAACACAGGCACAGGAGCAGGGGATGGAGGAAAAGCGAATGGTGGGGAGGCTGTACACATGCGAAAAGCTATGCTTTCTGGTGAGGAAATTCAGAAGCTGCATACTGCAGGGGAGTTACATTCACTGAACTAGTCTGATCGAGTCACTAAATAACCAGATAAGCAAAACAACATTCTCAGTTGCAACAATATACTATCTCAAATGTCTAGTTAATAACTCAAAAATTGTGAGGCGTACAAAGAAAGTGTGACCCATTTATATGGCAAGAGTATGGGTGGTAATAGATACTGCTGTTAAGGACTTAGCCAGCAAAGACTTCAAAGCAGGAAATACGTTCAAAGAAGGAAATCATGCTTTAAAAATTAAAGGAAGGTAATGGCAATGTCTCATAAAATAGAGAACAAGCTAAATAGAACTCATAAAACAATGAAATGGAAATTCTGGGGTTAAAAAGTACAATTGAATGAAAAATTTCCTAGAAGCACAACATGAAATTTAGACAGACAGAAGGAAAAAAAAATCAGTGAACAGCTTGATAAATCAAAAGATGATGCAATCTGAAGAACAAAGAATTTGAAAAAGAACAGAGGCTTAGACCTGTGAGACAAGACTAACTTTACCAATATACGTACAATGGGGGATTGCTTGAGACAGAAAAGAAAAAGGAACAGAAAATATATCAAAGAAATAATGGCTGAAAACTTCCCAAATTTGATGTAAAACTAACCTACACAATCAACACATCTGAGTAACTCAATGAACTCAACGTAGTATAAACACACAGATCCACAACAACACATCATACTCAAAATGTTGAAAGATAAAGAAAATATCCTGAAAGTACCAAGAATGAAAACAAATTGTACATAAGGGAAGGCCAGTAAGATTAACGGCTGATCTCTCATCAGAAACAATAAAGGCAGAAAACAGTGGGAATATATTCAAAGGCCTGGAAAAAAAGGCTGACACAGGTATTTAAACCCAGGAAAACTAACTTAGAAAAAGATAAAATAAAGACATTCCCAGTATACAAAGCCAGAATCTGTTGGTTGCAGAAGCATCTTACAAGAAAAACTAAGGGAAGTTCTTCAGAGTGAAAGCAAGTGACACCAGACAGTAATTGAAGTGGCACAGCAAAACAAAGAGCAATAGTAAAGGTATTATGTAGGTAATTACAAAAAGACATCATGCTTGCATATTTCTTTTCCTATCTTCTCTTCACTGATTTTTAAAGCAATTTTACATAAAGCAGTATGTACATAATTGCATACTGGGTCTATAACATATAGAAATGTTAACATGTTTGATGACAACTTCAAACGGAGGCAGGCTAGAGTAAAGCTAGAGTGGAATAAAAAAATGACACTGTAGCCCTGGCTGGTGTGACTCAGTGGATTGAGCACTGGACTGGGAACCAAGCGGTCACTGGTTTGATTTAGTTAGGGCATCTGCCTGGGTTGCGGGCCAGGTTTCCAGTAGGGCATGTGCAAGAGGCAACCACACATTGACAGTTCTCTCCCTCTCTTTCTGCCTTCCCCTCTCTCTAAAAATAAATAAAATCTTTAAAAAAATGACACTGTATAGTAACAAATCCACAGAAACAAAGAGAATAAGAAATGGTAAACTGGAAGATTAATATAACAAGCTCTATAAATAAATACTTGTTCTCCTTACTTCTCTTCTCAGTTCCTTTAAAATAATTAAAATTATATAAATACTTGTAACAATGTATTATTGTTTGTAATACATAGGTATAATATGTGTAGCAATAATTACACACAAAAAATGAAGAGGAAATAGAGCTATATAGGAATAACATGCTATATCACATTAGAATAAAGTTAGAACAGATCAGGAGTACATTCTGATGAATTTTGTAAGCCCTAGCGGGGATGTCCAACCCACTGCCCTCAGGCTGCATGCAGCCCAGGATGGCTATGCACACAGCCCCATACAAAATTGTAAGTTTACTTAGAAACTTTTTTTTTGTTCATCAGGTTTCATTAATGTTTGTTTATTTGATGTATGGCCCAAGACAACTCTTCCTCTTCCAGTGTGGCCCAGAGATGCCAAAAGGCTGGATACCCCTGCTAGAACAAACACTGAGAATATGACTTTAATAAATAACTGGAATATCATTAAAAAACTTAAAATGTCACACTAGAAAATATTAACTTAATACAATAAAAAGCACTAAAGTATGGACAGAAGAACAAAAAGACATGAGAAATATGGAAAACAAAAATGTAAACCCAATTTTATCAGTAATGACATTAAATGTGAATGGGTTAAACAATCAAAAGGCAAAGATTATTAGCCTTCATTTTAAAAAGATCCAATTATAAGCTATTTACAAAAGATGAACTTTAGATGAAAAATATGAAAAGATTAAAAGTAAAGGGATAATAAATAGGTATGTCATACAAAGAGTAACCGTAAGAACTAGAGCAAATGTAATTACAAAAGACAAAATAGGACTTCCAGCCAAGATAGAAGCACAGGTACAAACACTGTGCCTCCTTGCACAACCAAAACAAGGACAACAATAAATTTAAAAACAAAAAATAACCAGATCTGACAGAAAATCGAACTGTATGGAAGTCTGACAACCAAGGAGTTAAAGAAACATTCATCCAGACTGGTAGGAGGGGCAGAGACAGGCAGCCAGGGTAGAGAGGACTCATGTCAAGGCAGACACTGGAGGACCAGGGTGGACAAGGTGGCTGCTTGCAGACCAGGGGGTCCCACATTCGCCTGCAGATAAACTGGGAGGAACAACTGGGGAGTGAGAGAGACCATGCAACCCAGGGTTCCAGCACAGGGAAATAAGAACCTCTAAACCACTGACTGAAAACACCTGTTGGGCTTGAGACCACAGTGGGAGAAACTCCCAGCCTCAGAGAAGAATTCAATGGAGAGACCCACAGGGTCCTAGAACATACCCAAACCCACCCACCTGGGAATCAGCAGCAAAAGGGCCCAATTTGATTGTGGGTAGTGGGGGAAGTGACTGAAAATTGGCAGAGAGTGATTCAAGCAGCACTCTTCCCTCTTGGACCTCTCCCCTACATAGAGCATTACTAGGCAGCTACAGGGATTGCCCCACCCTGGTGAATACCTAAGGCTCCACCCCTTACTACATAACAGGCATGCTGAGACCAAAAAAAAAGGTCCAAATGAAAGAACTGTTCAAAGCTCCAGAAAAAATACAACTAAGTGATGAAGAGATAGCCAACCTATCTGATGCACAGTTTAAAACACTGGTTATCAGGATGCTCCAGGAATTCACTGGGTACTTTAACAGCATAAAAAAGACCCAGGCAGCAATGAAGGTTGCATTATGTGAAATAAAGAAAAATCTACAGCTAACCAACAGTGACAGGAAGGAAACCAGGACGGAAATCAACAGTTTAGAGCAGAAGGAATAAAGAAACATTCAACCTGAACAGCATGTAGAGAAACAAGAATACAAAAAAAATGAGGAGAGGCTTAGGAACCTCAAGGACAACCTTAAACATTCCAACATCCGAATCATAGGGGTGCCAGAAGGAAAAGAGGAACAGCAAGAAATGGAAAACTTTTATGAACAAATAATGAAGGAGAAGTTTCCCAATCTGGCAAAGGAAATAGACTTCCAGGACATCCAGGAAACTCAGAGAGTCCCAAAGAAGTTGAACCCAAGGAGGAACACACCAAGGCACATATATCATAATTACATTAGCCAAGATTAAAGATAAAGAGAGAATCTTAAAAGCAGCAAGAGAAGCCCTGGCTGGCGTAGCTCAGTGGATTGAGCGCGGGCCTGCAAACCAGACGATCGCGGTTCGATTCCCAGCCAGGGCACATGCCTGGGTTGCAGGCCGGTTCCTTGCAGGCTAACTACCAGCAGGGGACGCACAAAAAGGCAACCATACATTGATGTTTCTCTCCCTCTCTCCTTCCCATCTAAAGGTATTTAAATAAATAAAATAAAATAAAAAAAGCAGCAAGAGAAAAGGAGACAGTTTACCTACAAAAGAGTTCCCAAAAGGCTTTCAGCTGATTTCTCAAAAAAAAAACCTTACAGGCAAGAAGGGGCTGGAAAGAAGTATTCCAAGTAAAGAAATGCAAGGACCTACATCCAAGATGACTCTATCCAGTAAAGCTTTCATTTAGAATGGAACGACAGATAAAGTGCTTCCCAGATAAAGTCAAGTGAAAAGAGTTCATCACCCAACCCTTATTACATGAAACAGTAAAAGGACATATCTAAGAAAAAGAAGATAAAAATATGAACACTAAAATGACAATAACCTCACAGCTATTAAAAAACTGAACCTAAAAAACAAAAACAAACTAAGCAAACAACTAGAACAGGAACAGAATCACAGAAATGGAGATCATATGTTTGGTTATCAGTGGGTGAGTGGGAAAGAGAGAGAGGGGGAAAAGGTATAGAGAATTAGTAGTATAAACAGTAGGTACAAAATAGACAGAGGGAGGTAAGAATAGTATAGGAAATGTAGAAGCCAAAGAACTTATATCTACGACTCATGAACATGAAGTAAATGGGGGGAATGCAGATAGGAGGGAGTGTGCAGGGCAGAGGGGAATAAAGGGGGGAAATGGGACAACTGTAATAGCATAATCAATAAAATATATTTTTAAAAATTTTAAAATAAACTAAGGTTAACAGAAAGTTTTTTTTTAAAGATTAAAACTCTGAAACACCAATTCAAAAGAACCTATGTATCCCTATGTTCATAGCAATGCTATTTACAACAGCCAAATGCTGGAACAGCCTAAGTGCCCATCAGCAAATGAGTGGATCAAAGAACTATGGTACATTTACATAATGGAATTCTATGCATCAGAAAGAAGGAACTCCTACTCTTTGCTACAACATGGATGGAACTGGAAAGCATTATGCTGAGTGAAATAAGCCAGGTGGTGAAAGACAAATACCATATGATCTCACCTTTAGCAGGAGGTGAGATTCAACAAACAGACAAAACAGGCAAGCAAAATATAACCAAAGATACTGAAATAGAGAACAGACTGACAGTGACCAGAGGGGAGAGGTCAGGGAATTTCAGGGAGGAAAGGGAAGGGTTTACAGGAACAAGTATAAAGAACACATGGACAAAAAACTAGGGGGGGTGGAAATGGGAGGGAGGTGGGGAGGGCTGGTGGGGAATGGGATGGGAGTAAAAAACAGAAAACTGTACTTGAACAACAATTAAAATAAAATTTAAAAAAGAAATTAAAAAAAAAACCTATGGTACATTTACACAATGGAATACTAAGCAGCAGAAAGAAAGAAGGAACTTCTGCCCTTTGTGACAGCATGGGATGGAACTGGAGAGCATTATGCTAAGTGAAACAAGCCAGGCAGTGAAAGATCAATACCATATGATCTCACCTATAAGAAGAACCTAATGAACAAAACAAACAAATAAGCAAAACAGAACCAGAGGCATGGAAACAAGGAACAGACTGACAGTCATGAGAAGGGAGAGGGGAGAGAGATAAGGGGGAAAAGAAGGCGAAGGGTTTAGTCAAGGAACATGTATAAATGACCCACAGACATGGCAGCAGGGTGGGGACTAATTGTGAGAATGCGGGTGGGGGTGAATGGGGCTGGGAGGGCAACGGGAGAAAACTGGGACAATTGTAATAGAATAATAATAATAACAATAACAATAATAAAGACTTAGAATTAACAAAGTGCAAGACTTGTACACTAAAATGCACAAAATACTGGCCCTGGCTGGTGTGGCTCAGTGGATTGAGTGCCAGCCTATGAACCAAAAGGTTTCTGTTTCTGTTTCAATTCCCAGTCAGGACACCTGCCTGGGTTGCATGCCGGGTCCCCAGTGGGAAATGTTTAAGAGGCCACCACACACTGAAGTTTCTCTCCCTCTCTTTCTCCTCCCCTTCCCTTCTCTAAAACTAAATAAAATCTTAAATGAAAGTACAAAACATTGTTAAAAAATAAAGAACTTCTAAATAAATGGAAAGACATCCCATGTTTACAGATCAAATTATTTAATATTATTAAGATGGCAATACTCCCAAAACTATTATACAGTTTCAATGCAATCTGACACCTACTAAAACATGGATAAACCTTGAAGACAATTACTCTAAGTCAAATAAGCCAGTCACAAAAGATTAATACTGTAGAGTAGTCAAATTCAGAATGAAAAGTAGAATAGACTTGAGGTAGGGAAGAGTGTGAGTTACTATTTAATAGAACAGAGTTTCAGTTTTAGAAGATGAAAGATGGATGTTGGTAGTATTTGCACAACAATGTGAATGTATTTGATCCTGAACAGTATAATTAAAAATGGTTAAGACAGTAAATTTTATGTGTTTTTACCTCTACTTAAAATATTAAATTTCTTTAAAGAAGAAAAAGATAATGTGACCACCAAAATAAAAAATTTTGTGTTGTCAATGGAATTCTATGCTGCAGAAAGGAAGAAGGAGCTCCTACCCTTTGCAACATCATGGATGGAACTGGAAAGCATTATGCTGAGCTAAATAAGCCAGGCGGTGAAAGACAAATACCATATGATATCACTGTTAACAGGAATCTAAACAACAAAACAAACAAGCAAGCAAAATGTGACCAAAGACACTGAAATACAGAACAGGCTGACAGGGTCCAGAGGGGAGAGGGGAGAGAATCACAGGGGAAAAGGGGAAGGACTCACATGAACAAGTACAAAGGACACATGGACAATAACTAAGGTGGGGGAGGAAATGGGAGGGAGGTGGGGAGCACTGGAGGGGGGCAGGGCTGGGAATACAAGACAGAAAACTGTACTTGAACAAGAATTAAATTAAAAAAATTTTTTTCAACCAAAAACAAAACAAAACAAAACTTTTGTGTTGTAATCAATACCACCAAGTAAATAAACAGACAACTCACAGAGTAAAAGAAAAGTTTTGCCAATAAAATGGTAAGGGAGTTATATCCACAATAAAGAACCCTTACAACTCAATAATAAAGCGAAAAATAAACCAATTAAAAAGTGACTGAGAATATGAATTGACATTTCTACAAAGATGATATACAAATGGTGAATAAACATAAGATGCTCAATGTCATTAGCCATTAGGAAAATATAAATCAAAACCACAAGATACCACTTCACACCCACCAGAATGGCTATAATCAAAAAGACAGAAAATAACAAGTGTTGGGGATGTGAAGAAACTGGAACCCTTATACTGCTGGTGGGAATGTAGTATGGTACATACTCTTTGGAAAACAGTTTAGTATTTCTTCAAATTGTTAAACATTGTTACCATAAACTAGTAATTCCACTCCTAAATATGCAACAAAGAAAAAAGAAACTATATATACACAAAACAATGTACATGGATATTCATAGCAGCATTATTCATAATAGCCAAAAAGTGGAAATGACCCAAATATCCATCAAATGATGGATAAACAAAATGTGACAAATCAATACAACGGACTATAATTTGACAATAGAAAGGAATGATCACTGATGCATGCTATTAACATGAATAAATCTTAAAAACATACTCAGTGAAAGAAGCCAGTCATGAAATATCACATATTGTATTATTTATTCATTTATTTAAAATGTCCAGAATAAGCAAATTTATAGACAGAGTGGATTAGTGTTGCCTAGGGCTGGAAGTGCCCAGGGAGGTATGGAATAGTGAGCGACTGCTAACAAGGTGTATAAAACATTCTAGAGTGTAGTGATGTTTGTACAACTCAGTGAACTATGCAATTTAAATGAGTGAATTGTATGGTATGTGAATTACATCTCAGTAAGACTTTTAAAAAAGCTACTGGTTTAAATTCTCATTCTAAATATAATGATCGCCTTCCAAAACTCTAGCTTAGTTGTCTGTATCATATATCTGAACACTTTAAAAAAGAGAGATTTTCTTATCCAACATGCATGTAAAAGAGCTTAGAAGTCACTCTCTTCTCACAAGAGCTGAACAAACGGGAAATCAACAACTCTTCTTAGACCCATCAGAAAACTGAGTTTACAAGGTAAACCACCATCCTGAAAACTGTAGAAACAGGCAAACACACAGATTCAGAAATTATGCAGAGCAGAAGCCTCTGGAACCAAGAATTGGTGGGGGGAAAACACACCTGTAATTGGCAACCTGCTCACTTTATGACTGCTGGGGTCCAGCTGTAAAGAGGACCCCCATTTCCACAAGTTTTATTTGCAGGAGACCCACAAGGCACTCAGGATTATGATGTGACATAAATACCCTCATAGTTATGGTGGGGTGGGGAACGGGGGATGGGAAGTAACCATTTTAAAAGTCCCAAAGTTCTGGTCTCTCTATAACAGTAGGCTGACCTCAAGGGAAACTAAATTACCAGAGCCTAATTGACTTTATTTTATCAGAGCCTAACCAATCTGGGGTAAGGGAAATATCCAACTCTAGTTCCTTCTTGTTTCACTTATGAAGGGGAAAAGTGCTGAAAAGCACTTGCGAAAAGTAATAGCCTAAGGAAAGAGATTCACCAGAAGACTGAGGCCTAATCATAGGATTGTTATAATGCAATCTCTCCCCTCTACATATTACCACTACATCGATAGGGCTCCTGTATAAACAGATTACAGATGAAAAAATGCAAGCAAGCCTCAGACCCTGTTTAAGGTTTCTCAAGGGAAACCAAAAGACAACATAGGAAAAAAAAACAAGGGCACCAGAGGAAATTTTAGTTTGACACCACGGTTACAGCTAACAGTAAGTAATACAGCCTAACTTCTAGCCAAATAAACTTAAAACCTCATATCAAAAGCCTATTTACCTCAATAGTGTTACTTAATTCATCATGTCCAGTGTTCAACAAAAAATAACAAGACATGTTAAAAGTCAAAAAACATTCTGAGGAAACAAAGCAAGTAATAGAACCTGACTCAGATATGACAGAATTTGGAATTACCAGACCAGGTATTTAAAGTAACTATGATTAGTCCTGGCTGGTGTCTGGCTCAGTTGGCTGGAGTGTCATTCCATAAACAGAAAGGACATGGGGTCAATTCCTGGTTGGGACACATGCCTAGGCTGCGGGTTCAGTCCCCAGGCAGGGCATGTATGAGAGGTAAAAAAGTAACTGCTTTGCTAAAAAAGTAACTGATTGATGTTACTCTCTCACATCAATGTTTCTCTCCCTCTCTTTCCTCCTTTCCCCTTTGTAAAGTCAATAGCACGTCCTCCAGTGAGGATTAAAAACAAAAAGCAACTATAATTAAATATGCTGATAGCTCTAATGGAAAAAATAGACAATATGCAAGAAAAGATGAGTAATGTAAGCAGAGAGATAAAAACTGTAAGAAAGAATTGATAGAAATAAATGATAGAAATGATAGAAATAAAAAATACTATAACAGAAATGAAGGGTGCCTCTGATGGGTTCGTCAGCAGGTTGAACATGCTGAGGAATTAGTGAACTTCAACTTAGGTCAACAGAAACTTCCCAAAGTAAAATGCAAAAAGAAAAAAAAAAACCATGAAAAACAGAAAAGAATACCCAAGAACTTGAGGACAATTTCAAAGAATGTAAGGTGGGGAGGGGAAGGTGAACTGCAATCTGAGAATTCTTTATCAAGGTGTGCTATAATTTGTAAAAGAAAACCATAACAAGACATTTTTAGATATGGTGACCTTTTGAAATCCTATGACAGTCCTCATTTCATCTCTAAGACTAGACCTTAGAGATGAGCTGGGACCCTCAGTTCTGACATCAAAATTATCTCTGAAAAAATTAGTATATAGAGGCTACTCGTTTCAACTATGCTAATCACTGAAATCCCTGGTCCAGAAAAAATGCAAATATTGCCAGTCTCTTGTCCCCGTAGTGTATCCCTGCTGTTTTCTTAACTGGATTCCTCCCACTGTTTATTCCTTCCCTCCCTTCTTTCCTTTGTCCTCTTGGAAACCATTCCGCTACTTAATAAACAATTTTTCTCAATTTTTTCAGAGAATACTCTCCAACTTTTTGTCTTAAAACAAAAACACTTGAATTTCCTCTTGATAATCTTTATTGTTTGTGCGGCCCTCTTCCACATACCATGACTAGAAACTGGAAGAAATGGAAACTGGCATTTGGCTACGTCTCACAATGATTTCCTTACCAATATTTTCTATCTTCCTCAAATAAACCAAAACATAAAAACAAAACCTCCTTTCTTTGGCTTAGGCCACACGTAGCTTCAATACCACCCTCATTATCTCATTTTCTACATACCTGATAAACGTTTGAGAGTCTTTGGCACAATCTCAGGAGACACCCTCAACATTCTGAGATCTGAAGAGTGATACTCCAAGTCGCTGTTCGGCTCATGGGGAACAAATGGAGGCAATACAGATGCAAAAGACTGACTAATATCCATATCAGAATGACCTACCTACGAAAAGAGATAAAAAATAAGGTTAATTTTTTATCTGCTAAAATACAAGCACAAACCTCACTTTTATAAAAATAAATACTAACCAGTTACACCAGTCCTTAAGATTATATTCTCAACCATCCTGAATTCATATCCAGGTCCTATTTTGTTTTCTCAATTCCAAGAAGACTCTATAAATTATTCTAAGGGTCTGGAAGTCTGTCTGTATAGGATATGGCAAATAGAAGGCCTAGAAATGTTTTATTACTCAGAGTTTTCTCCTTATAATAGTATGGTCAGTGCAAAATTTGAAATATGGTACAAGGGTTTTTTTAAGAGGAAGAGGTATGTTGTGGAAAGAAAAGAGGGAAGGAGGAAAGAGAAAACAGGAAAATTTTCAAGAAATCCACAAATGTTTAGAAGAACAGTAAGAGCATCAAAAAATTGTATCTGTGATCAGTCACCAAAAAACAAAAATCTTCAAATTTCTTGAAACAAAAGTAGTAGGAAATATAAACTGAGAGTGAGGTAAAGGTTAAATGCTGATAAAGAAGCTCCTAAACTTTTACCAGATCCCAACAAGTCCTTGCTAAAAAGGAATTAGTTCCCTGGCTGGTGAGGATCAGTGGATTGAGCATCAGTCTGCGAACCAAAAGGACACTGGTTCAATTCCCAGTCAGGATTCTAGCTGGGGGTGTGCAAGAGGCAACTGATCAATGTATCTTTCATATATTGATGTTTCTCTACCTTTCTTCTCCCTCTCTTCTCTCTCTAAAAATAAATAGAATAAAAATAAAATAAAAAAGGAATTAGTAACCATTATTGGTGATGTTAGTACATAAACATATATGACTTTTCACCATATTAGGGTAAATAAAATTTGGAACATGGCCAGAGTTAACTTCAGCATATTGCTATTAACTGAATATACTTTCATTTTTTTTTAAATATTTTTCTCTATATGGAAAAGTTGAAAAGTTATAAAAGTTGTAAAAAGTAGCATAAAAATAACTGAAAAGTTATAAAAGTAGCATAAAAAATATAAAAACTATGTTTAAAACTGATTAGATTTTGTTTCTCATTCTTACTGAAACTAAATTCAAAAACTTCTCTCTTGCCAAAATAATGCAAAATGTTGGCCTTGGTTTCAGTGAAAAATAGCCAAATAGGGAGACAGTTCATGGCACTGTGGTTTAAGTACACAGATAAGGTTAGTTTTAAATTAGATTTCCCCTACCTACTAGATGATAAGCAAGTTCCTTAACTCTGTCAACCACAAAAATGGGGATGGCAATAATTCCCAACAATCCTACCTAATAAAACTGACAAAAAGACTAAACAAATTGATGTTTATAAGTAAAACTTTGCATAGTATTTGATCACAAAGTTACCACTTTCATCCCCACTGTTATTAAATTGAAAATTAAATTAAACAATGCCTATTTTAGAAGAAAATAAAACTAGCCTAACAGTTCTCCATATTAAAATCTTTTTAAAATCCAACAAACTAAAAATAAGAGGAAAAGTTCATCATAATATCTTTGTTCACTTCCTCTTATCAGCTGCCTGAACCTAAAGGTCTAATAGTTGCAACTGTAACTAGAACTTTTCCAATACCATGCTGATCTTATACCTGGGAAAACAGGAAAAGGAAAGTAACATTATGTATAGCACTAGTATCTACGCATAATACATAAAAATACATAGGATATCAGTATATATTACAAGGAACTGGGACCCAGGTTAGAGCTGACAGTATCAGACAAAAGAGGAAGGGCAATGGGACCAGAGGGACATTAAAGCCAAGGAATCCAAACACCCAGGAAAATGAATCCTTGTATAAAAGAAACACTGACACGGACTTTTTATTACCCCCTCAAAGTTATAATCTTTTGGCTTACACACAGAAAATAATGATAATAATATAGAGAGTAAGGAAATGTAATTATACATACATATGTTGCTTATGTGGGAAGGGAACTAGTTAGTTCCCTTTGGGGACACTAACTAGTTTAGATAGTAACTACCTCAGTACCCTTCCTGGGGAAATACAGGTACTTAAAATTTTCAAGATACCTCTGAAAACGAATCTTTCAGCAGTGTCTAAAAAGAAATGAATATTTCCAGGGCCTATTCCAAGGCTTGTACACTGAAAGGCAGAGGGGGTAGAAAAAGCAGATACCAATGTCTCCATGAACAAGGCTATACTTTTTAACTCTGCCCCAAAGGATCTTTTTTTTTCCATTTTTTTTTTTTTTACTGATTTGAGAGAGAGAGAAAGAGAAGCATCAATTTGTTCTTCCACTTATTTATGCATTCATTTGTTGATTCTGGTACATGCCCTGGCCAGGAATCAAAACCACAACCTTGGTGTACTGGGCTGATGCTCTAACCAACTGAGCTACCTGGCTAGGGCCTGTCCAAAGGTGTTTGCTGGAACAACTCGGAAGAGTTAGGATGCCTCAAGATGAAAGACCTAGGCGTGCCAAAGGATGACTTTGTCCAAGACACCACTAAATTCACTAAGTCTTACAGTCTACAAAATAAAAACATTTGTTTTATGCCAATCTCTAACAAATTAATAAACCAAATCCCTGCATATCAGATGAAGACCAGATTACAAATCACAATTGGTATTAGAGAATATAAACAGGCACTTTTATCCCCATTTTTCAACTAAAATATTTCTTTCACTGCCCCATAAGAAATGTCAAATGGAAAAACTTACAGGCTCTCCAAAACTGCTCTCTTCCTTGGATGGTTGTTGTAAAGTGGATTGCCAGGGCAAGGAGCTGTCACAAATCTCTAGATCGTCAAGCAAATTTTCTAAACATGCTACCTCAATGCACTCACCACTCAAGTCACCTTGATCACACATCTGAGAAATAGCAAAAAAATAAAAACAAATAACAATGCCATTTCCTGAAACAATACTGGAAAAGATTATGTTTTCTCCAACTATCATCTTATTGTATCTCACCTCTCTTTGTAGCTCAGTAGATCTTTTACTGCATACAACAGCATTTTCATCTAGGCTACAGCATTCAGTATCATCAGCCAGAGTAGAGATGTCAGACTCAGACTTCCCTTGCAGGCCTTCTACAAAATAGGAGTCATTTTGTATAATTGTATGTACTGTAAAACTGGACTTGGCTCCCATAGGCCGAGGAATTTCACCTAGGCCTGTATCAGCTTTCAGCAATGTCTCCTGGCCAACTGCAATTAATGATGCATCATTGGTCATTGGTAAAGCACCTTGTGACTCTGCATCATATGCCACCAAGTTTGCTGAAAAGCTGCTTCCTACAGCTGCAGATGGACGTTCAATGATATGACTAGAATTTACATTCTTACCCAAAATATAGTTTGAAGAATCTGCAACTTCTTCAAAGGTTTGCTGCTTTAAATCTTGCAAAAACAAAGGATCTGAAGTCGATACTTTCAGTGGGTAAATAATGTTTGAAGATCCTGCCTTCTCTGCAATGGGAAGAAATGGTTCATTGTCTACACCACACTGAAATAGACGGCTTTGTGTTTTGCAAAGACCAACAACCTGGCTGTGAGATTTTTCACTTAAAGGAGCAGAAGAAAGTGGCCTAATGAACATTTCCTGAGGAGCACCGGGCAGTAATTTTGCATTAGTATGCCAGAACAGGGAGCTAATACCATCATCATTTTTATGCAACAATGGTTTTGAAGCTGCTGGTTCAAACACCCCAGGAGTAGACTGACAGTGTGGATGACTAGATTTATCAAAGAAAGAGTTGGCATCACTGTAATTGAACAAGAAAAGACCTGAATTTTTTGGTTCACTACCTTGGCTATAATTTGTTAAAGATTTAGTGAAGTCAGTTTGGATTTCATTTCCTGTATTCTCTTTCTTGGAAGGCTCAATAGAGGCAATAACTGCCTCAAAGGCTACATTTTCAGTAGCATTAACATTTTTCCCACCAAAAGCAGCACTTGCCTTTTGGTTTCTTTCCTCTTGAAAATACAGCTGTTCTGATGTCTCATCTAAGGTGGATGTAATAGTCTGAAGAGGACCACCAGAAGTCTCTACCTTAGAGATACCATGTTCCCTGGAGAATGTATGTGTTTCTGAAACTTTAAAAGAATCATCAGGAACTACAACATTCTCAATATACTGCACTTCTGAAGAACTGGGACACAACTTCAAAAAGACTAAAGTACTGCTACTTTCCTTTAGTTCAAAACTTTGAGGTAATTCTTTCCCCAGACCTTCTTCATTTCTTTCATAACCCTCCAAAGAAACCATCTTTTGTTTTACCTCATTCTCAGCGGGAGCCCTTAAATAAACCCTCTCACAATAATGACTATCAGACATCAAGGGAACACTTTTTCCTCTCCTTTCCAACAAGCAATGCAAGACAGAATATGACATTTTATTATTACAATGAGAAGCAACTTCATGTGGAAAAGAAACATGATCTTTACTGACTGCACATGTTTCTGGATGGTGTGAAGCTCCCTGTTCGCTCCATGGCATACATGAAAGGGGGGCACTAAAATTGCCAATTCCTTCAGAAATTTTATTTTTATCAATTGTGTCAGATGAATCTGAACAAGAATCATGGTCTTTACTGGTTAAATGTTTTTCTGACTGTTGTAAAGCTTCCTGTTTCCCATACTGCACATATAAACAAGAAACATCAAAACTGTCTCTTTCTTTAGGAGTTACATATTCCTCCTCACTTGTGTCAGATGAAGTTGAAGTAGAAAGTTGATCTTGATTGGCTAAAGTGGTTTCTGGCTCCTGTGTAAATTCTTCTTGTGTCTTCCACATGTATGAACAAAGAGCATCATAACTATCAGAGTCTTTGGGGGTTTTCAGTTCATCAACTGCACCAGATGAAACAGTCTCTTCTTTGGTTCCTTGTTCAGGATATAAAAAAGAGCCCTGAGACTCAAGAGCTGTACTCCCTGTAAGTGAGTGCTGAGATACACTAAAGTGACTACTAACTACATCTGAAGCTACTTCTGAGGCTGCCTGGAATAAAGCCTCACTGACTTCCGACGGTCGAGAAAACCATTCTGTGTCTTCAGACTTACCAGGAATCACCCTGTAAATATACAGTTAAAAATAGAAAAAGTTACACATTTAAAAAAAAATTTTAAATACCAACATAAAAAATATAAAATTGATATATTATTGATAAAGATTATTTGAAGTGTGTTCAAAAACAAAGTTCTAATTTCAAATTCCTTTAAAATAGTAATAACTAAACAAAGCAAATATTTTATAAACAGAAGGTGAACTACCATCCTGTGACCCTAATATATTCTCAGGCTACTCTAAACCATTATTGCCAAAAATATGACTAATTTTATATTGCAAAAAATGGCTCTTTAAATAAAAAATTCAAATTTTACTATTTAAAATGTTTGATTTATCATATACTATAAATTAAAATTCATTTAACTAGTTCTTTTACTAGTTCATTAGCTCTTGAAAACCACTTAAGTAGTTTAAGAGTACTTCCCCCATCCCCCTCAAAATACAACAGTAATCTAATCATCGGTTGGTTGTTGTGTACAAAACACTTTTTATTAAAGTAATTTTAAAGTAATACATGTAGAAGGGCAGAAATTTTTACTCAGTAAACACCTACAGTTCTTAATTTAAGGTGTCTTTTTTTGTTCTAAAAGAGGAAAACTTGTAATTCTTGGATAATTCCAGACCTGTCTCCCATTATGACTATTCTAAAGAATATTCATTTAGAATAATTTTTAATTTAGACATGTCAGTTAGAAAAATCTTGTTACTTCATATTCACACCTATCAGATGAGGCTCATTCAATATCAGCTGCCCAAAATGAAAGTGCCAAACAAGTGGAACAAACGCCTTTTACACAATGAGGTTGGGTGATGGAAAGCAAGAGGGGAAATTTATTAAAAAGAAAAACTCGGTCTGCTTTCTAAATTAAAAGATGGCTGAAATGCTAGAATATATTAGAAATTATTTTCAAATACACTACAGTAACCTGGCTCATCTTTACACATACATATGTTACTATGCCAAACTGCTATGCATCATATCTTACTTAACTCAGGGTCTTGTTACCTTCAAAGTGTAAGCTAAGGCCATCTAACCCCTACCTCAAAGTCTCACCTTAGGCTGAAGTCATTAACATTAATAGTAGCTAAGAACAAGAAAGAGTAGAAAGGTTACATGCAAATAAAAACATAAATCATCCTACCTCAGAGGCACAAAATCTAGTTCACTTTGGTGAAATAAGGGGTCAAGCCCAAACTCTTGGTCTTGTGTCAAACATGTCAGCAAAGGCAAATCAGGAGAAGCAAAGCTGTCCTGTATGACTGCAAAGTTTCAAATATGAAAATGTTGAAAATACTAAAAATCAACTTTTTAGCTTACTCACATAATACTTTAAAGAACCTAAACATGCTGCCATCTGGAAGTTTCTACAAGCTTTACTATGGTAACACAACAGCAGCAGCAGCAACTACCTGACAGGGTCTAAGCAACTAAACCTACATTTCACTTAATCCTCATGACACACTTGAAGGATGAGTAAGTATTATTATATCTATCTTATAGGTGAGAAAACATGATTACAAAACTTAAGGAATATGAAGTAATCTGCCCACATTCAAACAGTGATAAGTGCTACAGTGACATCTGATCCTAAACACTAATTTTTAGCAAGTGCTCTTAACCATCACGAATGTTTTTCTCCATTTTACATCAATGTGTGGTTCATGGGCTCCCTGGCATCCCTAAGACATTCTCAGGAGGTGCCTAGGGTCAAAATTATTATCAAAATAATATTAAGATGTCATTTGCCTTATTCACTCTCATCCTCTCACAAAAGTACAGTGGTATTTTCCAGAAGTGATAAGTATGATATGGAATGTAGAAGCAGGTATCAGAAACTACCTGTTTTCTATAAAGTCAGACATTACAGACTTTTTAAAGTAAAATAATAATACTCTTTTAAATATTTTGGTTTTGAAGTATAGCTATTATTCTAAAAAACTATGTCGTTTATGTTAAATGCAATAAAGGTTATTTTCAATGAGTTCTTTTTTTTAATTGGTGAGTTTTAACTTCTAATATGGAAAAATATCAATAACCTACATAAACTAAAGGTCTTTAGAGTCCTCAGTAACTTTAGTGTGTGAAGTAGTCAGGTAGTCAGTCCTGTGACCAAAAAGTTTAAGAACTGTTAATTTAAAAAGAAAAAAAGTCCTTGTGAATTCCTGAATGCCAGCTTAAATAATTCTTATTAGAATGCCCTTGAATATATACAAAATAGGTATAAACTCCTTATTCCTTATAGCAGTCACACAATTAAAATGCAAAAAATTAAATATTAACAGAAACAACTCTACACAACCAATAGTATCCTATTTAATATTAACTTAACTGGATGGGTTATATTTTGCTAAAACTAAACGGTTCTTTCAATATGCATGTAATAATACTGTTGCTACAGTTTACTTTCTTAATGTCAGAATGCCTACAACAACTATATATCTTCCCTATCATAAATACCCCAGTTTTGTTTTAATTTTGCCTGTCCATTTACCACCTAGATTGAAAACTCCATGTGAACTTTACTCACAGCTGTATCTTCAGTGCCTAGCAAAATACCTGCTACACTTAGTAAGCATTCAAAATAAATGTATTATTTATTTATTGAATCAATTAATTAAAAAAGAGAAATTTTTACCACCAAGGACTAATTGGTATTTCCTCTTTGGCCTTGAGTGTAGGACTCAGTCATAAACCTTTGTAACCTTGTTTTCATGATTTTGGTTAAGTCCTTCACCCCTCCAAGAATCATTAAGGGTTTTTTTTTTCCACAAAGACCCCACATTTCCTCACATTTGGGCACTGCTGATTGGATCACTCTTTTTTTTCTGAGATATCCAACTGTTCTGGCACTACTTTTCATTATGACACTTGCCAGCGGGGAGACTAATGTCCCATAATGACTGCAGTATTCACACATAACAAAATAGCAATGATGAAATTTCTTTGTGATCATTAAGATCTATGGGTCTGCTCTAAAAATCAAAAATGTTCTGCTTCATCTGTAGTAAATGAGAAGACAGTTATAAAACTTTGTTACAAAAAATTTTAGAAGCCAAACACACAATCTCCTACCAAATACTGAAATTTTTTTTTTAGAGAATTTTACTTGACACTTTGCCATGACATAGGCTCACGTTTTTTGTTAGTAGCCTTTGCACTAATAAATGGCTCCAGTAGTAAGTTCCTTCTTTATTTTTTAAAAGATTTTCTTTACTTGTGGACAGAGTGGGAGGGAGGGAGAAACAGAGGGAGAGAAACATCAGTGTGAGAGAGAATCATTGATCAGATACCTGCTGCATGTGTCCGGACCAGGGACTGAACCTGCAACCCAGGCACATGTCATCACCGGAATGGAACAGCAGTAACTTTTCACTTTGTGGGACAATGTCCAACCAATTAAGCCACACTGGACAGGGTAAGTTCTTTATCAAGTCTAAAATGGCCTTTTAATAAGATATGTACTCTCATTTTAACCTCTAGACTAAGGATTAGCAATATTTTTGTAAAAGGCCAAGCAGTAAATATTTTAGGCTTGCTGGTCATATGTGGTTTCTTGTCACATACATTTTGTTTGTTTTTATAATCCTTTAAAAATGCAAAAACCATTCCTAGCTTGTAAAAAAAATCAGGCCTTGACCTGTGGCCTGTAGTTTGCACACTCCTGCTACAGATCAGTAAAGTACTCATACATGGTCTGTTATTTTCTGTTTGCTGGTTTGTCTTCCCCGAAGACAATAGCTTTTATTTACATATTCCTAGCATCGAACACACAATAGGCACTTAGATATTTGTTAAATAAATGAATGAATGAAATAAGTTGCTTCCTCTTTGGCATGACAGCTCTTTGAATACTTGATCATAGCAAAGTCTTCTCTTTCATCTACTATCATAGTCATCTCCTCCCACAAAAGAACATTAATGTTGTCAACATCTTTCTTAAAATGTGAAACTGAAATTAAAATTGACTTTGATGATCCACATCACAGAATACACTGGCACTAATATTTAGAATAGCATTAGCCTGTTTGAAAAGAACTTAACTCCTATTCCTGCTCCTCTAAAAATCTCTGACAAGACAACTTTATGACTGAACCCATTTCTCTGACAACAGCTAATTCCAAAAAATCTGGTGGTAGTATTTTTTCAATATTTGAAAAAAACTCTGAAGGAAGGAAGTACAAAGTACTATTTGTCTGAACTATGATTTAGGCATGAAAAAAATTTAAATTACCATATTGGTTTAGCACTCATACATATCCACAAAGCATTCATATGGTCCAAATAGTTAACAGTACAATTTATTCTATCTCCTACTTTGATGATTTGACAGGAACTGAGAGATTACCTTTTGTGAAGAACTAATAAATCAGTTCCATATACAGAAAAGGAAAGCAATAAGAACTACCTCAGACAAGTAATTTAACCTTTTTATCTCAATTTTTGAGTCTGAAAACTGAGAATAACATATGCTGTAATCAATTCTAAGAATCTAATAAGGTAAGCATGAACATGTTTTTTGCTTGTATTTACTAAATAGTCAAAGTTTTATATACGGTTTACCCCAAGAAAAACTTCCACAAATTCAGGACTGAGGAGGCATAACCACAGAGAGGAAGTTACCAACTTTCTGTCTTCTGTGAGCACTAGTGTATGATAAAATGAGAGGCAACTGCACATTTTACATAACTACACCAGCTGGACTGTATGGAAACCAAAAATAGCTTAATATCTCTGAATAGGGTACTACAGAGCCCCTCAACTCACGAACGGATTTCATGGACATGGACAACAGTGTGGTTTGCAGGAAGAGGGTGAGATGGTATAAAGGAAATAAATAGTAATGGGAAAAAATACATTACAAAATAAAATTTAAAAAAAGAAAGGATTTAAATGCAGGACTTGAGGTCCTCCAAAAGTAAGGATTTTAAAAGAAGTATTAATACTAGGTTTTTTAAAAAGAGGCATTACCTAGCAATGAAGAACAAAAGAGATCTCTGTTGGGTTCCTTTACTTGATTTTCTGATTGGGTCAATATACCTTCCTCCACAGAGGGGAAGTCTGTCATTTCTGTCCCTTCCTCTCTCACTTTAAACCTGGTCTGGGTTGTATCCGAGGTGTAGGAAGAGTCGATTTCTTGAGGAAGAAAATGCCAAGATTCTGTTTTCTAAAACAATAATTTTGAAAGAAAATATGCTAAGTTATTAACTGAATTAAAATAAATATTAACATCCAGATTAAAATATCCACTCACACGTTTCCTACTGGATAACATTCTCATCAAAGTTTATAAAAAGTAAAGCTTTTCTTTTTGTTATTCACAATATTAACTCTATTTTATACCCCATACCCATCTCTTAACAATTTGAATCTGCCAGTGACTCCTGAACAATTGGTTCTCATCAATGAATAAATATGGTTCTATAAAATAAAATTCTTACAATTTCATTATAATAATACTGAAAAAAATCCAAACCTACAGCTACAATATTCTCTACATGTGACCACTTTATTGAACTTTTATTAGCTATACCAGTTTCCATTGACTCTTTGCTCCTCTCAATAACAGTATCATATCATCCATAAATGGATGTTGTGGATAATGGATAATGAATATCCATTAATTATTATTAATGGATAATGATAGTTGTCTTCCAAATGTTTATACTCTTACATTAGTGGCATGATTCACAGCAATACTTCAAAAAATTGCCCTGGCTGGCGTAGCTCAGTGGATTGAGCGCAGGCCTTCAAACCACACGATCGTGGTTCGATTCCCAGTCAGGGCACATGCCTGGGTTGCAGGCCAGTTCCCAGCAGGGGACTCACGAGAGGCAACCATACACTGATACTTCTCTCCTTCCCTTCCCCTCTAAAGATAAATAAATAAAAACTAAAAAAAAAAAAACTATGGGAAGGACCAGTTTTTCCTACTTCTAATTCACCACAGGAAGACATCTTATTAAAATGTTACTAAAAATAGTAAGTAAATAATTTAAAAACTAGAAAAAGGAAATTTAAGCCCAAAATACAAACACAAGCCTAAGTGTTTCATTTTTAATTCTAAAAAAAAAACGTAAGATCACACTGTCAAAATGCTATAAAAATTTCTAAACATTCCATCTCAACTTCTGTACTTATCTCTTGAAAAACCAGTAAGTAACAAGAAATTCATGGACTGGCACCAATCCTCAGACCATATTATGTAGCAATGTTAAATTAAAGTTGAATTAAATACTAATGAAAACAAGTTTTATAAGGTTATTTTTCTTCTAAATTTGGTATTGGTTAATTAAGAATATTCGTTCTATGATGCCAGAAAAGCATTCTTTTATTTTCATATTGAATTAATTTGATTAGGAGTGAGCACTGAATTTGATCAAACTACATCATAGCTTTTTCCCCCCAATTAAATCTGATTAAGTGTAGCAATAACTTCCGTTATATTGCAACATCTTTGCATTTCTTACTTGGCAGTGGTAGATCAGACTTCCAACCACATTTGCTAGCAGTCTTTAACATATTCTGTCATACAACACTCATACTAGGATTAATGAACATTTACAATTTTTTAACTTATTTAAACTAATAATTTAAAAAAACCCGCAAAGTTCACCCTTTTCACCCATGCCCTACCCCATCCACCCCGAAATCAATCTGTTCTCCATATCTAAGGCTTAGTTTTTTTGTTTTGTTTTAGATTCCACATATAAGCGAGACCATGCAGTATTTGTCTTTCCCTGTCTCACTTATTTCAGTTAGTACAATACCCTTAATGCCCACCCATGTTGCCCCTAATGGCAAGGTTTCATTCCTTTTATGGCTGAATAACATTCTGTTGTATGTATATACCACATTTTCTTCAGTCATTCATCTATCAATGGACACTTAGGATGTTTCCATATTTTGGCTATTAGAAATAATAAAATTCAGTGAACATGGAGTAGATGTTCCCCCATTTTTTTGAGTATTTTAATTTTCTATGGGTAAATACCCAGAAGAGGAATTGCTGCATCATATGGTAATTGTTTTTAATTTCTTGAAGAACCTCCATAGTGTTTTCCACAGTAACTGTACCAATTTACATTCCCACCATCAGTGCAGTTCCTTTTCTCCACATCCTTACTAACACTTATTTTCCTTTTTTAAAAAGATTTTATTTATTTTTAGAGAGAGGGGAAGGGAGGGAGACAGGGAAAGAGACATCAATTTGTAGTTGCCTCTCATGAATACACTACCGGGGACCTGGCCTGCATGCCAGGCATGAGCCCTAGACTGAGAAGCAAATTAGTGACCCTTTGGTTTATAGGTCAGCACCCAATGCACTGAGCCACATCAGCCAGGGCTCTTTTCTTTTCTCTCTCTCTTTTTTTAGACTTTATTTACTTATTTTTAGAGGGTAAGGGAAGGAGAGAGGGAGAGAAATATCAATGTATGGTTGCCTCTCAAGCGTTCCCTGCTGGGAACTGGCCTGCAACCCAGGCATGTGCCCTGACTGGGAATCGAACCGCCATTCTTTGGTTCGCAGGCTCATGCTCAATCCACTGAGCTACACCAGCCAGGGCAGCTCTTTTCTTTTTCATAACAGCCATTCGGACAGCTGTGAAATATTAACTCATTATGGTTTTAATTTGCATTTCCCTTATAATTAATGATATTGAGCATCTTTTCATGTATCTGTTGGCCATTTTTTAATTCTTTGGTTTCTGCTATTGAGTTGTATAAGTTACTTATGTATTTTGGATATTAATCCATTTTCAGATATATGAATTGCAAATATTTCCCCAATTCAGTAAGTTGCCTTTTCATTTTGTTGATGGTTTCCATTGCTGTACAGAAGCTTTTTAATTTGATGTAGTCCCATTTGTTTATTTTTGGGTTTTGCTGCTTTGCTTTTGGCATGAGATTAAAAAATTCACAGCTAATGCCTATGCCAAAGAGAAAACATACTGCCTATGTTTTCTTCTAAGAGTTTCAGGCATTATGTTCAAGTCTTTAATCCTTTTTGAGTTAATTTTTGTGTATGGTGTAAGATAATGGTTCAGTTCCATTCTTTTGACTATGGTTGTCCAGTTTTCCCAACATCATTTATTAGAGACTGTTCTTTCCCCATTGTGTATTCTTAGTTCCTCTGTTGTAAATTAATTGACCTTATACACAGGTTTACTGCTGGGCTCTCTATTCTGTTCCATTAATCTCTGAGGCTGTCTTTATGTCAATACCATACTGGTTTGATTGCTGTAACTCTGTAATACATGGGTTGGCCAAGAGGTCCCTTTGGATTTTCTTTCCATAAGATGCCTCTAATAGAATTTAGTTGTCTTTAACTCCATTTGAAACAATATTAGACTGCGTTGTGACAATGGTCGTATCAGCTTTCACTAAAAAAAAAAAACCTTACCAAAACTGGTGAATTTCTGTGTAGCCATTTTAATATTTAAGATAAAAAATAAGCAACATTTTCAGCATACTATGCTTTATTATCTCAAGAAAGGTAAAAATGCAACTGAAACACACACACAAAAAAAGATTTGTGCCATATATGGAGAAGGTACGGTGACTGATCTAAAGTGTCAAAAGCATTTTGCGAAGTTTTGTGCTACAGGTTTCTCATTGGATGATGCTCCAAGGTTGGGTAGACCAAAAGAAGTTGAGAACTATCAAATTGAGACATTAATTAAGAACAATCAACGTTATACCATGCAGGAAATAGTTGACACACTCAAAATATCCAAATCAATAAAGTTACTGGTGAAAATGAAAATTGTGGGAAAAACCGTATGACCTTTTTGGCCAACCCAATAGTTTAAAATTAGGGAGTGTGATGCTTTCGTTCTTTCTCAAGATTGCTTTTGCTATACTGGGCCTTTTGTGGTTCCATACAGATCTGGGGATTTTTTGTTTAATTCTGTGGGGGAAAAATGCCATTGAAATTTTGATAGAGATCACAGTAAATCTGTAGATTGCTTTTGGTAGTATGAACATTTTAACAATATTAATTCTTCCAATCCATGAACACAGAGTATCCTTCCATTTCTTTGTATCTCCTTCAGCTTCTTTCATCAATGTCTTAAGAGTTTTCAGTGTACAGATCTTTTACCTCCTTGGTTAAATTTATTCCTGGGTGTTTTATTCTTTTTGATAAAATTATAAATGGGATTTTCTTCTTAATCCTTCTTATGATGGTACATTATTAGTATCTAGAAATACAACTAATTTTTGTGTACTGATTTTACATCCTGCAACTTTACTGAATACATTTACAAGTTATAATAGTTCTTTCTCATAGATACTTTTAGAGTATCATGCCATCTGCAAGTAGAGACAGTTTTACTTCCTTTTTGATCTGGTTGCCTTATATTTCTTCTGCTTGCCAAATTTTCTGGGTAGAACTTCCAACTATGTTGAAAAAAGTGGCAAGAGTGATACCTTGTCAGTCAGCGTCCCTGATCTTGGAGAAAAAGCTTTCAATTTTTCACCAAAGTATGATGAAATCAAAGTATGAGTATGATGTTACCTGTGGGCTTGTCATATATTTCAGATATATGATTTGGACCTTTCTTCTGTTGAGGTACACTCCCTCTATACCCACTTCGTTCAACTTTTATCATAAATAAATGATTAATACTGTCAAGTGCTTTTTCTGCATTTATTGAGATGATCATATAATTTTTATCCTTCATCTTGTTAATGTGGTAGATCACACTGCCTAACCTGACGATCCTGAAACACCTTGCATTCCTGGAATAAATCCTACTTGATCGTGTTGTCTGAGCCTTCTGATGTACTGTTTAATTCGGCTTGTTAATATTTTGTTGAGGATTTTGCATCTCTCTTCATCAGAGATCGTGCCTATAATTCTCTCTTCTTGTGGCATCCTTGTCTAGTTTTGGCATCTGGATACTGCTGATCTCATTAAATGAGTTTGGAAGAATTCCTCTTCTCTTTTTTTTTGGAAGAGTTTGAGAACTGGTATTAACAAACTTTGGTAAAATTCACCAGTGAAGCCATCTGGTCCTGGACCCCGATTTGTTGAAAGGTTTTTAATTACTGACTCTTTACCAATATTTGGTCTGTTCAGATTTTCTATTTCATCTGGACTCAGTCTTGGTAGATGGTATGTTTCTAGAAAAATACCTGTTTCTTCTAGGTCATCACAATTTGTTAGTGTATAATTGTTTTTAGCAGTCTCTTATGATCCTCTGTATTTCTGTGCTATCAGCTGTAACATCTCTTTCATTTCTTTTTTCAATTAAATCTGGTAAAGTATAGCAAAAAATTTCTTTATATTGTAACATCTTCACATTTCTTACTTGGTAGTACTGGATCAGACTCTCAATCATATCTTCTAGCAATTTTTTTAAAAGATTTTATTTATTTTTAGAGAGGAAAAGGGAGAGAGGGAGAGAAACATCAATGTGTGGCTGCCTCTTGAGCACTCCCCTACTGGAGACCTGGTCCACAACCCAGGCATGTGCCCTGACTGGGAACAGAACCAATGTCCCTTGGATCGCAGGTCAGCACTCATTCCACTGAGCCACACTAGCCAGGACTCTAGCACACTTTTTCACATCTTCACTCATATATAGTAATAGTAAGGTTATAACTAATCAGTATTTTAGAATGCCTGCTTTGTTTTCTAACCTTATTCCATACGTAACTTTGTTCCATATTTATTTTACACAAGGAAATTCAATTTCCCTTAAAAATATAAAGGCTTTCACCAGTGAATCTATTCAGTCCAGAAATCTTTTTGATGGCTGGTACTATTATAACTTTGTCCATTGCCTCCCTAGTTGTACTAGTCTACCTTATAAGCTTTAATAGGTCTTACTAAGTTTTTTTTCCCCTCTTAACTGGATTTACTAGAAATATATCCATTTTTTCTATTTTTAATTTAACAGTTTTATTATATATTCTAACTTAGTTATTTGTTCTTCTCTTCACCATGTTTCCTCTACTTGTAGTTTTTCTTTATCCAAAATGTTTGGCTAAATAATGAAATCATTTGATTTTACATTTACTTTTTTAAATATAAAGATGGCATTATATTGACGGTGATCTATATACTTAGATACATAATGTATTGATTTTCATTATTTTGTAGACTATTACTGGAATCTTCTTCCTTGACCAACATAAATGTTTTTTAAGAGAACATAGATTTTTTCATTCCCAAATGACCAGAATCCATAAAGATGTATTACAATTAGAAACATTTTCACAAACATTTTCAAACAAGATTTGTCTTTGAAAAGCTATTTTTAGTATTTACTTTCTTAAATATATTTTATTGATTATGCTATTACAGTTGTCCCATTTTCCCTCCTTCACCTCCCTTCACCCTGTACACCCTCTCCCACCCACATTCCCCCTTTAGTTTATGTCCATGTGTCATACATATAAGTTCTTTGGCTTCTACATTTCCCATACTATTCTTACCCTCCCCCTGTCTATTTTCTACCTACAATCTATGCTACTTATTCTCTGTACCATTTCCCCCCTCTCTCCCCCTCCCACTCCCCTATTGATAACCCTCCATGTGATCTTTATTTCTGTGGTTCTCTTCCTGTTCTAGCTGTTTGCTTAGTTTGCTTTTGTTGTTGGTGTGGCTGTAAATAACTGTGAGTTGCTGTCATTTTACTGTACATGTTTTTTTAATCTTCTTTTTCTTAGATAAGTCCCTTTAACTTTTCATTCAATAAGGCTTGGTGATGATGAACTCCTTGAACTTAACCTTATCTGAGAAGCACTTTATCTGCCCTTCCATTCTAAATGAAAGCTTGGCTGGATAGAGCAATCTTGGCTGTAGGTCTTTGGATTTCATGACTTGGAATACTTCATTCCAGCCCCCTTTTGCCTGTAAGGTCTCTTTTGAGAAATCAGCTGACAGTCTGATGGGAACTCCTTTGTAGGTGATTGTCCCCTTATCTCTTGCTGCTTCTAGAATTCTCTCCTTCATTTTAACCTTGGGTAATGTAATTATGATTTGCCTTGGTGTGTTCCTCCTTGGGTCCAACCTCTTTTGGACTCTGAGTTTTCTGTAATTCCTGAAAGTCTACTTTCTTTGCCAGATTGGGGAAATTCTCCTTTATTATTTGTTCAAATAAGTTTTCCACTTGTTGCTCTCCCTCTTCTCCTTCTGGTACCCCTATAATTCAGATGTTGGAACATTTAAAGATGTGCTGGAGGTTCCTAAGCCTCTCCTCATGTTTTTGAATTCTTGTTTCTTCATTCTTTTCTGGCTGGATGTTTCTTTCTTCCTTCTGATCCACACTGTTGATTTGAGTCCCAGTTTCCTTCCCACCACTTTTGGTTCCCTATATATTTTCCTTCATTTCACTTGGCATAGCCTTCATTTTTTAATCTAATTTGCAACCAAATTCAACCAATTCTGTGAGAATCCTGATTACCAGTGTTTTGAACTGTGCATCTGATAGGTTGGCTATCTGTTCATCACTTAGTTGTATTTTTTCTGGAGCTTTGAGCTATTCTTTAATTTGGGCCATTTTTTTTGTCTCAGCACACCTGTTACGGAATGAGGAGTGGAGCCTTAGGTGTTCACCTAAGTAGAAACTACTATCAGTGTTTCTCTGACATGGGAGGGGTAACCCACATCACTGAGTTGTGACACTGTATGTGGGGAAGGGGTCCAAGAGGGAACAATGGCACTTGCTCCACTCTCTGCCAGTTTTAAGTCACTTCCCCACTTCCCACAAGGTAATTGGGCCCTTCTGGTGCTGATTCCTGTGTGGGTGAGTTTGTGTACAATTCTAGGATCTGTGGGTCTCTCCAATGAACTCTCTTGTGAGGCTGGGAGTTTCTCCCGTTGCCACCTCAACCCCCACAGGTGTTTTCTTTCAGTGGTTTGAGGCTTTATTTCCCTGTGCTGGGGCCCTGGGTTGCATAGTCTGTCTCACTCCCCAATTGTTCCTCCCAGTTTATCTGTGCACAAATGTGGAACTTGGGTTGTTTTTTGTTTTTAAATGACTGTTGTCCTTCTTTTGGTTGTGTGAGGAGGCAGTGTGTCTACCTATGCCTCTATCTTGGCCGGAAGTCTCCTGAAAAGCTATTGTTAGTATTTAAAATATACTAACCAAAAGCTTTTTAGGTTTTTTTAAAAAATAAATATCCACTAGTAACAGTTACCTAGTAACTGTTATACAAATATATATACAGAGAAAAGAATGGAGAGAAATACTCTAAAACATTAACATTACTTAGGGCTTGTGGGATTCTGAAACAGTAAACCTTTGACATTCCAAAATGTCTCAATTTCTTCTATGCTGGATAAATTAGTCAAATCACCAAATTGCTATTAGAAACATGTTTTTTTTTCAATTTTTAATGCTTGAAAATAAAAAAGTGATAATCATTCATTTTAAATCTTTTGAGAGCACTCCACTCTATAGGGAATAGTAGGGCCAATAAAGAGTTTTAAAGCAGGGGAGTTCCAGTCATTTTTCGACTCTCACTACAACAAAATCCCTAGTCCCTGACCTAACTCTCAGCCCCTCTGACCAGGGTTTGAGCCTGGTCCCAGTTTGCTATTCACTGTTAATAAGAGATGTTATCTATTTGGTCTCCTGCCCACCCAGTGAGGTCCACAGATCACTTACTGTATTCTAGGTCCTTAACTTAATAATTACTTAACCTCATGTTAAATAATTTATCATATCATGTGATAAATTTATCACCCTATCATATTTACACTTTTCATAATACCTTTCTTACTTCTATTTCCTTCTTTACCATCCTGAGAGTTCACAGTAATCCTTGTAATTACTACCTTGTAAACATTTTTAATTTTCTTGCCCTTTTCACCCATTATCCCACTTGCCTGACAAAAGCTTAGTTCTGGTTGAATCTTCTCCTCACCTGAATCCAAGCAGCAACTCACTGCTGAAGAAAATACATACCCAGACAGGTTTTCTTTAAATTGATGACATTAAACCACAAGGGCACTCAGCACTGCCTGAAAAAACCTTATTATATTTTCCTGGGAGTTTACTTACTAAAATAACTACTATTTTCTTCTCAAAATTCAATTGAACTCTCCTTCCTCATTTTCTTTTTTAAATTATTTTAAATCTACATTTTAGAGAGAGAGAGAGAGAGAGAGAGAGAGAGAGAAACACTGATAGTAGTTCTACTTATGCATTCATTGCTTGATTATTGTATGTGCCCTGACTAGGGATAAAACCCATCACCTTGGGGTATCAGTACTTTACCTGAAGTTGGGGTATCTAACCAACTGAACCATCCCACCAAGGCCCATCTTTCCGCCAATTCAACTGATGACTTCATCTCATACTGTACCAAGTAAATAGCAGAAGATGAAAATTCCTAATGTTCCCACCACCAAATCTACAAACCCATTATGTATACAGATTTTCATCTTGTGGCTTAAGAAAATCTTTCCAACTATCAAAGGCATTCTCATCTCCCAATTTTTTTGGTGACTTCCTTCCTATATGTGATTCTCCCACTTTCCCTCTCTATGATTCATTCCTTTCCCAAGGCAAACATATTTGCATAATTTCCCATCAAAAAATAAATTTTTAAGTCTGTGTTTAAACATTCCTTCATATTTCTGCATTATTTTGTTGCTATGTTTCTGTCACACAGTGATTCCTTGTACAATATCTTTTAAATCAATATAAAAAGGTCCTCAACTCTCAATATTTTGATAATAAGCAGGAAGGGCATACAAGCAATTGGATAAATATAAATTCTAAGGGAGAAGTATAAACTGAAGATATAAATTTAATATTTTTAAGTATAAAGCCCTGGACCTAGATGAGAACCATAGCATTCCAACATCTCAAGCAGAAGTCAAAAACTCGAATGTATACTGGGGCAAAGAGGTAAATAGAAATGAGTAAATTTGTCTGGAATTACAAAGTGATGGGACGTATGGACAACTATGCACTGCATGCACACTTTAAAGTGTTCTACTTCAAAAACTTTAAAATACTATGCTAAAAAATTAGCAAAGTATGTTTCTGTAAATTATATTTGGGCTATATTTAGGCTCACAGCTTGTAACCTTTGATTTCAAGGTTTATTTATTAATATATATTTTTCTTTTTTAAAAATTGTTGTTCAAGTACAGTTGTCTCCATTTTTACCACGCCATGCTCCCCCACCCTACCCATCCCTGCCTCCCACCCTCGACCTATCCCCCTTGACTTTGTCCATGTGTCCTTTATACATGTTTCTTGATGGCCCTTCCCCTGCTTTCCCCCAATATCCCTCTCCTCCTTCCTCTCTGGTTACTGTCAGTTTATTCTTTATTTCAATGTCTCTGGTTGTATTTTGCTTGCCTGTATGTTTTGTTGATTAGGTTCCACTTATAGGTGAGATTGTATGGTATTTGTCTTTTACCGCCGGGCTTATTTCACTCAGCATATTGCTCTCCAGTTTCATCCATGCTGCCACAAAGGGTAGGACTCCTTTCCATCTGCTGCATAGATTTCCATTACGTAAGCACCACAGTTTTTTGATCTACTCATTTACTGATGGGCACTTAGGTTGCTTCTAGCACTTAGCCACTGTAAATTGTGCTGGTATGAATATTGGGGTGCATAGGTTCTTTCAAATGGTGTTTCGGAATTCTTAGGGTATAATTCCAGCAGTGGAATTGCTGGTTTAAAGGGGAAGATAAAGCAGCAAAGAAAACTGAAGAATAAATAGCCAGAGGAGTAGAAAGGAGAAGCCAAGAAATGATTTTTAAGAATTATGCAATGGTTAACAGTGTCAAATGCTATTTACTTCATGCACCTAAGATGAAGATAGAAAAGTGCTCACTGTATTCAGCTACATAAATATTATTGGTAACACTTGTTTTCACCCAGTTGAGGTCAGATCACAAAGTATCAATAAATGAAGTAGAAGAACAAGTAGATCCTAGCAAGTGATATAGGGCATATACAACTGACTCTTGAATAACACCCGGGGTTAGAGGTGCCAACCCCTCTGTGCAGTTGGAAATCTTCTGACTTTTCACTCCCCCAAGATTTAACTGCCCAGAGTATATGCAGGGGACTGGTTTCAGAATCCCCATGGATACCAAAATCCATAAATGGTCAGGTCCCTATACAAAATGGCATAGATCAATGCATACAGTCAGCCCTCCTCATCCAGACTCCCAACCACAGATTAAAAACATTATAGGTACTTATGAAAAAATTTCATGTATAAATGGACCCACATAATTCAAACCTCTGTTGTTCATCAGTAATCTGTATATTAAAAAGGAAAAAATACAGTTGTTACGACTGTCTACATATAAAGTCCTAAAGAATCTACAAAAAAGCTAGTACTAGAACTAGTAAATGAGATAAGCAAGGTCATAGGATACAAGGTCAACATAAAAGTTCAATTATATTTCTATATGCTTGTGATGAACAATAGGAAATTGAAATTTTTTAAAATACCAGTAATTATAATAAAATACATGTTAAGTTTGGTACACTGAAAACAACAAAACACCGATGAAGAAATTAAAGGCCTAAATAAAACTGAAAGAACTACAGTTTGTGGACTAGAGAACTCAGTATTAAGATGTCAATTCTCTGCAAATTTATATAGACTCAAGGCAATGTTAATCAAAATTCCAGCCCACTTTTTAAATAGAAATTGACAAGCTGACTCCGAAATGTATGTATAGAAATTCAAAGAACCTAGCATACGCAGAACTATTTTTAAAAAGAGAGAAAAGTGGGAGAACTCATACTACTTGGTTTCTAGATAGTACAGTAATCAAGAGTGTGGTATTGAGATGAGGAGAAACAAATAAATAAATGAAATAGAGACTCCAGCAATAGACCCATACATATATAGTCAAACATGGGGAGTATTACTTTTATCTAGTGGGAAGAGACCAAGGATGCTGCTCAACATCTTACAATACACAGGACAGCCCATACAAGAAAAAATTATCTGGCCTATAATGTCAAAAGTGGCAAGATTGTTGCCCTGGCTGGTGTAGCTCAGTGGATTGAGTGCAGGCTGCGAACCACAGGGTCGCTGGTTCGACTCCCAGTCAGGGCACATGCCTGGGTTGCAGGCCAGGTCCCCAGTGGGGGCCACATAAGAGGCAACCACACATTGACGTTTCTCTCCCTCTCTCTAAAAATAAATAAATAAATAAATATTTTAAAAGTGGCAAGATTGAGAAATCCTGTTTTAACAAAAAACAGGAGAAAATCTTTGTGACCTAGAATGGGTCAAAAATTTCTCAGGACACAAGAAGTACAAACCATAAAAAACAAAATCAATAAACCAACTTCATCAAAATTAAAACTTCTGCTCTTTCAAATACAGATAGAAAAATTCAAAGAAAAAATACACCCTGGGAGGAAATATTTGTAAAACACATATTTAATAAAGGGCTTACATCTAGAATATATAAAGAACTCTCAAAACTGAACAAATGGAACAAATTGGCCAAAAAATAAAAAATGGGTAAGAGACTTTAAACAGATACTTCACTAAAGACACATGACAAATAAGCACAAAAAAGATACACAATATTAGTCATTATGAAAATGCATATTAAAACTACAATGAGCCCTGGCAGGGTGGTTCAGGTGGTTGGAGCATCATCTCTACACAGAAAGGATGCAGGTTCGATTCCTGGTCAGGGCACATGCCTAGGTTGTGGGTTTTATCCTCAGGTGGGGCATGTACAGGAGGCAACTGATCAATGGTTCTCTCTCACATTGATGTTTCTTTCTTTCTATCTCTCTCCCCTCCTCCCCCTTCCTCTCTCTCTAAAATCAATAGACATATCCTCAGATAAGGATTTTAAAAAAATGCACTGAGACACTGTAATACACCTAGAATTATTAAAATGTAAAAAACTGACAATAATACCAAGGGCTCACAAGAAGGCAATGCAACTAGAACTATCACACATTGTGGAGTATGTAAAATGATACAATCATTCTAGAAAACAGTTTGGCACTTTCTTACAATGTTATTAGATAATCAACTTTAAATATCTAACCATTATGAGTAAGGCTTTATTTTTCCCTTCTAAACATATACCGTATATGAGCTTTTTCCTATCTGCTCATAATTTTTCCATTTCTTCTAAGTTTATGACTATGTTCTAAATCAATGGTTCTCAAAGTGTGGTCTGAGGCTTCCTGCAGGTCACTGACATCCTTTCAGGGAGGGAATCTATGTAAGCCTTTTATAACTACATTTCTATGTAAGGCCAGATTTTCTTTACATATTTCAACTGAAACAATCAATATATCCCAAAGGACCAAATGCAGAAGCAAATATGAGAATCTAGTAATGATGGTTTATTTTATGTGTCAACTTGACTGGACCACAGGGTGCCCAGATATTTGGCTTAACATTTTAGAGGGTGTGTCTGGATGAGATTAACATTGGATGGGTCTATAGACTGAGTAAAGCAGATTGCCATTCCCAATGTGAGCAGGCCTTATCCAACCCATTAAAAGCCTGAACAGAACAAAAAGCTGAGTAAGAGAATTTGCTCTCTCTGCCTAGTGGTCTTTGAGCTGGGACATTGGTCTTCCCCTGCCTTTGGACTTAGACTCAGAATGAAATTTAAACCAACAACTGGCCTGATCCTCAGACCTTTAGACTCAGAGTGTAATTATACTCTCAGCTCTCCTGAGTCACCAGGTTACAGATATTGGAAATTCTCAGCCTCCATAATCATAAGCCCATATATACATATATATATTTCAACATATGTGGTATATATTATTTTAATAATATATATAGTATATATGTCTCCTATTGGTTCTATTTTTCTAATAGACTGTCTTCTATTAAGCCTAACATTAAAGAGATATGCAAAAACGTAAACCAATGCCACTCTTCCCAATAATTTTGTTTTGCTTTGGAAAACAGTCATTTTTCACTTTAAAATACATTGTTTATGTTAATATTTAATGGGCTTTGTAGTAATAGTCTACAAAATAATGAAAATCAATACATTATGTATCTAAGTATATAGATCACCGTCAATATAATGCCATCTTTATATTTAAATAAGCAAATGTAAAATCAAATGATTTCATTATTTAACGAAATATTTTGGATAAAGAAAAACTACAAGTAGAGGAAACATGGTGAAGAGAAGAACAAATAACTAAGTTAGAATATATAATAAAATTGTTAAATTAAAGATAGAAAAAATGGATATATTTCTAGTAAATCCAGTTAAGAGGGGGAAAAAAACTTAGTAAGACCTATTAAAGCTTATAAGGTGGACTAGTACAACTAGGGAGGCAATGGACAAAGTTATAATAGTACCAGCCATCAAAAAGATTTCTGGACTGAATAGATTCACTGGTGAAATCCTTTATATTTTTAAGGGAAATTAAATTTCCTTGTGTAAAATAAATATGGAACAAAGTTATTTTTACATAAGTATTTTTTAATACTTTAATTTCTAGTAAGCTATCAATATAGATAAGCCATATAAGCAAAGCTCTTTAAAATACTTTTGAAGAATGTAAAGGAGTCCCGAGACAAAAAAAAAAAGAGCTGCCATTTTATAATTAAGATTGCCAAAGATCTACTAGAGGAATAGAATATTAAAGCAACTCACCTTTTTTCACTATTCACAGCTAGGTAATAATTTTCCATGCTGTTTACCAAAGGAAAGATAGTTTGCCAGTTACATAAGACATACCTGATCATCCTCAGAGTCCCACTGAGCTGTTTCTTCCAGAGAGACCACATTAGAGTCAGAAATCGGTCTTCTGTTCTTGTCTTGATATGACGACTGCTGCCACACATGACTGGTCAATGGAACAACCTGAAAATCAAAGGGAGATTTAAACAGAGCAGTAACAAAATCTAACATGTAGATTATATTTCTCAGTTTATAAAACTCTTTCATATATATAATGACATTTCAACATCACAACCACAGTTCAAGTTATTATCTTCACTTAAAAATAAAGAAACACAGGGACTTATGATTACCCTTTTAGGACACAACATACTTTCCAATAAACCACAGCAGTTCCTTAACAGCCTATGCCCCCAGAGGTAAAAGCAAGCAGAAACAAGCAAATTAGGTGTTTTAAAATCTTAATGTTTGATACACCTAAGAAATTAACTCTAATAATAAGGACTAAAATAAAAGTCAGGTTCATTTTGTGAAACTGGGTTCAAACAGAGCTCTCCCACTTGCATTAAAGCTCTGATGCTGCCCAAGGCTGAAACAATGCAAATGAAAAACAGCAGAGGCAATCAAACAAAAACATACTAGGTCAAGTTTGCTTTGGTTTTTGAGATTTTACCCAGTATCCCTGGAAAAGGCACAGGACAGGCTTTTGAGATTTTACCCATATCCCTGGAAAAGAAAAACTCAAGGATTCCAATATTAGACTTCCTCCTAAAGAAGTAGATGCAAGGGGCAAGACAGAGACAACCACAAAATACCAAGTAGAGAACGGTGCACCAAAAAAAGAAAAAAATGGGATTACAAACTATGCTTTCAAAACATTTTAAAAATAACAGTATCTCAGATTCTCAAAGAGGCAAACAAACGAGATACAATGTCCACAGAAAAGGAAACTGTTATAAAACAAGCAGGTGTGAGTCAAAAAAAGACGAATGCTAACAAAATGTTAATAACAACAAATGTCAGAGCCTCTGGAGGAAACCCAGGGTCATCAGATTTTTTTCAGAACTAAAACTGTTACTACACTAACAAAACATTTTTTGCAGAGCACTTACAACAAGGTGTTTTTGATTATAGAAAGGCCTGATTAACCGAACATCCATCCATTCAATAACTAAAGAGATTTCTAAGATATCAAGCCTTCCAAGAGGTTTTTCTCAAAAGATAAGAGCACCATGGGGCACACCCACATTGCTTCAATGGGTTTTTTTTCTTTGTTACTGAATTTATTGGGGTGACACAATGGTTAACATTCAATGGCAATTTTAAGAAATAAAGCATACAAAACAAAGAAAGTGTTTTACAAACTCATTTTGGCAATTTGAAATCCATAAATACGTAACATTACAGCCAATGTTGCTGTATGTTGCACAGCTATTCTTCTTTGGGCCGTCTAGGAAAGAAGATGCTCAAATGAAAGTTCAAAATGCCTATTTACTGCAGCTAAATAGTACTGGGAGTGCAGCATGAGAGTTCTTATCTTTGAAAATGGCTGATTCATAACAGCTTACAAAGAGAGGGTTCAATTCAAGAACAGTTGTAGAAAACTAATGATACAATATGAAAAAACTAGCACTTTTGACAAGTAACCCAATGTGCGAGAATAAGAACATTCCCCCTCACTGTATTGTCTAAAAGGAAACCCAAAAGTAAAAATTAAGCATCAAAAAGTCCATTTTCCAGAACTCCTGATTTTTATTACCTACCTGACTGTTTAGACTTCATCAAAGACACCATTTCTAATATGTCTGATTGGCTTTCCCATAGTCACCTCTGGATCATAGTGTAACCAAAATTCTTGATGGATGACTCTTAAAATAAGTGCTCCAAAAATACGCAGGTGTCATCAGCAGTTCCCTGATCTGAGGTAAAATGCCTTTTGATACAAATTAAGTTTATCTTATTTTTAATCTTCCCTAGAGTATATTCTTTCATTGCTTTTTAGAGGAAGAGAGAGAAAAAAACATAGATGGGAGAGAGAGAAAAACATCGCTTGGTTGCTTCCAAGCTCATAAGCTCTCAGACTGGAGCCAACCACAACTTAGGTGTGTGCCCTGGTCAGGAGTCAAACCAGCAACCTTTCAGTTACAGCATGACAATTGAACCAATTGAGCCACACTGGCCAGGGTGATATAAATTAAGTTTTAAAGAGTCCTTCCCTGAGCCAGTTTTTAATATTAAAAGTTAACTGACTTCCAACTATATGCTGTCTAGAAGAGAAACAGTTTCGATCTAAGGACACATACAGGCCGAAAGTGAAAGGATGGAAAAAGATATTTCATGTAAATGGTAACCAAAAGAGGGCAGGAGTATCTATGCTAATACCAGACAAAAAGACTTTAAATCAATAACTGTTACAAGTGACAGAGAAGGATATAATATAATGATGAAAGGGTCAACTCACCGGAAGATTTAACAAGTATTTATGCACCAAACCTCAGAGCTCCTAAATTAACAAGGAAAAGTTTGAAAGAATTAATGGAAGAGATACACAGCAACACAATAATATTAAGAGACTTCGATACCTCACTTGCAATGAATAGAACAATCAGAATAACAAAAAGGAGAACAGAGGAACTGAACAAACACTATAGACCGTTGGACCTAATAGAAATAAACAGAACACTCTATCCAAAACAGCAGAATATACATTTCTCAAGTACACATGCAACACACTTCAGGATAGAACACATAAGGCCACAAAACAAGTCTTAACAAATTCAAGAAAATTGAATTCATATACACTATCTTTTCTAATCACAATAAAATGAAGTTAGATGTCAACACAAGAAAAACTTGAAATTCCACAAATGTAAAAATTAAACAATATACTCTCAGAAAAACAACAGGTCAAACAAATCACCAGAGAAATTAGAAAATACTCTGATACAATGAAAATAAAAATACAAATTACCAAAATTTATGAGATGAAACAAAAGCAGAGATAACAGGAAGTTTATGGCTCCCTGTAATGGTGCCATTTTTTTTTTAAAGTAAGATCACAAATTCACAACCTATAACATACATCAAGGAACTCAAAGAAGAACAAACTAAACCTGAAGCAGGCACAAGAAAGAAAATAGTAAAGATTAGAACACAGATAAACAAAATAGTGAGTAGGAAAAAATAATTAAACTGAAAGTTGTTTTTAAAACATGTTAACAAAATTGACAATCCCTTAACTTGACTAAAAAAAGGTAAATAAAATCAGGAATGAAAGAGAATATTATAACCAATACCACAGAAATAAGGATAGAAGAATAATATGAACAACAGTACATTAACAAACTGGAGAGCCAAGAAGAAATGCATAAATTCCTAAAAACAAACAAATGCCAAGACTGAATCATGAATAGAAAATGTGAACAAACCTACAACTACAGAAATTAAATGAGTAACAAAAGAACCTTCCAAAAGTGAAAATCCAAGGACCAGATAGTTTTACTCCTGAATTTGACCAAACATTAAAAAAATTAACACTAATCCCCCTGACACTCAAAGAAAAAGAAATTGAAGAGGAAGGAAGATTTCCTAACTCATTCTATTAGGTCAGATTACCCTGATACATATAGGTAGATGAAGATACTACCAGGGGGGAAAAAACCCACTACAGACCAATATCCCTCTTAATTGATACTGATGTAAAAGTCCCCAACAAAATACTAGCACACAAAATCCACAGCACATTAAAAAGATTATACGTGATCAAGTAGGATTTAACTCTGTAATGCAGGGATGGTTCAACATACAAAATTCAATGTGGAAGAATTAATACTGCTAAAATTTCAATACTATCAAAAGTCATCTATAGATTTAATGCAATCCCTATGAAGATTTCAATGGCTTTTTTCTACAAACATATATATATATATATATATATATATATATATATATATATATATAACTAGCCATTTATATGGAACCATAAAAGACCCCAAATAGCCAAAAGAAAAATTCCTAAGAAAAAATAACAAAGCAGAAAGCATAATACTTCCTAATTTTAAACTGTATTATAAAGCTACAATAATTAAAACAGTATGGTGGTAACATACAAGCAGATAAAACAAACCACGCAGCAAAACTGAGAGCCCCCCAAAAAAACTAATTATATGGTCAATTAATATTTGACAGGAGAACCATGAATACTAAAAGGAGATTTAAATGACAGTCACTTCAATAAATGGTGCTGGGGAAATTGAATATTCACATGTAAAAGAATGGAACTGAACCCTATGTTACATCACTCACAAAAATTAACTCAAAATAGATTAAATACTTAAATGTAAGGCCTGACACCATAAAACTCCTAGAAGAAAACAGAAAAAAATGCTTTTTGTCATGGGTCTCAGTACTGATTATTTGGAAATCACACCTACAGCACAGCAACAAAGTTAAACATAAACAAATGGCGCCACATAAAACTAAAAAGCTTCTACGCAGCAGAAGAAACTATCAACAAAATGAGAAAACCTACAGAATGGAAAAAAATTGCAAATTATATATACAATAAAAACAATATCCAAAAGATATAAAGAACTTCTACAAATCAATAGCAAAAAATAATAATAATCCTATTTAAAAATGGGCAAAGGAACTGAATGCAGATTTTTCCAAAGAAAATATATGACCGGCTAAGATACATGAAGAGAGGTTCAACACTGCTAGTCATCAGGGAAATTCTAATGAAAAGCACGTTAATATATCACCCAATGCCTATTAGAATGGCCATGATCAAAAAGACAAGAGATAAATGTTGGGGTCAATGTGGAGAAACGGGAACCCTTGTGCACTGCTGCTGAGACTGTAAATTGGTACAGCCACTATGGAAAATACAATATATGGAAGTTTCTTGAAAAGTTAAAATGGAAGTACTGTAAGATCCAGCAATTCTACTTTTGGGAATATATCCAAAGGAAACAAACACACTAACTCAAAAAGATATCTGTACCCCCACAGCCATAGCAGCATTATTTATAACAGCCCAAATATGGAAACAACCTAAGTACCCATTAATGGATAAATGGGTTAAGTTGTGGTATATATACCATGGAATATTATTCATCCAAAAAAATCGAAAAAGGAAATCCTACCACTTGCAACAACATGAATAGACCGTGATGGCATTATGTTAAGTGAAATAAGTCAGACAGAGAAAGAAATGCTGTATGATCTCATTTATATGTGGAATCTAAAACACTAACACAAAAAGGAATCAAATTTGTGGTTACCAGAGACAGGGGTAAATGGGGAAAAGTGGTGGAAAGGTACAAACTTCCCAATTATAAGACAGAGAAGTAGTAATGTAAATAAAGTATAACATGATAAGTATAGTTAAAACTGCTGTATGGCTACATTCTTTTTGATTTCAAAATATCTTTGTGAAACTGGGTTTTAGGAGATCCTTCTGATAAAAATAAAAAGCTTTTGTGAAAATCAGCACAGAACAGGAAATGGGGGTAGCAGGTTTGAATTCCAAACTTTGAGAAGCTGTGCAGTATACAACAGGCACATAAATTCCATTGGTAACTATTTATGGCTAAAATTTTTAAAAATATTTTTTTCTTCTAAAACAAAAACAAAAACTGCTGTCTGATATATAGGAAAGCTGTTGGAGTAAATCCTAAGAATTCTCATCTTAAGATGAATTTTTTTCTTTTTATTGTATCTATAGGAGATGACAGATGTTAACTAAATGATAGTATTAATCATTTCATAATATTTAAACCCCTTCATGATAAAAACACTCAAAAACTACTGGAAAAAGTTACATTAACATAATAAAGGCCACTTATGAATACCCACAACTAACATCAAACTCAATGATGAAAAACTGAAAGCTTTTCCTCTAAGATAAGGAACAAGGCAAGCATGCCTGCTCTTACCATTTCTATTCAACATAATAATGGACGTTCTAGCTAGAAAAATTAGGCAAAAAATAAATAAATGGCATCCACATTGGACGGGAAGAAATAAAATTATCTTTGTTCACAGATGACATAATTTTATATATATAAAAACCCCCAAATATTCCATATGAGTTTTATTAGAACTTATAAAAGAATTCAGCAAAGTTGTAGAATACAATATCAACACGCAAAAATGAGCTGCATTTCTATACACTGATAATAAACAATACAAAACAGGAATTACAAAAACAGTCCCATTTACAAAAGCATTAAAAGCTTAAAATACTTCAGAATAAACTTTATCAAGATGGCAAAAAATCTGTACACTGTACTACAAAACAATGCTTCCAAGAAAAATTTTTAAATGCAAATAAATGGAAAAACATTGTCTTCATGGATTGGAAGATTTATTGTTAAGATGTCCATACTATCCAACACACTCCACATCAGATTCCAGTGAAAAGTCAAAAAATCAAAAACTCCATATGAAACCTAAGGGACCCAAAACAACCAAGACAATCTTGAAAAAGAATAAAGTTGGAGGACTCAAACTACTTGATTGTTAAATACATTAAAGAGCTACAGTAACCATAACAGTGTGGCACTGGAATAAAGACAGGCAAACAGACCAGTGATTTTCAACCTTTTTCACTTCATGGCATAAAGTAATTACTAAAATTCTATAGCCTAAAATTCTCTCAATGTGTGTGTGTGTGTGCATACATATACTTTTTTGGGGGAGGGGGGCAATCTGACCAAAAAAATTGGTGTAATTTTGATCTATTCACACTAGACAGCTATTGTTGTGTTGGTTGTTGACATTTTTTTAGTTGACAATCTAAGGGAAAAAGAGGCCATTGCCCCTGACTAAATAGTCAGGTATCGCATGTTTTAAAAATTCTTGTAGCACACTGATTGAAAATGCCTGCAACAGACCAATGAAACAGAATATAGAGCCCAGTAGTAAATCCTCACATATATGGTCAAATGAATTTTGACAAGGGTGCCAAGATCACTCAGAGGGTAAAGATAGTCTCTTCAAAAACGGCCCTGGAAAAACTGGATATCCACTTTCAAAAGAATGAAGTTAGACCATTTTCTAATATCATATACAAAAACTGACTCAAAATGGATCAAAGACTTAAATGTAAGACCCAAAACTATAAACTCCTAGAAGAAAACAGAGCAAAATCTACACAACAATAGATTTAGCAATGATTTCTTGGATATGATGCCAAAGGCATGAGCAACAACAACAAAAGGAACAACAGACAAATTGGACTTAATGAAATTTTAAAATTTTGTGTACCAAAAGACACTACCAACAGAGTAAAAGGCAACCCTTTTTACTCTGAATGAGAAAAATATTTGCAAATCATATACCCAATAGAAAATAATATTCAAAATAAATAAAGAACTCCTAAAACTCAATAACAAAAAAAAACACCTGATTAACAAATGGACAAAGAACTTAGACATTTCTCCAAAGATAAACAAATGGCCAATAAGTATATGAAAAGATGCTCAACATCATTAGTCATCAGAGAAATGCAAATCAAAACTATAATGTGATATCATCTCACACTAATCAGGATAACTACTATTTAAAATAATAATAAGTGTTGGCCAGGATATTGAAAACTTGGCACCCTAGTTGGTGGGATATAAAATGGTGCAAACACCATGAAAAAAAAGTGTGGAGGGTCCTCAGGAAATTAAAAATAGAACTGCCATATGATCCCTCAATCCCACTTCTGGGTATATATCCAAAAGAACTGAAAGCAAGTCACTTTGAAAAAAGTCTGGCAGTTTCTCACAAAACTAAACATATCCTTACTATACATTCTAGCAACCACACTCCTTGGTATTGACCCAAATGGACTGAAAACTTATGTTGGGGGAGGAGGGTATAACGGGACTAAATGGCAATAGAAAAAATACAGCAACAAATAAATTATTAAAAATTTTTAAAAAGAAAATTTATATGTACACAAAAACTTGAACATGGATGTTCAGAACAGCTTTATTCATAACAACCAAATCTGAAAGCAACTCAAGTATCCTTTAGCAGGTGAATGATAAACAAACTATTGTATATCCAGACAATAGAGTATTATCTGGCACTAAAAACAAAATGAGCTACCAAGCCATCAAAAGACATGGAGAAGCCTTATGTAGTACTATAATGGTGGATACACATCCTAATACATTTTTCAAAAACAACAGAATTTACAACACTTACAGTAAACCCTAATGTAAACTATGGACTGTGGATGTCAATGTGGGCTCATCTATTATAACAAATGCACAATAGTGGGATGTTAACAGTGGAGGAGGGTAGTGGCAGTAGATGGGAAATTTCTGCATTGTCCAGTCAATTTTTCTGTGAACTGAAAACTGCTCTTAAAAACAAAGTCTGTTAAAACACAACAAAAAAGATAAACAGAATTCTAGTCCAGTATGCAAGTGGTTAGGAAGTCATCATTCCCATCTCTACCAAAAGAAAAACAAGCTAAACAAATTGGAAATCAGTATGTCATCTTACATCCATCAAAGAACTTAAATCAAGGACAAACTGTAGCCCCAAAAACCATGGAGACAGACAAGCAAATATAGAGAATCACAGCTTACTGGAGCAGCGTTCCAGAAGCAGACACCGTCACAGGAACCGGCATGAGGACAGGAAAATCTAAAGTGTAACTAAGAATTTGCTAGAGGCTCAGGGTAGACAACTTTGAAATTTAAAAGCTCCAGGTAAACTCTTAGGGGGAGTTTAACTCTTAAACTCTTAAACCCCTACACTTTTTTTGAGTTCTACCTCCAAGAACGATTCAGGGTTCCCACAGTTGAGAGAAAACTCTTGTCCTGTTTCTGGCAGGAAGAAGAGAAAATGAGCCGGACTTCTGCCAAGATGGAGGCATAGGTGGAAACACCGTGCCTTCTCCCACAACCAAGTTTGGATACAACAAAAGTTTTGGAGAACTAAGACACACCCAGAGACCAGAAAACGGAATTATACGGAAGTCCGACAGCTACGAACCGTTCAACAAGGACGGTAAGAGAGGTGGAGCCAGCAGTGGAGCTGGGTCAGGCAGGACAGACCTAGGCGTGCAGGCAGCCCAGAACTAGTCGGGGTGGGTGCGGGGCAGACTGACCGAGGTCACACATTCGTGTGCAGTGAGACGGACCACGCAGGCCCCAGGGGGTGAACTCAGTGGTGGAGGGCTGACAGCGGTGGCACACTTGTGTGCCGTGGAGCGAGGCATGTGGGCCTGGTGACTGGTGGTTGCAGTGCTTGTGGGGGTCAAGGCAGCAGGCGGCCGAGGGAAGCCATTGTCCCTCTTTGACCCCGCCCCCACATACAACGTCACAACCCAGGGACTGAGTTGCCCTGTTCTGGTGAAAACCTAGGGCTCCAATCCTGCTACTTAACAGGCACGAACAGCTCAAAAGATGGTGCAAGGAGAACTCAAAGTCCCAGAGCCAATAACTCTAAGCGACCAACAGATTGCCAGCCTCTCAGAAGCCCAATTTAAGACACTATTTATCAGGATGCTCACAGAATTGGTAGAGTACAGTCACAAATTAGAGGAACATATGAAGGCTAAACTAATTGAAATGAAGGGAGATGTCCAGGAAACCAATAGCAATGGAAAGGAAACTGGGACTCAAATCAATGGAATGGACCAGAAGGAAGGACGAAACATCCGACCAGAAAGGAATGAAGAAATGAGAATTAAAAAAAATGAGGAGAGGCTTAGGAACCTCCAGGACATCTTTAAACGTTTCAACATCCGGATTATAGGGGTACCAGAAGGGGGAAAGAAACAGCCACAAGTGGAAAACTTATTTGAACAAATAATAAAGGAAAGCTTCCCCAGTCTGGCAAAGGAAATAGACTTCCAGGAAATCCAGGAAGCTCAGAGAGTCCCAAAGAATTTGCACCCAAGAAGGAACACACCAAGGCACATCATAATTACATTAGTCAAGACTAAAATGAAGGAGAGAATCCTAGAAGCAGCAAGGGATAAGGGGACAGTCACCTACAAAGGAGTACCCATCAGACTGTCAGCGGATTTCTCAAAAGAGACCTTACAGGCAAGAAGGGGCTGGAGAGAAGTATTCCAAGTCATGAAATCCAAATACCTACAGCCAAGATTGCTTTATCCAGCAAAACTTTCATTTAGAATGGAAGGACAGATAAAGTGCTTCTCAGATAAGGTCAAGTTCGGGGAGTTCATCATCACCAAGCCCTTATTCTATGTAATGCTAAAGGGACTTTTCTAAGAAAAAGAAGATGAAAAATATTAACAGTGAAAGGACAGCAAACACACAGTTATTAACAACCACACCTAGAACAAAAGCAAACCAAGAGGACAGCCAGATCAGGAGTGGAACCATAGAAATGAAGAACACATGGAGGGTTAGAAACAAGGGGGGGTGGGAGCGGGAGAAGGGGGGAGAAGGCACAGAAAATAGCATAGATGGTAGGTAGAAAATAGATAGGGGGAGGGCGAGAATAGTGGGGGAAATATAGAATCTAAGGAAATTGAGACACGTGGTTATAAACTAAGGGGGGAGAATAGTGGGGGAGAGAGTGTGCGGATGGAGGGGAATGAAGGGGGGGAATAGAACAACTGTAATGGTATAATCAATAAAATATATTTTAAAAAAAAAGAAAATGAGCCATTACGAAATAAGCCCAGAGCATTCTATTCTTAATAAGATCTGCCCTCCAAAGAAACTGTTTTACCAGAGCCTAGCCAACTGGAGTTACAGCAGAGACTAAGTGACCCAGGGGAAGGAATAAACACCCAACTCTAGCCCTCTTCTAGCCTTTCTGTCTCATCTTAAAAAAAAACTGAGGAACGATCAGAGGGGAAGATCATAGCCCAAGGGGAAGATTGAGACCCAATAATGGAATTACAGAACACCTCCCCTCCACCCACACTTTACCACATCAATTAGGCTCCTCATATTAACAAGGGAATATAACTGAAACAGTACATAACAGATCTTATTTAAGAAGCCCTTGGAGAAACCCATATACAACAAGGGAGACACAAATAAGGTCACGAGGGCAAATTTCGGTCTCTGACAACAACAGGTACAGCAAACATTAAACACAACCTCACCTCTAGCCAGATAAAGATAAAACTTCACACTAAAGGCACACTTACTTCAGTACTTTTCATATTCATTCAGTACATGTCTAGCTTTCAAAAAATTACAAGACATACTAAAAGACAAAAACAAACAAATGAAAACAGTTTGAAGAGAGACACAAATATGACAGATGTTGAGTTTCAGTTTGGAAATACAGAAACATTCTAAAGATGAATTGTAGTAATGGTTACAGAACAATGTGAACGTACTTAATGCCACTTAAAATGGTTAAAATAGTAAATTTTATATTATGTATATTTCACCACAATTCAGAAAAAATCAAGAGGGGAAAAAAGGAAAGATACCAAACCATAAAAAGGCATGGAGAAAACTTAAACGCATATTGCTAAGTGAAAGAAGCCATTCTGAAATGGCTACATATGATATGATTCTAACTATATGACATTCCAGAAAAGGCAAAACTATAGAGACAGTAAAGATATCAGTGGTTTCCAGGTTTTCAGAGGAAGGGAGGGAGAGATAACAGGTGGAACAAAGAAAATTTTTAGGATAGTGAAACTATTCTGTATGATACTGTTAGATATATGTCATTATACATTTGTCAAAACCCACAGAATGTACAGAGTGAACCCAAATATAAGCTATGAACTTTAATAAAAATGTGTCAATATTGGCTTACAAATTATAATAAATGTACCACACAAACAAGGAAAATAGGGGAGGGAGAGGATATATGGGAATTCTGTACTTTCTGCTCCATATTTCTGTAAACATAAACTGTTCCAAAGTCCTGACCTTTTTCTGTGGCTCAGTGAGTTGAGCATTATCCCACAAAGCAAAAAGTTGCGGGTTCAATTCCTGGTCAGGGCACAAGACTGAACAGGATTGCAGGCCTGAACAGGATTGGGGCGCGTGCAAGAGGCAATCTATTGATGTTTCCCTCATACATAGATGTTTCTGTCCTTCTCTTATTCCCTCCCTTACCACTCACTAAAAATAAATAAAATCTTTTTTAAAAACTGCTTCAAAAAGAGTTATTTTTAATAGGCACTGTGTCAGAAGACCAACAAAGAAATATAAAGAAATATTCATCTAGTACTTAAACTATTCCAGGGCATAAGTAAAAATGTTCCCAATAACTTGTATGAAGGTAACATAATACTGATGCCAAATTTAACAAAGATAGGTCAAGAAAACAATTTAAAAAAATTATCATTTCTAAAGCATCTCCAAATAAAATCCAGCAGTTCCTTAAGAGAAGAATACATAATGATTAATAGTTTTTAGCCTAGGAGCAGAGGAAAAGATTAAGAATAAAGTATGTGTTAATAAGTCAAAAAAGATTAGAATTGTGCTGTGCTAATAACTTTGGAGATGGGGATCAGAAAGGTGAAGGCACTCAGGCCTTTTTCCTCTCTTTCTATGCAATGATAACCTGGGAGGAGGAGGAGGATCTGAACACTGGGTGAGGGCTAGAGAATAACAGTGAAGATGGGAAAGCTAAGGGGGAGACATAAAAAGATTTCCCAACACTGTTGATGACCGTCCCCACTGCCCTGACCCCTCTGGTTCAGTTGGTTGGGCATCACCCTGCAAAGGGAAGGGTCATTGGTTTCACTGTAGTCCAGGCACATGCCTGGTTTGCCAGTTGGGTCCTGGTTGGGGCACGAGAAAGAGACAAAGGATTGATGTTCCTCTCCCTCCCTTCCCCCCTCTCTAAAAATAAATAAAACTAAAAAAAAAAAAAATCAGAGACCAAGAATTTCTAACGATGCCACTCCACAGAACTGAATTGTTTTCCCTAACACAGCTCAGAAATTTAGGTTTGAACTGAGTCACATTGAACGGTCTGCAGGACCAGTATACAAGATCAACACAGCAAAGGCTCTGAATTTTTACTTCCCTGAACTCTGAAAAAGAGGTGGTTGTAAGTCTGGTCAAATTTCACTTTGAATTTAAACAGTTCCCTGCCTTAGCTCAATTTCACTACCAGAACTACAAAAGCAATCACTACCGTATACATCATCACTACAACATCCTTACTATTTAGTGAAAGAGGCACCAGAGAGTGAATCTTTTAGTCTTACTTTTATTTATGGCAATTTTGTCATTTTGTCATTTAACTTGAACTAAACTGAAAGAAATTATTGTTTACTATTATTTGGTCTCACCCTTTGAATACAGTGCATTAAGTACTACACAACAAACTCATCTTTAAAAAATTTTATAGTACAGCCCTGGCTGGTTTAGCTCAGTGGATTGAGCGTGGGCCTGCAGACCAATGGATCGCGGTTCAATTCCCAGTCAGGGCACATGCCTGGGTTTCAGGCCAGTTCCCAGCAGCGGATGCACAAGAGGCAACCATACATTGATATTTCTCTCCCTCTCTCCTTCCCTTCCCCTCTAAAGATAAAGAAATAAAATCATTTTAAAAAAATTTTATAGTACAGAAATTTCTAGCAAGAAACACTAAACTTTCTCCCTTACACATTTTGCTACTTATTCCAATAAGTTTTAATATATCAGTGAACTAAACAAAAAATTGTAATATTCTTCATATTATTTTAAAACTACCTTTAAGCCCTGACTGGTGTAGCTCAGTGGATTGAGCATGGGCTGCAAACCAAAGGGTCACTGGTTCGATTCCAGGTCAGGGCACATGCCTAGGTTGCAGGCCAGGCTCCCAGTGGGGGCCATGTGAGAGGCAACCACATACTGATGTTTCTCTAACTCTTTCTCCTTCCTTTCCCCTCTCTCTAAAAATAAATAAATACAATTAAAAAATAATAATAAAATAAAACTACCTTTAATACAGCACACCATCTACACCTACATATTGAGGTAATTAAAAGAGTATTGGATTTTGCTTTTAAAAAAGAAAACCCCTGGGGTAAAAACACTCTGGGCTCAAAGAAGCAAAAAAAAAAAAATTATTACACTTAGATTAAGTCTCTGTTAAACAGGATTAATTTTTCCACCTCTCATGCAAAAGTGTTCAAAGTGATTTAACTAAAAAATTCCCCTTTAGGCTTGAAGATATAAGTTAAGTCTTAAACAAAATGATGGAAGAACTTGTCTACAAGTATGGCTTTATGGTCTATGTGTATGGAGACAACTCACAACTTCAAATCTCCAGCTCAGACCCGTCCTCTGCTCTCCAAACCCAAACTGATAACTTTAACACCCATCCCAACTAATCCAGTCACCAACCCCCATGGCCACCACCCACACTGGATACCTGGCCATATCTCAATATCCAGCACAACCACTGATCTAATAACCTCACACCTGGACACCTTCTTGCCCTTATGTTCCACATCTAATCCATTTTTAGTGTAATAGTAATGCAAAATTATTGTTTTAAGTGTGGTGATTTTACCTCTTAAATGTCTCTTGTATCAATCTATTTTCTATACCCACCAACAATTCCCTATTCCAAAATAGCATCAGATTTTTTCCTGGCAATACTGTAACCTCTCCTAATTAGCATCCCAGATCTATTATTACTACCCTCCACCTCACCCTGCTGTTAAAGCTGTTTTCCACTCTGCTACAAAGTTATCTATCTAAAACACAAACATTATCATATAGGCCCCCCTTGTTTAAAACATTTTCATTGACTTCCCAAACTTCCAGGGATAAAGCTTCCAAATCCTGCACATAGCACACAAGCTGCAATTGAAGTCTGTGCTCAACCCACATTGGCCTTTGGTTCCCTGAAAAACACCATGCTTTCTCTAAACAATGGTACCTTTACATGTGCTTTTCCCTCAACTATAAGGGTCTTTCCCTTACCTTTCCTAGCTAACCTTAATCGGACTTCAGATCTCAGCTCTATCACATAACTTCCTAAGGGAAGCTTTCTCCAGCTTCACTGACAAAATCCGATTCCCCTTACTGTATGCTTTTGAAACATGTTAACACATAGAAGTTTTACTTTTATTTATGGCAACACCTACATTTTGTCTGCCTTTCTCTCTAAACACTCAAAAAGTCAGACATAAAAAAATGTTTAGGTTTGTGCTCTCTCTCCCAAGAGCACGCCTACACCTTTCTTCCCCCTCACACCTGCATCTCCTAAACTCTAAGGATCCCCACAATTCTTGCAACTAAGGGAGCAATAGACAGCAGCAGCCGCCGACCTGGCTAACCCCCTAAACCTGTCTCCAAGCGCCCTTTCCAGTGAGCCAAAGCCCTGCTTGGGCTCTCTTCTGTTGCTTCTATCCTAAGCCCTTTCTTGTTTCACCGTCCCCAGCTTTAATAAACACTCCAAAAAAAAAAAAGGTTGGGTTCACCAAGGTTCAGTTGCATCAGTACAAATTCACAGCTGGGGGTGAATGCTCAACAATATATGTTCAATAAATTAGAGTTCCACTGGAACATATACCAGGCAAAACAACTATTAATATTCTCTAATGATCAATAGTTCACAGCATCACTGACCAACAGAATTTTCTGTAATGACGGAAGGACTCTATATCTGCATTGTCCAGTACGGTAGCCACTAGTCAAGTGTGGCTACTGAGCAGTTGGAAAGTGATTAGTGCAACAATGGCATGGAATTTTGAAATTTATTCTTTTAATGCTACTGACTACTGGATTGGACAGCACAGGTCTATAGAGCTTTTTCTGTCGTTTCAGTTGTACTTTTGTTGTTTCACTCTTCAGTTTACATGTTGCCTATGAGCAGCTCTAGACAATAAACCCTAGGCTTCTTTTTGTCCCCACACTGTCCCCAAAATAAACACTGTACAAAATAGAAACTTAATACATGATAACTTGCTATCTGAATCGTTTTTCTCGCTGAAAAGCAATTAATTAAATGCAATTATTTTCAAAATGATCTTCAGGAGCCAACCATAAAAACATCTCTTTCTCCATTGTGGTGCTTTATAGTTTTCCAGACTGGACCTGTGGTAAAACGCTCCTACACTCATAAGCTCCTCCTACCGGCTGGGAGCCCCTTTACTGCTACAAAGAGGGTCCAGATAAACACGATCCGCGAGGAGCCGCTAGAGACTAACCCACACTACTCCCGCAGGGCAGTCCCGCGCTCCGGAGAGCTAATCTCCTAATCGTCTTCCCAACATGATAGTCCCTAGGCAACCATCCTCACCACTCCGACACAGCCCTTTCCACCTCCCCCCAAAAGCTTTTCTTAACTATACAAGCTGCTAAATACTGGATCCTCTTAACACCCGGTGTTATTCAAAATGCCCGGGACCCACCGAGGGGGACGTTTGGTCTCTGCCAGAAAGAACGAGAGACTGTACTCAGCCAGAACCTAAGTAAGAATCGAGAGACCCTTACAAGCCTTTTAAAAGTGCACTTATTCTGTATCAGAAACGGTGACAGGCAGAGAGCAAGAGGGAGCAAGGTCAGAGCGCCAGCGGTGCGCCGGGGATCGACCCGTCACCACGCCCCTCCGGCTGCCCACACCTCCTCCCGGCCTGGCCCACCTTTTCCGGGCTGGTCGGCTCACTCTCGGAGTAGCGGTGCTTGGGCAGCGACGACGGAGGCAAGGTCCCGCCGGGGTGCGCCTGCAGCCAGGCTTTGGCCTCCTCATCCTCCTCGTCGTCATCGGTGCTTTCCCGAGGCTGGCTCTCGTAGTTAAAGTCCGCGTCCAGTTCCCGCCTTTCCTCTACCTCCTCGTCCTCCACAGTTATCACCTCATCGTCATCCAAGTTCTCCGGCTTCTCCACTTCTTCCTTCTCCTCCTGTACCACCACCTCCTCCTCCTCCTCTCCTGCCTCCTCCTCCACCTCCTCATCCTCGAGCTCGCCGGGCCAAGGCAGGTCCTCAGGCTCCATGTTGGTGTCACGCTCTCCGAGGTAGGAGAGGAGGAGAGGGAAGGGGAGAGGGAGGGGAGGGGAGGGGAAGAGAACTGACTGGCGGTTGCGGCCTCACGCAGGCGCAAAGACCGCCGCCTCCCTGAGCCCGGCGCCGCGCTGCGCGGACGGGGCGGGGCCGGGAGAGGGCGCGCGTTGCTAAGGACGCCCCGCGGGGGCGGGCGGGAAGGCCCAAGAAGGGGGCGGGGGACCGGTGACGCCGCTGCCTCATCCTCGTCATCTTGCTCGCAGAAGTGTAAGCTCACAATAAACCCAGATGGGGCCCCTCTCACGGGAGGGGAGAACTCAGGACGCCGCTGGGCTGGGCCAAGACTGTCTCTGCATGGAGGGGAGAGCACACCCTAGGACAAAGTTATGACAAACTTGTAAATGATAAATTTTTAAAGGTTGAGTGCCTAAGGTGTGACAGGCTGTATGATGGGCACTTGAACCTTAAGGGTAGTATAGGGGTTAAGTAAGGAATGGACACTGGTATCAGAGAAATGGGGAGTTTGAATCCCGACGTCGCCCTTTGCAAGTGGTGTGACTGAGCCTGTATCTAAAGAGGATAATGGTCCGTTGACTAGGATAGTTAATCAAAGGAATTACCCAATTTGAAAGACTTAGTGGTAGGTATTATTCGTTGACTATTAGGCAGTACCTTATTAAATGGTTGCAGTTCTGTGGGACATATTATTTTTATATTTGAAAAATCTAGGGGTTAGAAAATAACTTGCCCAAAGCCTCTTACCTAGGAGGTGGCTGGCTGAGTCAGTGCCATCCCAGGGCTCCTGTGAGTCCAATAATCGCCCTGGCCCAGACCTGTCAGCTAGTGAAGAAGAAAAGAGCAGATATTTATTTGTTCAGATAGTTCTTAAGTTTTGGGGTTAGTCAATGACTGAAATGCTTCAGGAAATAAAGATTTCCTGATTATGACAGGAACCCCTATAAAATGAATGGTAAGTTAAAGAATCTTTAGATGCTTTGCCATTACAAAGAATATGACCATAACTAACGCAGAATCAGCAAATATTCTTCATGGTAATATCCACAATAGCAGAAATAAATTGGCAATGATACTGAACCAACACTGACGGGTAGTTTTAGAGGTATTTCCAAAAATTAATGTCCTATCCATCAAAGACTCAATCCTGGCAGAACTGTAAAAGTGGAACGTGGACTGGAGGCCAAGGCCTCAGGGCCCCTTCACACACCTCTCAGTGGACAACGAGTACCAGTGACCCTGGAACAACATGGGTTTGAACTATGCAGGTCCACTTATGCGCTGATTTTTTCCCAACAAATTCTGTAAATGTATTTTCCTTGTAATTTTGTTAACAGTTTCTTTTCTGTACCTTACTTTAGTATAGGTGTATGGCATATAATAGAGATAACATACAAAATATGTATTAATTCTGTTTATATTATTGGTAAGGCTTCTGGTCAACAGTAGGTTATTAGTAAAATTTTGTGGAAGTCAAAAGTTACCCTACAGATTTTCAATCATGTAGGGTGGGAGGTGGGAGCTTCTGCTCTTTGCCTAATGGTTGAACTTCAAAACCTAATTAGTTCTGCCTGGTGTGGCTCAGTGGATTGAATGCTGGCCTGGCAACCAAAGGGTCACCGGTTTGATTCCGAGGTAGGGCACATGCCTGGGTTGTCAGCCAGATCCCCAGCTAGGGGTTCATGAGACGCAACCACACATTCATGTTTCTCTTTGTCTTTGTCCCCCTCCTTTCCCCTCTCTCCAGAAATAAATAAGTAAACATTTTTAACTCAAGATTTCCTTATTCTATAAGAGATAGCTTTTTGCTCTCCTCACCGCATGTCTAATGTGCCACAGACCTGAAACGCTACTCATGGGGCAAAGAAAATTGACCCAAGGGAAGGAAAGACATTGAATCTATAAAAGAAAACCAAAAGAGAATCGACAAAATCAGAGAGAATGATGGTGATTCAGGTGAAGGGATCACCTCGATCAGGCAGGATAAGTGTGGAGATTTCTCATATAGCAGAGGAAAGACAGGTACCAAAAAAGACCCTTTACTCAGGTAAGTGGGTTAACAAGTTGATTGAATTCATTTCCTGTTTTTTATTCATGTTAATGAAAGTGTGGTCCACAGACCACCTTCATCATAATTACCTGGGGTGTGTGTTTTACGAAGAATCCCAGCTCTCCTTGCCTAGAGCACAAGATTCAGGAAGTTTGGGTTGGCTCCGAGGATCTGATCTTTAATGCTGTACCACCCCCAAGTAATGAGGACGCACAGTAATGGTTGAGATCACTGCTTTCTTTTCTCTGTCAGACATCAAGGACAATACATTTCTTCCTCACCAGCTGCAGAAAGTCATCCCTCTCCCTGCCACCTAGTAGCCAGAGAATGGACATGTGATCTAGAGTCACACATTTGTATGCTGCCATCTGTGACTTTGACTCTTAAGGGAAAAGCAGGAAAAGTTCAGAACTTTGCTACTCAAAGCATATTCTGGGTACCAGCAGCATCACCCCAGAGCTTGTTACAAATGAAGAATCTTAGGCCCCACTCAGACCTACTTAATGTGCATTTTAACAAGATCCAATAGTAGACCGCTCTGCCTGGTTCTAGGAATTGTATCTCTACCCCTTGTGGCTAAGGGTGAGGGACGACCTTTGGAATGCAAGCCACAGAAGACAAAGCTTGTCTCTGGTGGCAAATGCTGCCTCAGTTTCCTCTCCCTGCCCCCAAAGCTTGGTTGGAAGTCAATGATGGGTAAGACCCCTCACAGTGGGGGGCAACCTAAGCCAGACTCGATCACTTGGCAGGCCTTCATGGAAGGACTCAAGGGACTGCAACAAAGAGGGAGCAATGGACTCTCACCCCCCCTGCTTTGATATAGCCTGAGTCCCCATGTTCTCTGGGAGAAGCACTTCCTGGCTCTAATCCCCTTAAGCCTGAATATGTGATGGGGAGGGGTGCAGCTCCTTGCCCTGCTAGAGCATGTCCTGGGGAAAAATCTGGCATCACAAAGGTTTCCTGACAAACCTGTGAAATTTGCTCTGCTAAGAGTACTTTCATTCATATGTTAAGGGTTCGAGCAGGAAACCCTTAAACTCTGTTTCTGACAGACTCTGGCTCACAGTAAGCCCTCAGATTTCTTTGAAATATTATATACTGTTTGATCCTTGCCGCCCTGTATTCCTGTGTATTACAATCCAATAAAAGGCCCTGGAGGAGGGGGCTCAACGCATTTTTCCCCTGAGAAACTGGCCACTGGTCCACGGCCTTTTTCCTGTGGGAAAATGGCCACTTCTCCTCCCTAAGCAGATCACATCATGTCTCAGTCATGTTTACTCTCATCTGTGGCACACGGGGGGACTTTTGAGGAAAGTCGCCCCCACACCCAGGTGACTCATAGGCACATTGAAGTTTGAAAAGTACTGGCTTAGAACCCATTCATTGTGATGGAATTTAGAGTTCAGCAGTAGCAACAGCCGAAGGAACAAGCAGAAATACCCTCACCAGCTGGTTCTTACAGCATGACCTTTGTCATGGGTCCTGCTCCCCAGCTTTCCTTGGTTCTTGCCTTTCTTGGTCAGCTATTCACAATGAGTACATTGTAACAAGCAGTCACAAAATCTCAGTGACCTATTTTTAAACAAATACTATTTCTTGCTTTTCACCAGCTGGTTGCCTGAGGATATCGTTTCAGGTACAGTGTATGAGGTGGTGGGGGAGACTTCACTCCACCCTTTCGTTACTCTGGGACCAGCAGGTGACCCAAAGAATGCTCCAACCATGACAGAGGAAGCTCCAGAGGAAGTAGAAACACAAATGCACTTCCTCCTACAATTCATTGGCCAAAGCAAATCACATGGGCCACTCAGCCATGAAAAAAAGAATAAAATCATACCATCTGTAACATCATGAATTTCTAGAGGGTATATGCTAAGCGAAATATCAGTCAGAGAAAGACAAATACCACATGATTTCACTTAAATGTGGAATCTCAAGAACAAAATAAATGAACAAATGACATTGAAACAGACTCATAGAAAGTGTGGGGTAGTTGGCAGAGGGGAGGAGGTTGGGGGGACTGGGTGAAAAAGGTGAAGGGATTAAGAAGTACAGATTGGTAGTTACAAATTAGTAACAGGGATATAAAGTACAACATATTGTACATAAGTACAATATAGTCAATAATATTATAATAACTGTTTGGTGCTAGATGAGTAGTGGAAATATCAGGGTGAAGACTTCATAAAGTATACGACTATCTAACCTCTATGCTGTATACCTGAAACTACCAAAATATATAATAATAATGAATGTAAACTATAATTGAAAAAAAGACTTAAAAAATAAGACATGATTTAATCCTTTTCTGATTGAGAAGTTAAAAAGAAATTTACATGAGCCAATCCAACATCGTATTTCTCGCATGGCAATTAACCAAGGAGAGGGAATAAATGTACTGAATGATAAGACCAACATAAAATACCACCCTTTCCAAGCCTGGTTTCCAGCTTTCCCGATGGTTCTAGGAGCCCAACAACATCCATCTAGTACAATACTTTTTTTCTGTCTTTTTTTTATCCAACTTTTTAATTTAATTATTTTTCAAGTACAGTTTTCTGTCTATTACTCCCATCCCATCCCACCCCCTCCCTCCCATTTCCACCCTTCTTAGTTGTTGTCCATGTATCCTTTATATTTGTTCCTCTAAATCCCTCCCCTATTTCCCCTGAAATTCCCTCCCCTCTCCCCTCTGGTCACTGTCAGCCTGTTCTCTATTTCAGTGTCTGGTTATATTTTGCTTGCTTGTTTGTTTTGTTGTTTAGCTTCCTGTTAAAGGTGAGATCATATGGTATTTGTCCTTTAACACCTGGCTTATTTCACTCAGCATAATGCTTTCCAGTTCCATCCATGATGTTGCTGTTGAAGCTAAACTTTCCTCCAAGTTTAAGCTTCTGTTGACTGAGATCCCAAGCACTCACTGATCCACGGGAGGAGGTCCAAGCCAAAAGGAGGAAAGGCGTACGTAGCCCTGGGATGCAGCTGTCAGACTTGGAGAAGAAGCTCTCAGAGACTAAGGGCACAAAATGGTTCGATGGCACAAATGGGTGAATGGGGAAACAGGAGGTTTTTTATTAGAAATCGAAATATTGAAGTTTAAAAGGCCCCAGGTGTGACTGCAAGAGTGAGTTTCTGAAACAGGCTTCCCCATGTGGTTATTAAAAACTCCTAGGATGGTGGGAGCATTTGAGATCACGCTCCCCTGCATATGTCATTAGTTTGGCTCAAATAATCTCATAAAAATTGGTGGGGGTGGGAGGGTGGACTTAGGATGGAGACTGGTACTGAATTAGAGAGAAGGTGAGTCAGATGCCACTTTCTCCCTGTCTGGCTATACAGCCTATGCAACTTCCCATCAAACCACACAGTGGAGAAGCTTCCAGTGGGGCAGTGGGAGCAGGCACAGCCCTAGCCCCACTGTAAGTGGAACATGAGAAACTGTCAACCCCATGCTGCAAGGACAGCTGAACTGTGTCCTCAGGGGCAAACTGGGTTCAGTTAAGGGCAGGATGAGGTAGGAGGCTACGAGGGCAGCGAAGGTGGTCTACAACTGTGGACAGGTTTGGAGGAAGGAAGTCAGTGGTGAAGGACAAGCCAAAGAACATTTGCAAAAATATGTAAATGAAAGCCCTGCAGTGAGAGGATATGGGGAGAACTTGCAGTTTTTGGACATGACTGAAAATGAAACTTGGAGGTATGGAACTAATTTCCATCATAGACCTTCCCTATAGTGGAACAAGAATGCCAGTTAAATCATTAATTTGGGCATATTGGATCTCTATTCAAAACCCGGCAACGGCTTTCAGCTTCACTCAGAATGAAATCCAAAGTCCTAACCCAGGTCTGTAAGAGCCTACATGTGATCTGACTCCTACCCAGTGCCTCCAGTTCTGAACTTCCGCCCATCCATCACGCAAGCCACCCAGACCATCTCACAGTTCCACGAGACACACAAAGCCTCTCCCACCTTGCACCTTCTGTTCCCACTGCCTGGAGCACACTTCAAAAATCTCTGCTCATGTTATCTAGGAGGCCTTCTCTGATAACCTGATAAACCCACACCCTGACCCATGCTTTATTTTTCTTCTTACTTCTTATTACTGCCCAACATTTATTTGTTTGCTTATTGTCTGTCTCCCCCACTAAGTGGCAAGCTCCATGAGAGAAGGGATTTTGTCTTTCTGCATGCCACTGCATACCTAGTGCCTGTGACTGTGCTGGGCATATAGGGAGGTGCTTGGTAAACATGGTGGAATGAAGTTGGCTGGGCAAAAGATTCTGAATAGAGCTTCAGAATAAGTTTGGTTTCACTGGGGCTGATAAAGATGTCTGCCTACTGGGGAACATTTCCTCTCCCAGCTGGCTACTGGGGGCATTCATTGGACTAAAAGTGAAGTGGACTCCAGGTGCTGAATTTGACCCTGCAGTTGAATCCTGGTGGCAAACTGTCCCTTAGGATGAATCATTTCCACTGATGGCTAAGTTAATAGTTTCATTTTTATAATACTTCTATAATCAGAAAAAGAAATTATAAAAGTTAATATGTAGCATATGTAGAGAAAATTTTGTTTTATATATGTATATGTATATAAATATATATATAATAAATTTGGTATATGATAAGCCAGTGAGGACACCATGAAATATGCAATAAGTTTCATTTCCTGTGAGTACAAATTACTGTCTCAAATCACTGATCCCCTAAGGTTTGCTATCATACAACTTGTTCACAGCTGGATGCTGTTATCAGTAACTGGATACTTACTTAGAAGTGCTGGTAGCTGGGTCAGCTTTAGTGACAATAAGTCTATATTGTTGAGTTCATACACAGTACTCATCTCTGCTCCTAGGACCACTTTGTCCAGATACCGCTTTGTTCAAACCCCCAGCATGCTTCTGGAGTGTGTTCTAGGCACTTGCTACCCAATTCCATAGAACTTAAGTGTTTCTCCACTGGGTTCCATGAGCTAGTAGCTTCCTCTCCTCCAATGTTAACTGGAGTCTCACTGCCTTATCTTGTCCTGGTGATCAATCCCAAATACCCCATAATTAATTCTTCAAGGGCCTTTCACTTGGGACACACTCTCAGGTACCAATCTCTGTTCCAGTCTGTGTTCTTTGGTACTAAGCCATAGAAATGACTCTGGTCAACTTAATTTAAAAAAAACTATTGGTAAATGGGATAAATGGTGACAGAAGGAGACTAGACTTTGGATGGTGAGTGCACCATGCAATGTGCACATGTGCTGTAGAATTATACACTTGAACCCTATAAAACTTTATTGACCAATGCAACCCCAACAAACTCAATTAAAAATTAAATTTATTGGAGCCCAGACTCCTGTGACTCAGTAGGTTGGGTGTCCTCCTGCAAAACAAAAGGTTGCCGGTTTGATTCCCTGTCAGGGCACATGTCTGGGCCCTGGTCCCTGGGCCAGGCCAGGTCCCTGATTGCGGGGTTGGGAGAGGCAACTCCCCAACCAGGGCGGTTGTTTCTCTTACACATAAATATTTCTCTCCTCCTCCCTCCCATCTTCACTCTCTAAAAGTAAATTTTAAAAAATGAAATATTTTTAAAGATTTTATTTCTTTATCTTTAGAGGGGAAGGGAAGGAGAGAGGGAGAGAAATATCAATGTATGGTTGCCTCTTGTGCATCCCCTGCTGGGAACTGGCCTGCAACCCTGGCGTGTGCCCTGACTGGGAATTGAACCACGATCCTTTGATTCACAGGCCCGCGCTCAATCCACTGAGCTACACCAGCCAGGGCTAAAAAATAAAATCTTTAAAAAATAAATAAATTTTTGGAAAAATATAGTCTAACTCCCTACTATGTGAATCAAAACTATCCAGTCAACTCATAGAATTGTGAAAGGTAATAAATTGTTGTTGTTGTTTTAAACCATTAAATTTAAATATTTATTTATTTATTTATCTATTTATTTATAGAAGGGAAGTGGGGAGAAAGAGAGGGGTAGAAACACTGAGGTGAGAGAGAAACGTCAGTTGGTTGCCTATGATAGGACCAAAGCCGCAACCTAGGAATGTGCCCTGACCAGGAATCAAACCAGTGACCTTTTGCTTTATGGGATGATATCCAAACAACTGAGCCACACTGGTCAGGACTTAAGCCATTAAATTTTGTGGTGGCTTATTATACAGCATCAGCTAACCAAAATATCCACCTTATACAGAATAGTAGAACACTGACTTGTGTGGCTCAGTGGATTGAGTGCAGGACTGCAAACCAAAAGGTTGCTGATTTGATTCCCAGTCAGGGTACATGCCAGGGTTGTGTGCCATGTCCCTACTTGAGGGCATGCTAGAGGCAACCAATCCATGTACCTCTCACACATTGATGTTTCTCTCCCTCTCCTTCTTCCTCCTTTCCCCTCTCTCTAAAAGTAAACGAATAAAATTTTTAAAAAATTTACTCTACCTAATACATAGAAATAAATGCAGGGAGGCTGCCAAAACAAGGAGACAAAGAAATATGGGCAAATGAAAGAACAGATCAAAACTCCAGAAAAAGAGCTAAAAGAAATGGAGATAAGCAACCTATCAGATGCAGAGTTCAAAACACTGGTTATAAGGATGCTCAAGGAACTTAGTGAGGAACTCAGCAGCATAAAAAAGGACACATTAATTGAAATAAACAACAATTTACAGGGAAACAACAGTAGACTGGATGAAGCCGAGAATCAAATAAAAAATTTGGAAACTAAGCAAGCAAAAAACAACCATGCAGAACAACAACAAGAAAAAAAACATACTTGAGGATGCATACTTACTTGACAGGGGAGATACAATGATCATGAAGGTGATTTTCCCAAGGTAAGACTTATCCATTGCATCTGGATATGCTGATCCCTGTGATTCCCCCAAATGTGGGAAATTTGACTGCATAATTTGTGGCAGTGGGGGACTGCATTCATGCACTCCTCTGGGGAATCAAATGAGGATAGTATAAACAGCTTCTAGGACAACTTCAAGCATTCCAATATCCACATCATGGGAATGCTAGAAGGGGAAGAGAAAGAGCAAGAAATTCAAAATCTATTTAAAAGGAGAGTGAAAGAAAACTTCCCTGATTTGTTGAAGGAAATAGACATGCAAGTCTAGGAAGTGCAGAGAGTCCCAAACAAGATGAGCCCAAAGAGGCCCACTCTAAGACATAGAATTTAAAAGCCAAAAGTTAAAAATAAAGAGAGACTCTTAAAAGCAGCAAGAGAAAAATTAGTTACCAGATGGTTGCCCATTGGAAGTGGAAAGGGGGAGAATGGGAGAACAGGTGAGGGGATTAAAAAGTACAAATAGGGCCCTGGCTGGTGTAGCTCAGTCAATTGAGCGTGGGCCTTCAAACCAAAAGATCGCGGTTCGATTCCCAGTCAGGGCACACGCCTGGGTTGCAGGCCAGTTCCCAGCAGGGGACACATGAGAGGCAACCATACATTGACATTTCTCTCCTTCTCTTCTTCCCTTCACCTCTAAAGATAAATAAAATTAAAAATTAAAAAAAAAGAAGTACAAATAGGTAGTTAAAGAATAGCCATGGGTGTGTAAAGTACAGTATAGGAAATGGAGTAGCCAAAGAACTTATATACATGAGCATGGACATGAACAATGGTGGGGGATTATCTGAGGAAGTAGAAGGTGCTGGTGGAGGGGGTCAAGGGGGGAAAATCCAGACAACTGTAATAGCATAATCAATAAAATATAATTAAAATAAAAATAATTTTTGATCAACGATAAAGAAGTACTAAAAAAATTGCACCAGACAGCAACTTTTATCCAATAACCTTTTCTCCAAACCGTTACCTACCCTTCCTTCTCCTTATAGAAAGGTTGGCTTGAAATGAGATTTTAAGATGGTTTTTGAGAATACATTAACTACTGTGTTCTCAGATTGCTGGCCATCTGAATAAAGTGCACATAAAGATTTAATCCTTATCTACTTATTGGTTCTGGTAGCAACCGGCAATCTTTTCCAGTTTCAAGATCAGTAATAGCCAATCAGTTACCAGAGAATTTGTTGATTTTTTCTCCAGTACAGAGCTCATGTTTGAATCGGCAGCTACAATTAAAATTACTATCTGAATAAACTTATGGTAATCCAATAAAATTATCCAAGACACGCTTCGAACAGGTGAGTGAAATGGAGATGTGATAAGAATAGTCACTTAAAAATATTTTGTCTTTGATAGTATCTAGTCACTGAAATTTCCTGAAGGAATGTGATATTGTCTTTAGTTTATAGTTTTGGTAGGGAGGGGGAATCTCCAAGAACTTCCATTTGGCCCTTTCTATCTTAATAGACTTGACTTCATGGGTCAGAGAGCAATGCAAACTTTTCTACCAGTAGCTAAATATCTCTACTCCCACTATAAACTCAAGAACTAGGAAAATAAACACAGGATGGATTTGAAGACCCTTTGGGCCACCGTGAGAAGAATGGTAGCCTCCTAGCTCTCATAAGCCCTACCCTGACTGGTGGACCACAGTGGAATTTGAGTTCCCTAGAAAGTAACTTTGGCTAAGACTCAATAACTAATAATTCTTGAGAGATCTGGGTATTTCTCTTTCCCCAGGTTCAGTTACCATGGTAAATAAGCATGAGTCTTTCTGGAGAAGACTAGGAAAATGAATTACTGTAGGCATCTAAGTTATCACAGGGTCCTTCCTCAAGGGTTCTTAATCTCCTTCATTCAAGGGTTCCTGGGGGATACTGAACTGACTCAGAAATGGAAAATGGCTAAGAGGCCATGAATCTTCATTGTGATGGCTTATGTCAGGACTCTTTGTACACTGAAACTTTTTTTTTCAGCTAGACAGTTTAAGTAGAACCTTAGTGGGCTGTCCATTTTGGCCCTGAGCAACCCATATTAGGCACTATCAAAGTTTCATGTGGGTCAGACTATTCTGATTACCATCTAGTCCTGCTGCCTATTATAGTAGCCATCCATGCTCACCCTTCTCTGTTGGTTAAGTGGCACTCAATGGCCTCTGCCACTCTGAATGTGATTATCTCCATTGAAATTGAGGAATGCATTCCAGTAGTGGTATATCTTGCCTCATCTCCAACCTACAGAGGACAGGTACTACATCTCTCCTCACTAGTGTACTTTTCTATGTCACAATGAAGGGAAGGTTTTTTGAGCTTTCTTGAATGATTTAATTAAGAAAGGGGTGGGTGATAAATCCACTACAAAATACCAAACTCTTGGGATTTCTCTGTCATACCAAAGAGTTTCTGGTATCTCAACTTCATATAACATAAACCACACCGGTTTTAATCAATCAATCAAGCAGTTAGATCCTCTAAAATTAAATAAACTCTGGCCAATGTGAAATTCTGTCCTTAATCTCTTGAACTCCATGCTCACATATATTATCCATGTTTTGAGATAAATTAGCAAAATCTTGCAATTTTTTGAAGATTGGACTGTGAAATTCGTCCCTGGGACATGGGACTATATGACTCCACTTATATGTCTGGATGTAACGAGAGGAGATAGAAGGGGTATAAATAGAATTGACATTCATTTGTAAGTGAATTATCCAAGGTGAGATCATAGAAAAGGCATCAACCAGGGCAGGAATAGGCACTTCAGGCAGAGGCAGGGAGGAAGCTCAGTGGGTTTGAAGTACTTGGCCAGATCCTCTCATTTACCTACTCCAGTTCTCATCGTACCATCCTTTCCCAATTGATGCCTTAATTTTTACTTAAAAGATTAGACTGGACTCTGAGTTCACCTTGTGTTAATCCAATAATACGTGGGACTGCAGGAAGAGATTATTTTAGGGCAGTCATAGGAACTCCCTGGTTCTCTAACCGTGCTTTTAGCAAGAATTTAAAACCCAAAGACTTTCATTTTTTAAGCACAATTAGAAATAGCCAACCTAAACCATAACCTTTATATTCCTCATGCCCTTCACATTGTGTATCACAGCAGCCACTTTGATCACTAAGGAACTGTCTTTAATATGTACTTTCCTCTGGGTAACCACAGATGAGAGTTGAAGTAGTTATCCACCACGGTGGATCATAAACAATGCCAAATTCTTGCTGCCAGAAAAGCATTAGTGATAGACACCATTATGTAGGCCCTTACATGTCAGTGCCTTTGTTTCCAGGAGGTAGACACTCAGAAGTATATTCACTGGGCAATAGCGTTTCTGATTATTGCAGGAATAAAGATTAGGTTATTTAATAGCCATTGGACTATTCTCTGAAGCTAAATGGGTTGTCACAGCTTTCAGCTGCAACCAGGTTAGATAAGCAACCCTATCTTCCCATTCCACTGAGGTATTATCACTTGCAATCATCATAAGAGAAACTCAAGAATTAAAGATTTCAGCTGTGGTTATAGTTGATAATATTAAATGATCAATGCTCGTGGAAAGCTGTTTTTCCTGGAATTGGAATGCATGACCTACATGACTCCAGGAGGTTGATAAGCAATTCACCTCCGTGCTCCAGGGGTCTGCAAGTGATTGAGATGGTATCTGAGTCATAGTGTTCCAGAGAGGAAGTGTCCATGACATAGATAAAGAATTCTTTTTAAAATTTTTTTTAGATTTTATTTATTTATTTTTAGAGAGAGGAAAAGAGAGGGAGATGAATATCAATGTGTGAGAGAAACATCAATCAGCTGCCTCTTACATGCACCCCAACCAGAGACCTAGCCGGCAACCTAGGCATGTGTCCTGACCAGTAATTGAATTTGGTGAACTTTTGCTTTGCAGGATGACGCCCAGCCAACTGAGTCACAGTGGCCAGGGTGCAGATAAAAGATTCTTGATGAACAGATAAAGAAGTACTAGGAAAATTGCCACTGGACTATGACTCTTATCTGATTAACCTTCTTTCCAAACTCCTCACCTACTTTTTTCTTCTCCTTATAAAAAGGTTGGCTTGAATTGAGATGTTAAGACATTAAGGGTACAAAACCTGCTATTTTCTCAGATCATCAGCATCTGAATAAAGTGCCCATAAAGATTCAGTCCTTGTCTCTATTTATTGGTTCTGGTAGTGACAGCATGAACAACAATTTTTCTAGTTTCATTCAGACTTGGTATTAGCATTATTTGTTTTAGCCAATAGAATTGACTCTAGGATGTTTTAATTTATTATAAAATATTGTCTTAAGAATTTCCAAGGAATTTGGAGTGATAATGCAGCCAGGAGAAATCCAACCTCATCATGGATGATCCAGTGGAAACCTCACTGCTGTCACTATCTGCTGTGGACGTGGATGAGGCTGGAAACAAGACGGTAGGAAGAAACTCCAACACAGCTTTCCCCAAAGGAATCAAATGCTTCCAGCACATGTGCTTCCAGCACATGTCATGTACGACCACTTCTCACATAGTTTGCATATAGCATCTAATCTAGCACAGGTGTGTTTACTTGGATGAACTAACCAGGGTCTGGGATTTTTAGCTTTCTATCCTCACTTCCATGGGAAACTGTGCTAGATGGGGATGCAATGGCTATTAAATAACCTAATCTTTATTCCTGCAATAATCAGAAACGCTATTGCCCAGTGAATATACTTCTGAGTGTCTACCTCCTGGAAACAAAGGCACTGACATGTAAGGGCCTACATAATGGTGTCTATCACTAATGCTTTTCTGGCAGCAAGAATCCATAAACAAAGTGAAGGCCCTACACTAAGACCATTGTTAAATTAATTACAGCGCATGAACCCCTCTGCTATTATTAACAAGAAAGAAAGAGGGTTCTATGAGGTGATTTGGAGACATTTCCTGTGGTTGTTCCTGAGAAAAGTGCAATGAAGGAAAATGTATAAATAATCTTGTTTTTGTTTAAAAAATTAAAAGAAAACCATATATATAATGCATATATGTGTAGTATTATATAAACATAATACAAACTATAGAAGAAGACATGCTAAGTTTATAACTTCAGTTAAGAGATATGAGGTGATGTACAAGTGTGTGTGATGGAAGGGAGGACTATACCAAGGGAGAAGGAAGCAAGGAAGAGGCTACATTTGAAATTACATGATGGGTTCTGGGAAGGTGGCAGCAGCAGCATCAGCCTAGTTTTTCTTTCTTTTTTAAAATACATTTTCTTGATTATGCCATTACAATTGTCCCATTTCCCCCCCTTCATTCCCCTCCACCCTGAACACCCTCTCCCCCACCATTCCCGCCCCTTTAGTTTATGTCTATGTGTCACAAGTTTGTTAGATTCTACATTTCCCATACTATTCTTGCCCTACCCCCTGTCTATCTACTTTCTACCTGCCATCTATGCTACTTATTCTCTGTACCTTCTCCCCCCTTCTCCTCCTTCCACTCCCCTGTTGCTAACCCTCCATGTGATCTCCATTTCTATGGTTCCACTCCTGACCTAGCTGTCCTTTTAGATTGCTTTTGTTTTAGGTGTGGTTGTTAATAACTGTGAGTTTGCTGTCCCTTCTCTGTTCATATTTTTTATCTTCTTTTTCTTAGATAAGTCCCTTTAACATTTCATATAATAAGGGCTTGGTGATGATGAACTCCCCGAACTTGACCTTATCTGAGAAGCACTTTATCTGCCCTTCCATTCTAAATGAAATCTTTGCTGAATAGAGCAATCTTGCATGTAGGTCCTTGGATTCCACAAGTTGGAATACTTCTTTCCAGCCCCTTCTTGCCTGGAAGGTCTCTTTTGAGAAATCAGCTGACAGTCTGATGGGCACTCCTTTGTAGGTGACTGTTTCCTTATCTCTTTCTGCTTTTAGAATTTCTCCTTCATTTTAATCTTGGCTAATGTAATTATGATGTGTCTTGGTGTGTTCCTTTTTGGGTCCAACTTCTTTGGGGACTCTCTGAGCTTCCTGGATTTCCTGGAAGTCTATTTCCTTTGCCAGACTGGGGAAGTTCTCCTTTATTATTTGCTCAAATAAGTTTTCTACTTGTTGCTGTTCCTCTTCCCCTTCTGGCACTCCTATAATTGAGATGTTGGAACATTTATTGGTGGGTTTTTTTTGCTTTTTTTAAAAAATATTTTATTTATTTATGTTTAGAGGGGAAGGGAAGGAGAGAGGGAGAGAAATATCAATGTATGGTTGCCTCTGGTGTGTCCCCTGCCGGGAACTGGCTTGCAACCCAGGCATGTGCCCTGACTGGGAATGGAACCGCAATACTCTGGTTCGCAGGCCCGCGCTCAATCCACTGAGCTACACCAGCCAGGACCGAGATGTTGGAACATTTAAAGATTTCCTGGAGGTTCCTAAGCCTCTCCTCACTTTTTTGAATTCTTGTTTCTTTATTTTGTTCTGGTTGAATGCTTCTTTCTTCTTCTGGTCCACTCCATTGGTTTGAGTCCCAGTTTCCTTTCCATCACTATTGGTTTTCTGTGCATTTCCCTTCATTTCACTTAGTTTAGCCTTCATTTGTTCCTCTAGTTTGTGACTGAAATCAACCAGTTCTGTGAGCATCCTGATCACCAGTGTTTTGAACTGTTCATCTGATAGGTTGGCTATCTCTTTGTTGCTTAGAAGTATTGGCTCTGGGACTTTGCTTGAGCCATAATGTTTTGGTCTGTTCATGCCTGTTATGTATGAGGGGCAGAGCCTTAGGTGTTCACCAGGGTGGGGCGACCCAGGTCGCTGGGTTGTGATGCTGTATGTGGGAGCTGGGTCAGAGAGGGACAATGGTGCTTGTTCCGAGCTCTCTCTTGGATTTCGGTCCCATCTGCTGCTTCCCACAAGCAAATTGGGCCCTTCTGGTGCTGGTTCCCGGGTGTGTGGGCTTTTGCACCCTCCAGGACCCTGTGGGTCTCTCCAACAAACTCTCTGTGAGCCTGGTAGCTTCTCCCAGAACCTCGACCCTGAAAGTTTTTCCAATTGGTGCTTTTACGCTTTAATTCCCATCACTGGGGCCCTAGCCTGCGCAGTCTGTCTCACTGCTCACTCCTCTGCCTGGTTTATCTGAGTGTGAATGTGTGACCACGGTCAGTCAGCCGCCTTACACCCTCACAGGGTCTGCCCATTGCCACCCCACACCTGGGATCTGCAAACTGCTGCCTGTGCACCTGGGTCAGTCTAGGCACTTTTCCCTGCACAACCCTGCTCCACCAGCAGCTGGTTCCGCCCATCTTACTGGTGTGGATGAATGGTTTGTTGTTGTCAGACTTCCGTGCAGTTCCATACAGTGTGTTTTGGTTGTGTTTTTGTTACTAAAACTTTGTTGTCTTTAAATTTGGTTGTGCGAGGAGGCACAGTGTTTCCACCTATGACTCCATCTTGGCCAGAAGTCCAGCATAGTTTTTCAGTTTCTACAAATCTTTGATCTGGACTCTTGGGACTTGGGTTCATTATCCCCCATTCTCTCGTGTGATATTGTTGCTGATTGTTTCTGAGTGATTATTGTTGTTACTGGGCTATCATAGATTTGGATTGAATTTGCATTAATAAAAGCCGAGTGAATAGCATAGTCACCTGTGTTGACTCACTGTTATTTCTTGGTGCTGGTGTTGCCTGTTGGGGACAGGGCTGGTGGTCATATATGTGGTCTGACCCCTCTGGTTGGTGACAAAGGCTGGGGGCTGGCTTATAAGAAAGATTGTAGCATGGATACTCCTAAGGTTAGTCTCACGTGCTTGACAGCCAGGAAGGCCTCTGATATTCAGTGCTCAGCTGCAAACCAAGCTTTTCAGAAAGTGTGCTGTTGAGGGAATGTTCTGTTCACAACTGGCATGTGAGTCCTTAGTAAGGCTTTTATCAATAGCCGGGGCAAGAGGGTTTCACCCTTTTCTCTCACAGGGGCCTGACCTGACAAATTCTTATCTGTGTGGGGATGATAGTTCTGGATGGTTGCATTAAAATGCTACTGAAATTTTAGTAACAAAAGAATAAATGACACTTCTGGCCAAGATGGAGGCATAGGTGGAAATACTGTACCTCCTCACACAACCAAATTTAAGGACAACAAAAATTTAGAAACAAAAACACAACCAAAACAGAAAGAAAATTGAACTGTATGGAAGTCTGACAACACTGAACCACTCATCCAGAACGGTAAGAAGGGCAGAGTCAGCGGCTGGCCAAGGGGGTTGTGGCAGGAAAAAGCAGTGGCTGCCAGACCAACCCAGGTGTGTATGTGGTGGTTGGCAGATCCCAGGTGTGGGGTGGCAATGGGCAGACCTGCCGTACAAGACGGCTGGCTGACCAGGGTCACACATTCACACACAGATAAACCAGGCAAAGGAGTGAGCAGTGAGATAGACTGCACAACCCAGGGCCCCAGTGATGGGAAACGAAGCCTAAAAACACCTATTGAAAAAACTTTAGGGGGTTGGGGTGCTGGCAGAGGCTCTCAGCCTCACAGGAGAGTTTGTTGGAGAGACCCACAGGGTCCTAGAACATACACAAGCCCAGCCACCTGGGAACCAGCACCAGAAAGGCCCAATTTGCTTGTGGGAAGTGGCAGAGGGGACCGAAATCTGAGATAGGAACAAACACCATTTCTCCTTCTCTGACCCTGCCCCCATTCACAACCCAGCCACTGGATTGACCCGCCCTGGTGAACACCTAAGCTTTTGCCCCTCATACGTAACAGGTGCGAACAGACCAACACATTATGGCTCAAGCAGAAGAACAACTCAAAGCCCCAGAGCCAATACTTCTAAGTGACAAAGTGACAGCCAACCTATTGGATGCACAGTTCAAAATACTGGTGATCAGGATGCTCACAGAACTGGTTGATTTTAGTTGCAAATTACATGAAAAAATGAATGCTATACTAAGTGAAATGAAGCAAAATGCACAGGGAACCAATAGTGATGGAAAGGAAACTGGGACTCAAACCAATGGACTGGACCAGAAGGAAGAAAAAAATGACCAAACAGAAAAGAATGACAAGATAAGAATTCAAAAAAGTGAGGAGAGGCTTAGGAACCTCCAGGACATATTTAAACGTTCCAACATCCAAATTATAGGGGTGCCAGAAGGGGAAGAGGAACAGCAATAAGTAGAAAACTTATTTGAACAAATAATAAAGGAGAACTTCCCCAGTCTGGCAAAAGAAATAGACTTCCAGGAAGTCCAAGAAGCTCAGAGAGTCCCAAAGAAGTTGGACCCAAGAAGGAACACATTAAGTCACATCATAATTACACTACCCAAGATTAAAATGAAGGAGAAATTCTAAAAGCAGAAAGAGATAAGGAAACAGTCACCTACAAAGGAGTGCCCATCAGACTGTCAGCTGATTTCTCAAAAGAGACCTTCCAGGCAAGAAGGGGCTGGAAAGAAGTATTCCAACTTGTGGAATCCAAGGACCTACATGCAAGATTGCTCTATTCAGCAAAGATTTCATTTAGAATGGAAGGGCAGATAAAGTGCTTCTCAGATAAGGTCAAGTTCGGGGAGTTCATCATCACCAAGCCCTTATTATATGAAATGTTAAAGGGACTTATCTAAGAAAAAGAAGATAAAAAATATGAACAGAGAAGGGACAGCAAACTCACAGTTATTAACAACCACACCTAAAACAAAAGCAATCTAAAAGGACAGCTAGGTCAGGAGTGGAACCATAGAAATGGAGATCACATGGAGGGTTAGCAACAGGGGAGTGGAAGGAGGAGAAGGGGGGAGAAGGTACAGAAACTAAATAGCATAGATGGCAGGTAGAAAGTAGATAGACAGGGGGTAGGGCAAGAATAGTATGGGAAATGTAGAATCTAGCAAACTTGTGACACATAGACATAAACTAAAGGGGCGGGAATGGTGGGGGAGAGGGTGTTCAGGGTGGAGGGGAATGAAGGGGGGGAAATGGGACAACTGTAATGGCATAATCAATAATATATATATATATATATATATATATATATATATATTTTAAAAAGAATAAATGACAGAAGAGTCCAGACTTTCCCCAGGTCACACTCAGGATCTCTGAGAGCCTTTGCTCAGCAAGTTCTCATTAGTCTTCACAGTTCCAAAGATTCTCACACTCCAAATTAAGACTCTCATCATCGTGGCCCCTTCTTGCAGAAAGGGCCTGCTTAAATAGCTGTAGCAAAGAGAGGCCAGTCTCAGAAAAACCACACTCTAAGCTTCCATATTTTTTAAACTTCTCTTTCTTCCTTCCTTCCTTCCTTCCTTCCTTCCTTCCTTCCTTCCTTCCTTCCTTCCTTCCTTCCTTTCTTTCTTTCTTTCTTTCTTTCCTTCTTTCTTTCTATTTCTTTCTCTCTCTCTCTCTCTCTCTCNGCACTCTCTTCCTATCTCTCTCTCTCTCTCTCTCTCTCTCTCTCTCTCTCTCTCTCCCTCTCCTCCTCCTCTCTAAATAAAACCCCTTACCCAGATACAAAAAAAGCGAGGAGTATTTCTTCACTATAAAAAAAAAAGAAAAACATCCTGATCCTTTCCAAGAGATTTTATTTTCCTTTTACAATGCAAATGAAATCAAATAACACATATGCACTCATAAACTCTGACCCTCTCACTGACCCTCCCTTTGCCCATAAAAAGAATTCTGGAAATTCTAGCATTGTTGACTTGGCCTTTTCCCTTTGACCATGCTCTCCTCTCTACTATTTTTTACCCTCTTTACCTACCTCCCCAAAAGTCATTTTTATTTTGAGAATCTAGTTTATTAGAGAACTGGAGAAGCACCAGGTAGAGAAGTTTTACTGGAAATGAAGGGAAAAAACAAATCTAAAAATGAGTTAGAATGCTATGAGAGTCCAGTAGGATAGGTTTCACAAAATTTTAAGTTGGGAGTTGAGAATGGGAGAGAAAACCTTCCCTGAGAGTAACTTGCATCTCCATAGACTGTATTGAGAATGGAAGAGCTAAAGAGAGAGGATGACTGAGATGTCTGAGTGTGAATTCACAAGGTTGCTCTTCAAGAGATGGAGTAGTAAATCACTTTGGATTGTTTTTAATGACTCTCTAGTTGTTTGCCTTTTTCTCTGACTTGGGAAGCATTGTTTAAAGTACGGCCCAAGAAAAACAGTGAACCTATCTTTGCAATAAATGCAGAAAACCTATTATAAGACAGAAGAAGCACTCCTTTCAACTAATGATTAGAAGTGTGTCTAGTGCCAGTGTGCGCCGGCCTCACCTTATCCTCCAAAGCTTCTCTTTCTCAGAGCTGGGTAAATTGCAGTTTAGTTGCTCTCACTGCTGCAGCATCACAGTGCTTAATTACTACTGACAATATTCTCCTGAGTGTGCAGGGATGCAGTCCTTTGTCAAGCACCAACTCCATGTCATTGCCATTCTTGCCCCTCCTCACCCAACGCATTTCCTGATGATGCTCCAAAGATGGCAGGAACTGTAGCCTTGACTCAACCAAAACTACCGAAATTGGTTTTCCTCTAAAAGAGTTCCCAACTACTGTCAGAACCACCTTACTGGGGGGCAAAAACAGAAAAGCCATTCTTTATAATTCCAACTATCTTCTAAGGAAGGTTGCCCCTGATCAATGGAAGGATCTCAGCTATGTTGATTCCCTTGCTGAGTTCTATCAGCTAGTTTCAGAGCAGCATGTATAAGAGAGAAGAAATGCTCTGCATAGTAGGAAGAGAAGAATTTGAAGTTCACAGGGTGTGTAGAGGGAAAAGAAGGAAAGAGGGAGAGAGCATATGGGTTAGTGGAATGGTGTGTGCTATCCATCCTACCTCCAAATCTTTAGCAAATCCTCTTAAATTAAAAAAATCATGCTGACTTCCGAGTCCAAGTTGATGCATGACAGAGACAGTACACATGGACTTGGTATCCATTGGCAGAGACTACCAAGAGAATAAACAACACATAGGACTTCACAAACATCATAAAGAAGGCTGTGGAACTCGGGGTTTTGATTCAAGTTTGCCTGGATCTCTTGGACAGCTGATACTGGGTTTTCATTAAAAAGATTTTTCAGCATTCAGTTGGAAAAAAAGCTACAGAATGCAAGTATTCCTGACAATTTATTGACATAAATACACACTAAGGTATAAAGAACTGATGTCTGGTTGAAAGGACTTATTCAAAAGTCCATGTGGGAGGGTAGTAGGAACCTGAAGTAGAAGAAGTGTGAATGAAAAGAGATGCTAAGAGGGAAAGGTGGGTGGTGAGAAGGTGGGTATGTCTGAATCTGGGCTAATAAAAATGTGCAACATGTATGGAAAAAAGCGGTACCCATCAGGTGACTAACAAGTGTTAATTTTTCTCTATGGCTGTATAAATTGTGAATTTAATGAAAAAGAATTTAAAGGTTCTCAAATTCAGTTCTTAAATCTCAGTGACATAAAATAATATCCATTCTCCTACATCTTCTTTTTAATGACAAAAAAAATCAGGTGTGAGAACTTGAGGTCTTGAGATCTATTACAGCATATACATTCTGAAGTTAATACTCCATATGTATCTTATTTTCCATTTTGAGCATAACACACAAAAATGAACATATTCTTGTAAAAATGTCTTTTACGTTCTCCATAGTTTCACTAAAACACTTCCAAGGAATGATTTCTTGGTTAGATTAATGACCTTTTCTATTCTTGCCTTGGACACATGTTCCTCCACCATCTCCCCACTCCCTAGGATAAAACCCCGAAGGTGTCAGTTAGTGCAATTAAAATGAGACGATTCCACTGCATCATAGAAATTTGAAGCTGCTTCGCATTCTTCTAAATCACTTTCAGGGAAAGCACTTTTGTTAACAAAAATATATTTTCAATATGGAAATTGCAGTTGGAGTTGCAGCCTGTTACAAGAGTTCAGACGTATCTGGTTAACGGGAGGGCAGGTGTGACAGATGGCTAACTTGCATTTGGGGCTAACAAGTCCTCTAACCAGTGCTGTACCTGGGTGTGGGATTCAAACTGCATTTACTGCTGAGGCTCAGAAATAAGTGGGGATTTCTGGTGAACTGGTGAGTGGTCTGAAACAAGCCTGCTGTGAGAGGTTGTGTCCTGAGGGAGGAAGCAGCCAAGCATGGAGAGTTTGAAACAATAAAAAGATGTACTTCCCAGAGGGGTTAGAGATAGAGGACATAGCTGTGATGAACTGAATCTGCTGTTAGCCTAGATATCCACATTGAAGAAAAAAATAGAAATTCTGTAACGTGTCAGACTCAAGCAATGCTGCTTTGGGATCTCTCCTACGGTGCATAACACAAAAGGGAGGGAATCATTCTTTCTCATTCCCTTCAAGGATGTAGCACAGCTCTGCTGCCCTGTGCCTCACTGTTGGCAACAGGGTAGTCCAGGGGGGATGGCAGTGATGCTCATCCCTGTCAGAACTGCACTGGAGCAGGTGCAGGGTCTGCTTGCTGGAATATTTGTGGCTACAAGGCTGGAAACTGCTATGTCCAGGTGGAGATTAGAAGAGAGACCATGGTGCAGAGGCTGTGGTATACACCTCTGAACCATGCAGATGGCTTTTTTTTTCAATTTTTTAATTTAATTATTTTTCAAGTACAGTTTTCTGTCTATTACTCCCATCCCATCCCACCCCCATCCTCCCCCCTCCCTCCCATTTCCACCCTTCTCAGTTGTTGTCCATGTATCCTTTATATAGGTTCCTCTAAATCCCTCCCTTATTTCCCCTGAAATTCCCTCCCCTCTCCCCCTGGTCACTGTCCCCCTGTTATCTATTTCAGTGTCTTTGGTTATATTTTGCTTGCTTTGTTTTGTTGTTTAGCTTCCTGTTAAAGGTGAGATCATATGGTATTTGTCCTTTAACACCTGGCTTATTTCACTCAGCATAATGCTTTCCAGTTCCATCCATGATGTTGCAAAGGGTAGGAGCTCCTTCTTTCTTTCTGCAGCATAAAATTCCATTGTGTATATGTACCATAGTTTTTTGATCCATTCATTTACTGACGGGCACCTAGGTTGCTTCCAACTCTTGGCTATTGTAAATTGTGCTGCTATGACCATTGGGGTGCACAGGTTCTTTGGGACTGGTGTTTTAGGGTTCTTAGGATACAATCCCAGCAGTGGAATTGCTGGGTCAAAAGGCAAGTCCAATTTTAGTTTTCTGAGAAAATTCCATACTGTTTTCCATAATGGTTGTACCAGTCTGCAATCCCACCAACAGTGGACCAGAGTCCCCTTTTCCCCACACCCTCTCCAACATTTGTTGTTTATTGCTTTGTTTATGATAGCCATTCTCACCGGTGTAAAGTGGTATCTCATTGTAGTTTTAATTTGCATCTCTCTGATAGCTAGTGATATTGAGCATCTTTTCATGTGTCTCTGGATCCTCTGTATGTCCTCCTTGCAGAAGTGTCTGTTCAAGTCCTTTCCCCATTTTTTAATTGGGTTAGTTGTCTTCTTAGAGTGAAGTCGTGTGAGTTCTTTGTATATTTTGGAGATTAAACCTTTGTCTGAGGTATCATTGGCAAATATGTTTTCCCATACAGTTGGTTGTCTTTTTATTTTAATGCTGTTTTCTTTAGCTGCGCAGAAGCTTTTTATTTTGATGAGATCCCATTTGTTTATTCTTTCCTTTATAGTCCTTGCTCTAGGGGACATATCAGTAAAAATGTTGCTGCGTGAAATATCTGAGATTTTCCTGCCAATGTTCTCCTCTAGGACTTTAATGGTGTCATGGCTTATATTTAAGTCTTTTATCCACCTTGAATTTATTTTGGTGTATGATGTAAGTTGGTGCTCGAGTTTCATTTTTTTGCATGTAGCTGTCCAGTTCTCCCAACACCATTTGTTGAAGAGGCTATCTTTACCCCATTTTATGATACTGCCCCCTTTGTCGAATATTAATTGACTGTAGAGATTTGGGTTTATTTCTGGGTTCTCTATTCTGTTCCATTGGTCTATGTGCCTGTTTTTATGCCAGTACCAGGCTGTTTTGATTACAGTGGCCTTGTAATACAGTTTGATATCAGGTATTGTGATCCCTCCTACTTTGTTCTTCTTTCTTAACATTGCAGCTGCTATTCGGGGTCTTTTATGGTTCCATATAAATTTTTGAAGTGTTTGTTCTATGTCTGTGAAATATGCCATTGGTACTTTAATAGGTATTGCATTGAATCTGTAAATTGCTTTGGGTAGTATGGACATTTTGATGATGTTAATTCTTCCAATCCATGAACACGGTATACGTCTCCATTTGTTTGTGTCTTCCTTGATTTCTGTCTTCAGTGTTGTGTAATTTTCTGCATACAGGTCTTTAACCTCCTTGGTTAGATTTATTCCCAGATATTTTATTTTTCTTTTTGCTATATCGAATGGGATTTTTTTCTTGATTTCTGCTTCTGCTGATTCATTGTTAGTATACAGAAATGCCTTTGATTTCTGGATATTGACTTTGTATCCCGCTGTTTTGCCAAATTCATTTATTAGTTCCAGCAGTTTTTTGGTAGAGTCTATAGGATTTTCCATGTACACTATCATGTCATCTGCAAACAGTGACAGTTTTGTTTCCTCCTTTCCGATTTGGATGCCTTTTATTTCCTTTTCTTGTCTGATTGCTGTGGCTAGAACTTCCAATACTATATTAAATAGAAGTGGTGAAAGTGGACAACCTTGTCTTGTTCCTGATCTTAGTGGAAAAGCTTTCAGTTTTTGCCCATTCAGTATGATGTTGGCTGTAGGTCTTTCATATATGGCCTTTATTATATTGAGGAATGCTCCCTCTATTCCCACTTTGCTGAGTACCTTTATCATAAATGGGTGTTGTACCTTATCAAAAGCTTTTTCCGCGTCTATTGATATGACCATGTGGTTTTTGTCCTTGCTTTTGTTTATGTGGTGTATTACATTTACTGATTTGCGGATATTGAACCATCCTTGCATCCCTGGGATGAATCCCACTTGGTCATGGTGTATGATCTTTTTGATGTATTGTTGGATGCGATTTGCCAATATTTTGTTGAGGATTTTAGCATCTATGTTCATCAGTGATATTGGCCTAAAGTTTTCTTTCTTTGTTGTGTCTCTATCTGGTTTTGGAATTAGGATAATGCTCGCTTCATAAAAAGAGTTTGGGAGTTTCCCATCATTTTGGATTTTTTGGAATAGTCTGTGAAGAATAGGGGTTAGCTCTTCCTTAAACGCTTTGTAGAATTCTCCTGTGAAACCATCTGGTCCGGGGCTTTTGTGTGATGGGAGTTTTTTGATTACTGCTTCAATTTCATTTGCTGTTATTGGTCTGTTCAGGCTTTCTACTTCTTCTTCATTGAGTTTTGGAAGATTATATTTTTCTAGAAATTTGTCCATTTCACCTAGGTTTTCAAATTTCTTGGCATACAGTTCTTCATAGTAATTCCTTACAATCCCTTCTATTTCTGTGGTATCAGTTGTAATCTCTCCTCTTTCATTTCTGATTGTGTTTATTTGTGTCCTCTCTCTTCTTTTCTTAATGAGCCTACTTAAAGGCTTGTCTATTTTGTTTATCTTTTCAAAAAACCAACTCTTGGATTCATTGATCCTTATAATTGTGCTTTTGGTCTCTATGTCATTTAATTCTGCTCTGATCTTGGTTATTTCCTTCCTTGTACTTGCTCTGGGCTGTCTTTGTTGTTGTTCTTCGAGTTCTTGCAGGCGTCGGGTTAGGTTGTTTGTTTGAAATGTTTCTATTTTCTTTAGGTAAGCCTGTATTGCTATGAACTTCCCTCTCAGGACTGCCTTGGCCGTGTCCCATAAGTTTTGGGTTGTTGTGAGTTCATTTTCATTTGTTTCCAGAAACTTTTTGATTTCTTCCCTAATTTCAATCTTGACCCATTCGTTGTTTAATAGCATACCATTCAGTCTCCATGATTTTGGATGTTTGGGGTTTTTTCCTGTGGGGTTGGTTTCTAATTTCAGTCCCTTGTGGTCAGAGAAAATGCTTGGTATGATTTCAATTTTCTTGAATTTGTTGAGGTTCATTTTGTGTCCTACCATGTGGTCTATCTTTGAAAATGTTCCATGTGCATTTGAAAAGAATGTGTATTTAGCTTCTTTGGGATGAAGCGCTCTATATATATCAGTCAAGTCCATTTCTTCTAGAGTTTCATTTAATGCTGCTATATCTTTGTTGATATTTTGTTTGGAAGATCTGTCCATTTTTGACAGTGGGGTGTTAAAATCCCCTACTATAATTGTGTTGCTGTCAATATCTTTCTTGAAGTCTTCTAGGATTTTTCTTATATATTTGGGTGCTCCTATGTTGGGTGCATATATATTTATGATGTTAATGTCTTCGTGCTGGATTCTTCCCTTGAGCAATATGAAGTGACCTTCTGGGTCTCTCTTTATGGCCCTTTTTTTGAAGTCTATTTTGTCTGATATTAGAATTGCTACCCCGGCTTTTTTTTCTTGTCCATTTGCTTGGAAAATTTGTTTCCAGCCTTTCACTTTTAGTCTGTGATGGTCTTTTGTCCTGAGGTGGGTCTCCTGTAGGCAGCATATGTGTGGGTCATGCTTTCTTATCCATTCAGCTATTCTATGTCTTTTGATTGGAGCATTTAATCCATTTACATTTAAGGTTATTATTGATAGGGACTTATTCATTGCCATTTTTGTACCACAGTTCCTCTCTGTCTCTCTCTTTTCCTTCCTTTCCTTAAAGCAGCCCTTTTAGTATTTCTTGTAGAGCTGGTTTGGTGGAGGCATATTCTTTTAGACTTCTTTTGTCTTGGAAGCTCTTTATTTGGCCTTCTATCTTGATTGAGAGCCTTGCTGGGTAAAGTAGCCTTGGTTGTAGGCCTCTGGTTCTCATTACTTGAAATATTTCTTGCCATTCTCTTCTTGCTTGGAGTGTTTCCATTGAGAAGTCAGTAGCTAACCTTATTGGGGCTCCCTTGTATGTTACTTCCTTTTTCTCCCTTGCTGCCTTTAGGATTCTCTCTTTGTCTTGAAATTTTGCCATTTTAATGATGATGTGTCTTGAAGTGGGCCTCTTTGGGTTCCTCTTGAATGGGACTCTCTGTGATTCCTGGATTCGTGTAACTTTTTCTCTCATCAAATTAGGAAAATTTTCCATCATTACTCTTTCAAATAGGTTTTCTATCCCTTGTTCTTCTTCTTCTCCTTCTGGTATTCCTATTATTTGGATATTATTACATTTCATATTATCTTGCATTTCTCTTAGTCCCTCTTCATTCTTTTTGAGCCTCTTTTCCCTTTCTTGCTCTTTCTGGGAGATTCTTTCTACTGTGTCCTCCAACTCGCTGATCCAATCTTCTGCCTCATCGATCCTGCTTTTCATTCCTTCTACTGTGTTCTGCAGTTCGGAAATTGTATTTTTCAGTTCCTCTTGGCCTTTGCTGATAGTTTCTATTTCCTTTTTCATGTTAATATAGTTTGCGGAGAGCTCAGTGTAGCTCCCCTCTAGTTTCTGGTAGCTCCCCTTTAGTTTCTGGTAACTCATGGTGAGCTCTTTGAATTTCCTGATAACTAGTGCTTTGAATTCAATATCTGATAGCTGACTTGCCTCTCTTCCATCCGACATTATTTCTGAGACTTCCACCTTTTCTTTCATTTGGGCATTGTTTCTTTGTCTTCCCATTGCTTATGAGACTCTTCTTGTTAGCTTCAGCTTCTTAAATTGATCTGTTCTGACTCCCTAGGTTTATGGTGTGAACTTCTGTGATAGAATACCTGTGAAATTCAGTGGTGCAGTCTCCTGCAGGTATCTTGATGTTCTCCACTTCCACCTACTCCTTTCTTTGTGTGTGTGTGATCAGCTGAAGGGGGAGGCAAAATGGTTTATGACAGCAGGAGAGTACTTTATGATATTTACAGTCACAGCCGGTAGAGAAGAGATAGAAGATCTTTAGGCTCTATACAGTGTTAATTGTAATCTTCAACCCAATTTGCCACTTTTAAGAAAGGATAGACCAAAGATAAGTCTCTTGTTGGGGAGGGAAGGCTTGTGAGTTGTATCTAGAAAGCAGTGAGTTTGCGGGTGGTCAGATTTTGAGGTAAGGTGAGAGTAAAGAATAGTAAATAGACGTAGCATGTGAGCAAGTAGAGTTAATCACTACAGTAATAGAATTCAGGAACCTGTAAAGTGGGCTAAGACCCAAGAGATGTGTTGTGAAGTATTTACAGTGCAGTGATATAGAAAGCACCAAACAAACAAACAAACACAGAAAAAAAGGGCAAGAGAAGTGAGGAAAAAGCAATAAGTTTGGGGTGAAAGGAAGAAGGACTAAAACAGGAAAAAAGAAAGGAGAAGAACAGAGTACTGAAAGATACAGCAACAATAAAATTTAAAAAACTATACGATTACTGAAAAAAGTTTTTTAAAAAAAGTTTTTAAAAAGTTAAAAATCAAATAAACCTCCTTCCTTGTTGGTTTCAAACTGTCCAATCCGGTTTTTCTGGTTTCAGCAGGACCCCTCTGTGGGCTGGGTTGTAGGCCCAGGCGCACACCCACCTGCCAGCCAGGCTACCAGACTAGGGTGTGGGCGCCCGCCCACCCGACAGGCTGCCTGGGTCCCATGGGATCTGGTATTGGTCCTTCCCAGTCCTGTGACTGGGTGAGAAGCAAGTCAAGCTGCCTTCACAAGAGAGCACCTCAGTCCACTTTCCAGTAAAAACTGGAAAACTTCTCCAGAAAGCGTGCCTCTCAGCCCAGCCCAACATGCAGATGTTAAGGGAGTGAGAATTTCTTAGGTATGCAGCCCATGAGGACCAGCAGAAATACTTGAGCTGGAGTAATTGTATGGGCAATTGATCTTCCACGGACTGTGTGAATGCCATTCTCTCTGCCATGAACATTCTCTTGGCCACCATGACGGCTTCCTTGCTAATATCATCTTCCATGTAAGTGTAATCTCTTCCAAGAAGCATTCCCTGACCATTTTAAGTAAGTTAGTTTCACTCCCACTGTGACCAGTTTCAGAGGGAACTCACTGACCTTATCAAAACCCTTAAGGAGAAGACCAGAAAAACAAAAGAGAAAGGAGCAAGAAGACTTCAGAAACTTGGATACAGTGCTGAATTGCTATCATTGGTTCCTGCGAAGATTTCAGGAGGATGGGAACTGTGAAGAAAGAAAAATGGAGTTGGGGATTTTAGCCTGAGGAAGCAAGGCCATAAATGCCACTTAAAATAACCAAGCATATTGGATCAGGTTAATGATTGGGCATTCCTCCCCACCCCCCAACACACACACACACACACAGCCTGCAAAATAGATATACATTTGAACTGTAGCAACCGGAATGTACATTAAAGATAAAACAGAATTTAGGACCTGTGGTTCTCAAGCAGGAGGTGTTACAGAATCACCTAGGATTCTTTTTCAGAATACACGTGCCTGGGCTCCCATGTCAGGGTTACTTCTTTGTCCGGAGGTCTGGAGAATGTGCACTTTGGTTTGGACTCGCCATTGGGAAGGCCCCTCTTCCATTTTCGTTTTCTGCAGCATTGGGTTCCTTGAAAAGTTTTTCCCAGTTGGCGTGGACTGAATTTCCCTATTGGCTTAGTTCCCCATGAAGATGGGCCTCTATAAGCAAGGGCTCTGGTTGGAAAGGGGACAAATTGTTTTCTGAGAGGCCAGCAGGGGGAGCTATAGAACAACAGTTTTCCTCTTGCCAAATAGTGTTCCAGGGCTGCAGGTATAGAAAAATAGTCAACATTTCTCTACTGGGTTATATTGTGATTTGGAACAGATTAAACCGCCGCAGGTGTAGAAAAACAGTCAACTTTTCTCTACAACGTTATAATTTGGTAAAGATTATACCAAGACCCTAATATTCCAGAATTTGTCAACTAAATGTTTCTGGGATTTCAGTCTCACTTTTGCCTTCCTGAGCTAAGCATGTGGTCCTTGTTCCCGAGCTATAGGAGGGCCCTGTGGCCTGGCATGCACCCTTATGGTCCTCTTCCAGGTGGAGCCAAAGATAGAAACATAAAATTTGGCTTTAGATTACAAGAAAAAATGGCCAATATATTTCTCTTCGAATTTTTTTCTGATAAGTTAAGGAGTTATTTTTCTGAAGATAATAAATAGTGTTGTTCTTTTAGAGAGAGAGATGCATTAGTGAAGAGTCTGATGACAAGCACTTCCATTTGATCCATACAGGAAATAGCTAATTATTCAGAACAAATCTCATGAGGTTGATTTATGCTGGTTCTGCAAACGGGCTGAATGGGTGATTTATAAGTGAAAAGGAGAACTGGCCACAGGAAGGGAGGAAAAAAATCAAAATCAACCTAGCATTGCAATTGCAAACAGAAATAGAAATTGTTAAAAAAAGATACAAACTTGAGTTACGAAAGAAATATATTGATGACTAGAGTCCTTTCAGTTCCTAGGCAAATGGAGTAATAACGTTAATTTTGTATTAATAGCAGAACTTCAGGATGTTTCCTGAGTATTAGTGAGGAATGATGACCAGAACCAAATATAAGTATTATTTTAATCAGAGTCCCTATTCTTCAGATGGAGAATGAAGTAATGTGAATCAGACTAAAAATAGCTCTAGGGCTATTATTTATTTACAGGGGTGGGTAAAAGTAGGTTTATAGTTGTGAGCACCTGAAACACAGAGTTTATTCTCGTGTTATTATTTATTAATTATTGTGTTATTTTCCATATGAACAACTGTAAACCTACTTTTGCCCATCCTGTATTCACTTATTTATTTATGTAGAGAGGCCTCTGAAATGGGTCTGACTTGGCTTTTCTGGTTTCTGTGTAAATGAAAGCCAGCCCGGGAGCGCTCAAGGTGTCTGGTCTGAAGGACATACACAGTTTATGGTCTCCAGCTCCCAGCCCAGGTGACTTCGGACACTGATGAACACCCCCTCTTTCTAAGAGATGTGTCCACATCAGGTAAGTGAGAGTTCATTCTCAGGAAGTCAGAACCCTCAGTCATCTGGTGATTTCAAAAGGCTGAAATCTTTGCTTCCTGACATGAACTTGGTGGCCACTTCTAGTTCTTACATAACTGGATTTCAACTGGGGTACTTGCCCCTTAAGGTGTAAGTGAAATTACCTGCAACTCTCTAATAACTGGGTCTATGGAAAGTGAAAAACCAAAATTTCTGCTAGAACAAACCAACCTGAAGCTGTTTCCAGAGTCTCCTCTGAGTCCTCAGCCTTCTACTTCCTCCCAGGTTGTCTGGGTCACCCATGTCAAATGTAAAACAAGGCTGCCTTAGTTTCCACCACAAAAACCCAGTCACACAGGTATAAGACTCTTCACTGAAGAAGGTTTGGGGGAAGTGATGAAAGATGTCCAGGTAAGAGTTACAGCTCAAAATGCACCCATCAGGGCACCCATTGCCCCCTCCCCTCCCGTCCCTACCCCTCCCTTCCCCTCCCCTTCCCTTCTCCTCTGTAGATATCCTAAGGAGGTCCACAGGTTTCTCCCTTTAATTGCAGAGCCCCTCCCTTAATTTCAGTCCTTTCCTCCTGAGCCTTGATACTGGCCTTCATGGAGTCCCTGGTGGTAGTGGTGGCAGTATGAGAATTACTGTAGTGGAAGTGGACTTTTCCCTATGTTCTCCACAAAGTATCTTTCCAAAAGGGAAGAATGCCCTTCAGAAGACAAATTTTCGTACAAGCAATATGTTAATATTTTGCCAACCTCATTAAGATGATTTTAATGTAATTTCTGGTATCCTTGAAAGAATAGCTACTCCCACCTACATTAAGGTCCATCAACAACCTTCATCTTGAAACATAGAAACTTCTGGTTGGAGAAAGGAAGAAAAAAGCAAATATTCTTTAGTAGGAAAAACATGTACTCCAAAGGTATTGTTATTAAAGCACAAATGGAGATAAAAGATTTAATCAAGTCAGATGAGCACATAATCATAATAAAATATTTCATTAGTTTCTTTCTTCTCCCTCTCTCACACCTGCTCCCCAGAGGTAGACACTTTGGACTATTTTTGCTTTTAGCTCCTGTGATGGTTACTAACATAACTTCCTTGAATGACAGGGATGACTAAGCTCTGGGCATGAGGGTGGGTCACGGGCCCTCGAAGGCTTAACTTGAAACAAGTGGGCAGGAAGTCAGGTTAGAACGTTTGCAGAAAGAGGAGGGGCCCTTTCACTGTTGGTTGCTTCCTCAGATCCAGTGATTTCTTAAACAGACACCATCGGTATCACCTGGGAACTCGGCAGAAATGCAAATTCTCCAGCTCCAGTCCAGGACATACTGAATCAGAACCAGTGGGGATGATACCAAGCAACCGATGTTTTAGTAAATTATCCAGGCCATTCTGATATGCACCCATTTTGAGACACATTGTTCTAAGTCAACAGGAATCCCATTCTTCCTGCAGTGATTGGTTTAGGGGTGGACACTTGACCCTGTTCTAGCTAATGAGATATGATGGAAGGCTTGTCTTGGAGGCTTCTGGGAAGAATTCTTGTTCTTAAAAGAGAGGCATGGAAGAGTGGGGGTCATCCTCAGCCCCTCCACCAGATGTTGTTGCAGCTAGGTGAGATGGAGGAACTGCTGACTACTTGTGGTCATACGGTGGGTTGACACACTGAGCAGGATGGAGGTGAAAAGTGGACAGATCTAGACACATAGTGATACCCTAGAACCCTGACACGAACAATCTTGGAGTCATTCTGCTGTGGACATCTTGGGGGAATGGGGGAGGAAAGGGGATAGGAGAATGAACCTAAACCACCATTTTTCCCACAGTTATTTGCTTATTCAATTTCATACCTGCCACCCCCAACTCAAAGCCCTTCCAGACCCCTGTTCTGTTGCAGCATTGTGGGCATGTTCTGAGCTGATGTCTGTTCTACTAATATATCCCTCAGTGTCATTTCACCTGTCCCCTGGCTTCCAGAGAGTCATGAAAATCCTTGGCCTGCTGATCATCCCCTATGCCCTCCATTCCTCCTTGCCTTCTTTATTGTCATTTAGAAGGGCCTTGGGGAGGGCAGAGAGAGAAAAGAGTGTGTTTAGTTCGCCAATGTGAATCAAAAGGCCCAGTCTGTTTGTTTGCTCTTATTGAGAGTTGACACCCATTGTCCCTGTAGCCCATTTCTAAAAGAAAAGATGAAGGGCATCAACAAGGAGAGCTGCTCAGTGAGGTCTACCTGGGACACTCATGGAATCTTGTAGGACATACTTGGATGCTATGGAAATTATTCTTCACTTTTACATGCTGTGGCTTCTCCCAAAATACAAATCCTTCAAGTTAGACAGGTATAGTGAAGTGAGTCAGTTGGCAGTGGAGGTGAGCAGAGCTCCCAAATTTGCTTTAGGGTGCTTCTACTTTCCCCTCAAGTGCAGGCCAACATGCTTCCCTCCCAGAAAACAACTCAGGAGATGTGGGATATGGGTCCTTTGACCTTCATAATTTTATAAAACTGAAGTTCCAGTTGTCCAGCACAAGCAGAATGTATATATAGTTTTATTCAAACTCTCAACCACATGATGCAGTCTTGAGATAGCACTTTCAATGGTGAGAAACCACCATGGGGTCTCTAGGGCCATCTCAGATAGGCATTTGTATTGTACTTTACTGAGGTTTCTTTTTTTAGTATATTTTATTGATTATACTATTACAGTTGTCTGATTTTCCCCCTTTATTCTCCTCCACCCTGCACCCCCCATCCCACCAGCATTCCCCATCCCCTCTTAGTTCATGTCCATAGATCATACATATAAGTTCTTTGGCTTCTGCATTTCCTATACCATTCTTAACCTCCCCCCGTCTAGTTTGTACCTACCATTTATGTTACTTATTCCCAGTACCCTTTCCCCCACTCATCCCCCCATCCCTGCTGATAACCCTCCATGTGATCTCCATTTCTGTGATTCTGTTCCTGTTCTAGATGTTTGTTTAGTTTGTTTTTGTTTTTGTTTGTTTAAGTTTGGTTGTTGATAGTTGTGAGTTTGTTGTCATTTTACTCTCCATATTTTTTATCTTCTTCTTTTTCTTAGGTAAGTCCTTTTAATATTTCACATAATAAGGGCTTGGTGATGATGAACTCTCTGAACTTGACCTTATCTGAGAAGCACTTTATCTGCCTTTCCATTTTAACTCTACCCAGCTTTGCTGGATAGAGTCATCTTGGATGTAGGTCTTTGCCTCTCATGACTTCCAACAATCCATTCCAGCCCCTTCTTGCCTGCAAGGTTTCTTTTGAGAAATCAGCTGATAGTCTTATGGGCAGTCCTTCATAGGTAACTGTCTCCTTTTCTCTTGCTGCTTTTAAGATTCTCTCCTTATCTTCAATCTTGGGTAATGTAATTGTGATGTGTCTTGGTGTGTGCTTCATTGGGTCCAGCTTCTTTGGGACTCTCTGAGCTTCCTGGACTTCCTGGAAGTCCATTTCTTTTGCCAGATTAGGGAAGTTCTTCATAATTTTTTCAAATAAGTTTTCAATTCCTTGCTCTTCCTCTTCTCCTTCTGGCATTCCTATGATTTGGATGTTGAAATGTTTCAAGTTGTCCCAGAGGTTCCTAAGCTTCTCCTCGTTGTTTTGAGTTCTTGTCTCTTCATTCAGTTCTGGTTGAACGTTTCTGTCTTCCTTCTGGTCCAAATCGTTGATTTGAGTCCCAGTTTCCTTCCTGTCACTGTTGGTTCCCTGTATATTTCCTTTATTTCACTTTTCATAGCCTTCACTTTTTCCTCTATTATGTGACTATATTCAATCATTTTTGTGAGCATCCTGATTACCAGTTTTTTTTGAACTGTGCATCTGATAGGTTGGCTATCTCTTCATTGCTTAGTTGTATTTTTTTCTGGAGCTTTGATCTATTCTTTCATGTGGGCCATTTTTTTTTTGTTTTGGTGCATCTGTTATGTAGTAAGAGGCAGAGCCTTAGGTATTCACCAGGGCTGGGCAACCCAGGTCACTGTGTTGTGACACTGTATATGGGGGAGGGGTCAGAAAGGGAACAAAGCCACTTGCTCAGCTCTCATCTCACTTCCAATCACTTACCCTGCTACCCACAAGCAAATTGGGCCTTTCTGGTGCTGATTTCCAGGTGGGGGGTTACATATGTTCTAGGATCCTGTGGGTCTCTCCAGTGAACTCTCCTGTGGGCCTGGGAGTTTCTTCCACCACCACAACCCCTACAGGTTTTTTCAGTCAGAAGTTTTGAGGTTTTATTTCCCCACACGGGAACCCTGGGTTGCCCAGCCTGTCTCACCTCTCCAGTTGTTCCTCCCAGTTTATCCACATGCAAATGTGGGACCACCTGATGCCCCAGCTGTCACCTTGCCATGAGTCTTCTCCACCCTGGCTGCCTTTCTCTGCCTCCCTACCAGTCTTGCTGAATGTTGCTTCTTTAAGTCCTTGGTCGTCAGACTTCCATATGGTTTGATTTTTTGTCAGCTCTGGTTATTTTTTGTTTTAAATTTGTTGTTGTCCTTCTTTTGGTTGTGCGCGGAGGCACAGTGCATCTACCTACAATTCCATCTTGGCTGGAAGTTACTTTATTGAGTTTTCTGAGCTAAACTTTCTTTAACATGATGAGTTTTGCCACAGCTGATATTGTAGCCTTCTTTACTCTTTAATTGTGGTAGAACAATACATGGGGATTCCGAAGGATTTGTTTTATTTGTGTTTCCTAATATTTCTCTTATACTTAACTACATGTTAAATTATCAGTCCTATGTGTCCCTTTCAGAGGGCAGCACACGCCTGGCCAGTGTGGCTTAGTTGGTTGGAGCATTGTCTGGTTCCCAAAAGGTTGTGGGTTTGGTCAATTCTTGGTCAAGGCACACACCTACTCTGTGGGTTTGATTCCTGACCCAGGCATGTGTGTGTGGGTGCATGCGCCCCTGTCCTGTTGAGTATGATCCCCAGTCATGGCTCAGTCCCCAGTCTGGGTGTCTATGGAAGTAAGGCAAACCAATTGATACTTTTTCTCTAAAAAAGCAAGTGAAAAAATAAAATAAAAATAAATAAATAAAGGGTAACACATCACAGAGGCATCACGACCTGATTTTTGGTTAGGATATTGAGACTTTTACTGGCTCTGAAACCGAGTCAATTCACTCCTTTCTTTGTGAGTTTCAGATTGCTCCTCTGCACAGATGGGGATTAAAGGCAGACTCTGACCGGTTTGTGGTGCTGAGGCTTGAGGGAGGGATGTAAGAACACTGATGTATAAAAAAACCCCAGAGGTCTGAAATGGAAGCAAGTGCACCATCATCACCGCTGACAGAGGCAACAGCGACTTGACCTTTAGCTTCTCACTTAAAAAGTAGATGCATATCACTGTAGCTCTTTTTGTCTAAAGCTTAGGTGCAATGCACTGCAGGAAAGTTTCTGTTTCTCTAAAGTAGGAGTGAAAACCTAAAGGCACATTTTAACGCATACTAAGTGTTGAGATTTTTATGACACCCCCTCCGCTTACCCACATGTGATATGACATATTTTATAGTGCTGTACATTTGGTCTCTCTTTCCTAAGCCATTGACTTCATTTTCATAGGAGAGCTGTGTTTTTCTTTGCACTTACATTTCAGTGGTTTCAGTAATTGACTTCATCATATAATTAGAATAGTGAGTGCAGCTTGTATTCCCTTGGGATGCACCATTCTTTTGGGAACAGATCCAGCTGAGTTAATTCACTCAGTGAGAGTAGAAGTGAATGATGTATTACCAGTCATGACTACTCATCAGACCCTGGGCACCTGCCAAGAAGGTTTACAAAGGACTGCACAGAGTAAAGAAGTTAGTTAAGGGCAGGTCCACCAATGGAGCCTCTTGTGTGCCAATCAAATACATTTCCTTCAAAGTGCACCTCTAGAGCCTGGCTACCCACAGTGTGGTCTGGGGACCAGAAGCACCTAGAACACGCTAGTGTCTCAGAGCTCACCCCAGGCCTCCCGAATCAGGATCTTCACTTTAACAAGACCTCAGATGATCCAAAATCACAGAAAAGTCTGAAAATCACTGCTCTAGGTGTATTTTCAGGCCTCTCGTTCTTCCCATTCCACACACTCTTCTTTAGTGGGCTCATTGACTTTTGAACCTGGTACAAAATAGGTGTGTCATAAACATGTGATAACCTTGTTCTGAAAAAAAAGAGAAATATTGTTTTGTTTGAAATTGCATGCCAAGCCAGCTCATGAGCCACCGAAGAAAATCAGTTTCATAATCTGTATATGCATTTCCGCTTGCTGCTATAATAAATCACCACAAGCTCAGCGGCTTAAAAAAAAAACACATAGATTGAGTCTCTGATAATTCTGGAGGTCAAGACTCCAAATTGGTCTCACTGGGGTAAAGTCGAGGTGTCAGCAGGGCTGGTTCCCTCTGAAGTCTTGAGGGAGGATGTTTCCCACCTCTTCTAGCTTCTAGAGGCCGCCTGCACTGCATGGCTGCTGCACCCCTTTCTCACATCACCCTAACCTGTGCTCTGTCCTCACAGCAGTCTCCCTCTGCCTCCGTCTTACTGGGCCTCAAGCGATTACACCGGGCCCACCTAGATAACCCAGGGTAGTGTGTCCATTTTAAGACCCTTCATCACAGCTGCAAAGCCCCTTTACCGTACAAAGTAACACATTCTTGGGTTCCAGGGATTAGAGTGTAGACATCTTCCGGGAGCCATTATTCTCAACAACCTTGTCACATGTTGTTTTAAAGAAATTCGGCATTATTATCATTACTATTTAACAATGTCTGCTGTGTCTCAGGTGCTTTACGTGCATGAAACCTAATCCTCACAAGAAAAGCCCACAATAGGTATTATCACCCTGCCCTTGTGGATGAGAAACCTGAAGTTCAAAAATCGCAGGGATTGACACCCCAGTCCTCATGCCAGGGTTACTGAGTACCTCATTGTACCTGGCTCATGTCGTCCACATAACCACTGGATTAATTCCCAAACTGTGGAGCACAAGTGACGTCAGAGAGTCCAGGGTTGTCCAGTTACCAGTTAAGACTCCTGATCTGAAGTGCAGGCGTATTTTGAGAAAGAACTTTTAAATGTTATGCAAAGACCAATGTGATGGTTTTGCTAGACCAAAGCCCTAGCAACTTCCTGTGCTCTATCAGCTGACTGATCAGGACTCATCTCTAGAAATCACACACCCAGACTGGGATGGTTCCCATCTTTAAAAATCACAGAAGTCAGACAAAAATGCTGTGCCTCAGCGTATTCCTCTGACAAGGTGCCACGATAAACGGTGGCTCAGACTTTTGGTAGGGCAGGAGAATGAAGCTGGGACAGAACAGAGATTGCAGGCCCGAAAACATTTCCAGCAGCTTTCTATAGAAATAGCTCCTGTCCCTGCTGTGGAAGCTTTGCTATGGGCCGAGATGAAATTCCCCTCAATTATGTGGCTATAATCACTTCGTTGCTGAAATCGTCCAAAAAGGCAAGTCCGTTGTGCGTAGGAGCATAGTCTGCTCTCAGCATTCCCACACCTCCCAGACTCAAATGTCCCTCAGCAAGGCAGGCAAAATCTGTGTGGTTAGAAAACTTGCAGGCTATTTTCTGATATACTCTCCACCCCAGATGTTCTGGAATATTTGAAGGCAACTCTAATAGACTGCTTGACCAGTAATATCTTTCGAAACAGAAATAAGTTCTGTAGAAATCCAGTTGGCTCACAGAATGATGGGACGCAGAAACACTTAAGACATGCCAGACTCCAAGGCCCTATTACAACCTCATTCTTTTTTCCAGCCCCAAGAATCTGGAACCACATAGAAAACTTCTTGGGGATAACTTCAATATGTCAACTGTACATGAACATTGGAAACAGTTATGTTTTAAATGAAAATGTGTAAACTTTTAATTACCTTGGCAACTTAAAATTTCACAAAGGTTTTTTTTTTGAATAACATAAAACAGACTCTGTTTATGAAACTGGCCCAACCTCATCTCTCCTTTTTGCCATCAGAACTAACAAGCAAAAATTAATTCCTTGTTTTGTTTTGAATTCTATACTTTACTTTCTGACTAAGGTTTGCAACAACTCATAGACAAATATATAGATTTCTGACTTGACCTATAAGCATATTTCCTCTCTGATCCTTGCCTCCACTTGCTAATCTGTAAAATGGAATGAATAAGACCTGCCCTGTTTACATACAGGATTATGATGAAAATCATGAGGGGAAAATGGATTTGCATTGGGTGTGAAAGCCCAGTGTTCTCTTTGCCAATTGTGGAGTTATTTTAAGGTGAAGTTACACACATGCACTAACTCTTCCCTCCCTCTAGCAGTTTGGCTGTTCTGTGTATAATTGCTCAATGTGAACCTTGGGTTTCTTATCACTGGCCAAATCAGCTGCCTTTGTCACTTCCTCTTCTGGCAGTGCCCCGCTGAGTACCTCATGATCTCAGGAGAGTAGAAGCTGGCTGGCGGAGCAGTCCAGGCTTAGCTTAAAAATACATTTCTTGGACTGTTGGATTGGATTTCCTCTCAGTAAAACCCCAGGTAGAGAGATTACAATTTTGCCTTTTTGTCCCTTGGATCCCTTTCCCTTCTCTCGATGTTTCTAACACTGCCCACAACACCACCACTTCCTTGCCCCCAATATGTCCAAGCCCATAAAATTGGGTGTGTCATTGTTTGCACATGTGCTGGGCTGCAGGGCAGGACAGAACAGGCTCTTGAAACCACATCACTGGCTTGTGGTCCAGAATTAGTCACCACCCCCAGTATCTCAGCACTGCAGTGCTTTGTGGACAGACAGCTCCCTTCCTCACTCCTCCCTGTGCCCCTCCCCAACTGTCTTCAGTCGGCTTTGCAGCTTGATAGACCTTAGAAACAAGAACAGCAGGGCCCTCTGGTTTCCCAAGTTGGAGCCAATATGGCATATTTTCACTTGTTAGCTGTTAGCTTACTTTCTTATTAAGTCACATGAAATGGAGCTTGGAGGGTTCTTCAGGACACATTACTTCACCCAAGGAAATTATTTTCTTCTCTAACATTTTTTAAGGACTTGCTACATGACGGATACCCACTTGAGTGTTCTTGGTGTGTTATCTCATCGGATCTTTTTTTAAAAAGTCTATTTTATTGTTTATGCTATTATAGTTGTCCCATTTTTTTCTCCCCTTTACTCCCCTCCACCCTGTACCCCATCCCACCAGCATTCCCTACCCTCTCTTAGTTCATGTCCATAGATCATACATATAAGTTCTTTGGCTTCTACATTTTCTGTACTATTCTTAACCTCCCCCTGTCTACTTTGTACCTACCATTTATGCTTCTTATTCCCTGTACATTTCCCCCCATTCTCCCCCCTCCTCCTCCCTGCTGATAACTCTCCAGGTGATCTCCATTTCTGTGAATCTGTTTCTGTTCTGGTTGTTTGCTTAGTTTGTTTTTGTTTTTACATTCAGTTGTTGATAGTTGTGAGTTTGTTGTCACTTTACTGTTCATATTTCTTATAATTTTCTTTTCCTTAACTAAGTCCCTTTAACATTTTATATAACAAAGACTTGGTGATGATGAACTCCTTTCACTTGACCTTATCTGGGAAGCACTTTATCTGCCCTTCCATTCTAAATGATAGCTTTTCTGGGTAGAGTAATCTTGGATGTAGGTCCTTGCTTTTCTTGACTTAGAATACTTCTTTTCAGCTCCTTCTTGCCTGTAAAGTTTCTTTTGAGAAATCAGCGGATAGCCTAATGGGAACTCCTTTGTAGGTAAACTGTCTCCTTTTCTCTTCCTGCTTTTAAGATTCTCTCCTTATCTTTAATCTTGGCTAATGTAATTATGATGCATGTGCCTTGGTGTGTTCCTCCTTGGGTCTAGCTTCTTTGGGACTCTGGGCTTCCTAGACTTCCTGGAAGTCCATTTTCTCTGTCAGATTGGGGAAGTTCTTCATAATTTTTTCAAATAAATTTTCAATTTCTTGCTCTTCTTATTCTCTTTCTGGCATCCCTCTGATTCAGATGTTGAAATGTTTCAAGTTGTCCAAGAGATTCCTAAGCTTCTCCTCATTGTTTTGAATTCTTGTCTCTTCATTCTGTTCTTGTTGAACGTTTCTGTCTTCCTTCTGGTCCAAATAGTTGATTTGAGTCCTGGTTTCTTTTCCATCACTGTTGGTTCCCTGTATATTTCCTTTATGCCACTTTTCATAGCCCTCACTTTTTCCTCTATTATGTGACCATACTCAACCATTTCTGTGAGCATCCTGATTACCAGTTTTTTTGAACTGTGCATCTGATAGGTTGGCTATCACTTTATTACTTAGTTGTATTTTTTCTGGAGCTTTGATCTGTTCTTTCATGTGAGCCATTTTTTTTTGCCTTGGAGCACCTGTTAAGTAGGAAGGAGTGGAGCCTTAGATATTCACCAGGGTGGGGCAATCCATGTCTCTGCCCTGTGGTGCTACATGTGGGGGAGGAGTCAGAGAGGGAATAATGCTGCTTGCTCAGCTCTCGTCTCACTTCCAGTCACTTCCCCTGCTACCCACAAGCAAATTGGGCCGTTCTGGTTCCCAGGTGGGAGTTTGTGTATGCTCTAGGACCCTGTGGGTCTCTCCAGCAAACTCTTCTGTGAGGCTTAGAGTTTCTCTTGCTGGCACAATCCTCTAAGGTTTTTACAGCCAGAGGTTTTGAGGCTTTATTTCCCTGTACTGGAACCCTGGATTGCACAGTCTGTCTCACTCCCTAGTTGTTCCTCTTGGTTTATCTGCATGCAAATGTGGGACCACCAGGTCCTCTAGCTGCTGCCTTGCCCCATGTCCTCTCTGCCCCGGCTGCCCATTTCCATCCTCTACTGCCAGTCAGGATGAATGTTTCTTTTTTAACTCCTTGGTTGTAGGACTTCCATACAGTTTGATTTTTCTTGCAGTTGTGGTTGTTTTTTGCTTTTGAATTTGTTGTTGTCCTTTTTTTGTGTGTGCGAGGAGGCAAAATGTATCTATCTACACCTCCATCTTGGCCAGAAGTTACCTCATCTGATTTTCTCATCAGTATTATAACACAGATATAATAATTACTCTAATTTTGCATATGAGAGAGGTAAGCTTTAGAGATGTTAATCAACATACTTATGGCCAGCCTAGGAAGCAGGATTCAAACCCAGGGAGTTGGCTCAAAGGCCCCTGGTTCCTATAGTTCTTCTCACCACCAGCTCATGCTCCTGAACTCCCAGATCCTTCCGCATTGCTGTGGGTGCATGAGTTCTCAAGAAGAGCTGTATACAGCACTGTGCAAAGAACTTGGGGCAAACACGAGCTAGTCTATTTGGTATAGATGCCACTAGGCAGGTGGTCAACAGGCACCCTGTTGCTCCACTCTCCAACCTGGGGAGAGGGGAGCTTGGCCTGGGGCTCAGCTGGATTCATACCAGCCTGTGTTCCAACAGAGAGGCCCTACCACTTCTTTGCTCTCTCTTTCTATGGGGCGAATATGACAATGGCTGTGTTTTACACTTGAGCTGGCTATTCCAGTTCTCACTTAGATGCATTGGCTATAGTTGCTAAAGAGTGTAGAAGAGCTAGCAAGTTCAATGATGCTGGGCCCATTGGGAGGCAGTGGTCATAAATGGAGTTACTATAGTCAGAGGTAGTTTATAATCTAATAGTCTGTGGCCATCCACTTAGGAGAGGTAGAATTCATGCCCTGAGAATGTGTTCAAGGAAGTGAAGCCCTCCATTCAGGATCAAGGAACATATAAAGTTAGTCTGCTAGTTGTGGGCCACACTAGACACTGAATATGAACTCAGGGAGTTGAATCCTGTTCACTTAGCTGCCACACAGTGCAGCTCTATGTCCAACATTCCTTGTTTGCTTTCCCAGTCCTTGGAGACCGTTGCATCCCTGTGCTGGGTCTGAGCAGGGATCCCTCAGGCTTCTGTAGTGCGCTGTGAATGTACTATAATGGCTACTATATCCAAAGGCTCCTTGGGGTTTTTCATTCCAAAAGCTTTTCTCAGAACTGGTCCCTTCTGTGGAACACACTGCATGGATGTGGCTGAGAGGAGGGAGACCACTGAGGCCCCAGCCTGTACAAGTGATGAGACCAGTACTGGGAACCTATCCATGTGGAATGGCAAATGTAGCCCAGCCCTACTGGAAAGTCGATAGGCGCATGTCAGCACACAGGACACCAAACCCATGGATTGGCTCTCCTGTGGGAAATCAGGCCTGCATTATACCCAGGCTGCTTTGAGGCTTGCTCTTGCTAAAACTTCTTCACCCTGAGTTGAAGCAACAAATGCTTACTGCATATCTTTAAAATAACTTTCTGAAGTCTGTGCTAATTCTCCCAAGGACTGAAGTATAACCAGACCAATTATTCTTATCGTTCCCTTGCATTTGCAACATTTTTTCCTTGTTGATCTGTAAGAAGTAATCTGTAACATTCTTTTCTTTGTTATCTGTAAAAAGTGATCACCTAAAGCAAACCTGAGTATAACGAATAAAAACCTTCATTGATGTATGCTATTAGAAAGTCAACAAAAGCCTGTTAAGGCAAGGGTCGAGGTGCTCTCCCCTTGAGAGAGCAGCTGTGCCGTCCTGTTTTCTCCACATAACTTCATAGTCTGTGTGAATTTGTTTTGTCTCATCCACAACAGCATGGACACTGCTGGCCAGAGTCCTCATCAGACCAGTGTTTTCTCTGGCAGAGTGTGCTGATAGGGGATGAATGTTACCCAACTGAACATGTAGAAAGGGTTGGGTTGATGAGGTCCTCCAAGTGGAAGATATTTTTCCAACCCCAAGGGTGATAGCAAGTCAGAGGGGAGTTGTAACCAGGGTGACCACAATGTCTGTGGGCCAGCATAACCCCTGAGAGCACAGGTCACTCGCCCTAAGAAGGGTTGGTGGTCTGGTGGCTACATGGTCAGCCCTCAGGAACCCTGTGTGTGGATTACCCATATGGGGGTATTGGGGCAATGAGGCTGCTTCCTTCAATTCTTTGATACCTCTGATGATCATGAAGAACTAAGGGAAGAATGGAACCAAAGCCAGGGGAAGTCTAGGGTAAGAAAACTAGGCTTCCTAAGGCCCATACCACAAAAATCTCTAGATGGAATCTTTATGAAGGTGAATAAGACCAATGACAGACAGTAGAGGGTTAATGCAGAACCTTTTGTCATAGAATGAGATGGCCAATACAGGGGGGTGGGCACACCCACCTTGGTCTTGCACTGGACTCACAGTGAATAAGTTTACATACCTGTATGGAGTAAGTAACTTCCCGGAGACTCCAGATGCCACAGTGAACACCCCTGCTGGAACTGCAGACACTACCTGGGCTCAGCCTACCCTGTCGGCATGGACTATAAGATCCTTGACAGGATGGGGACAGTTGCCAAGTTCCACTCAGGAAAGAACTAGGAGAGAAAAGGCAGAGGAAGCCCAGAAAGGGAAAAGTGGGTGCACCAGATCTGCTACAAGCACCCTTTACCTAAGGCAAGATGCCTAGCAGCATTGTTGTTAAAGGAGAAGCGGAGGCGTTTCTAATTCTTAAACCTGGGAATGGTACTGAAAGCCTAAAAGGGAAAGCCAGGCTCAGCAGAGCCTTGGGAGAACTCCAACTTGTTTTTAAGGCCAGGAGAACAAATCTGCACTTAAGAGAACCACTGTGGCTGCTGGCCAAGGTGAGGGAAGAAGGTGGTCAGTCAGAGGGAGGGGTATTCTGCTGGCTTTGCCCATGACAGGCTCTGGGCAGCCTGCCCAGGCCTATAGACCCACTGTGGGACTGTGAAAAAAATGCTCATGGGGTCCCCTGAAACCTGGAGGGGCCTTTGGAAAACTAGGAATGGGGTACATTTGTTGGGAACCTCCTCGTGGTGGTTTGTAATAGTTGAGACAGTGTAAGGGGGTCAGATAAAAACCTAGAGCAGTTATGAGAAGGAGTGGGACCATCAGAACATGGTTAACGGGGGAGAAGGGCAACAAGGGTCCCCTTCTTGCTCTAGGGCTCCCTCTAGGGATCAGAGAACAAGCCCCTGCTCCCCACCGAGTTCCGAGGACTTGGAGGAGAAAGGAAAGGGCTCTGAATCTTGGCATCTTGACAATTTCAATTCACCTCTGCCAAGGTCTCAGACCCTTTGGGGTCTGGTGTGAACTGAGTGCCTGGGAAATTCTGAGATGGAGGGACTCTCTGGGGGGGAGATCATGGGGCCCAGGCTCTCTGTTCTGGGGAGGCTCCTAGTTCCTTGAGAGTGGAGGCATGAGGGATGGGAGATGGGAGAAGTTATCCAGCTAACCACTTGCTTACCTGGCCTGCTGGCCTATTTTTCCTGCAAGTTGCTCTGACCTGTCCTAGGGTCTGACCTGTCCTAGGGGTTAGTGCTCACAGCTGCAGGATTGTTTAAAAAGCAGTTTTAAGAGGGCTTAAGGAAGGGGAGAGGGAGGAGATAGGCCCTCTCACTGCCTACAGGCAGTGGGCCTGGGATGGACAGAAACTGGACATACAGGTGTGTCTAGGTGATTTTACTAAAATTCTTTCTGGTCCTGAAGGTAATTTACAATGGCAAGATAAAGACTCCCAGAGTTTATTGCTCTAAAGAGATGAATAAATAACGCAGCTCATTTTGGAAGGAGAGAAAGAGTTCAGTTGGCTGAACATGGACATGTCTGACACTGGGAAGTTGGAAGGGTAGGGTACATAATCTCCCTCTTCTTACTCCAGATACAGCAGAGCTGTGCTCCTGATAGGTGAGCCTCTGGGGTCAGTGGACAGAACTCGAACTAAGCAAGACCATCTGATGAGTGACCTGAGGAGTTCTCTGTGTGGCCAAAAAGCCTGGCTTCATTTCTTCCAGTGAGAAAGGTTGAAACCCCCTGGACTCAACTTCTCATTGAACTGGGACCCCCAATTCTCCAGGTGTTAGAGAGCTAACATTTTCCCCAACTCCCATAAACACTTGCCCTGTAATTCAGACCACTTAATATCTGAGCCTACAGTATGCGTTTCTCCTGGGCAAAACCTCTCGAATACTAGCCCCACAAAGAGGAGAACAAGCACGGGCAGCCACCCCAGATGGAGGGAGTCTCACAGTGCATAATCTGTGCAAGATAATGAGAGAATGGGGGCCCCGGGCACTGGGGACTCTTCAGGTCATTACTGATTGCACCTGCTGATGTTCTTCCTGAGCCACCTTGGAGAACCAAAAAAAATGCAAGGTCAAATAAATGTTATTTTAAATGATCTAAAAATGTCCATCCAATATACCTCAGCCCTGAACACCAGACCCACATCAAAGTGCCCTCTGGACCATCTCCACTTTGGTGTTTATGGGGCATCTTTAGCCCACTATGTGCCGAGCTCCATCCCCTCTCCCCAGCCCAATCCTTCCCAGTCTTTCCCAATCCACTGTTCTAGTTTCTCAGGCCTTGGTTTCTTTCACACCTCTCATCCGATCTGTTAACAGAGTTGAAAGGATTGAACCAGGGTCTCAGCACTTCTCACCAACTCACTGACTACCATCAGAGCCTGTGTTGATCCATATGGCATTGCTTTTGTAAAGTTTAGGAGATCATCCCCATGATTAATGGGTACTCTGAAGGGGTGTGGCTCCACATTAGGCCCTGGCTGGATTCCAGCCTCTCCTTGACCCCCTTGTGGCCTGTGCAGTGATCAAAGGCACAACCATGGGTGGTGGCGTGCTGGCTAGTCCACACTGGTGCAGTCCCACTCCCCTCTCTCATGTGCCCTGTTACACAGGAAGCCTCTGAAGTCCTGCTCCTGCCCTTGCCCTCCCTCACCTTTCATATTATTCCCCTCCTTTTGCTTCCTCCCTGCCTGCTTTAGCTGGGACCTCTCACCTCATCTCTTCTGGTGTTTGACATGGTTGTCATAGTGATCGTTTCAAAGTACAGTTAAGTGAAGTCACTCGACTGTTCAAAATCTCACTCCAAGTAAAAGCTAAAGTCCTGGACAGGTCCTAGAAAGCCCTGTACTCTGTCCCCAGGAGCATCATCAAGTCTGTCCCCAACAATCTCCTTCCCTTTGCTCCAGGCACACGGCCTCCCTGCTATCTTTGATCACACTTGGCTGCTCCCACCTCCCCTGGAGCTCCTGTACTCGCTCTCCCTTCTGCTGGAAGGTTCTTCCTCAGATATTTACCTGGCTCACTGCTCGCTTTCTCTAGGTCTTTTCTCGAATGTTGTACTGTCCAGCTATTTAGAACAGAAGTCACCCCTCCAGGATCCTAGAACTTCTTCCCCTTCCCATAGCACTTTTCTCTACAGCAGTCACCACCATTGAACATATGGTGCTTATTTTACTTACTTATTGTGTTTATGTCTGTCTTTTCTCACCAGCATAATCCTCAGGAAAGCAGAACTTTTTTTTCTGTCTTGCTTTTGGCTATATTCCCAGCTCAGTGGCTGTATTGGCTATATTCATAGAACAGTGCCTGGTACATACTAAGTGAATGATTCATTCAATAATTTTTGAGTAAATGAGTGGCAGGAAGCAGAGTAGGCATCTTACCTTAAACCATATGAATTTATTGTTTTTACAGGTCAAAAGCAGTCAAGTACCAGCAACTTCATGTGGTTCAAGCTAATATAATAGAATCCAAAACAGTGGCCCAGAGGAGTTGTTATGTGGGAGACATTTTCCTCTGGTTTATTCTGGTTCTTTTCTGGTTACAATCCTTTGGTAACAAATTTGTCATTGAAATAGACATTTCTCTCCCTAATCCCATGATCCTTGGAACAGCTTTCCTCCAGGTAGAGCCTAGGCGGCAACTATACCAGTCTTGACCAGCAGGATCTATATACAGTTGGTGGGGCTATGGGGTAGGTAGAAAATGTAGAGGTTAATAGACTATCAAACTGTGACCAGCCATCAGGACCAACATCAGAGACCTCGGCAGAGGTGAGCTCAGTAATGAGGTAGGGCACAACCACCTCACTGCGCTGGCCCCGGAGGAAGGTGGTTCTGAACCAAGACTCCCAACCGAGTCCCCTTACCTTAAGCAGAGTGTTCAGAAGGCAGAAGTCTCTTCCTCTGTCAGGTTGTTTGGTTTGTTTGTTCATTCCTGTTGTCTCCATATAGCCAAGGGAAAGGGAACACAACCTTGAACTTGTGCTTTCTAAATTCAACTTTCTTAAAAACATAGACTATTAAAGTAGTAAATACGAAAAAGATCTTTCTTTTGGTGTCTCCAAATACCATACTCCAGGACACACATATGGGGGAATCTGGGAATGTGGGGTTTCTTTTAGGGATGATAAAAATGTTCTAAAATTGGCCCTGGCTGTTGTAGCTCAGTGGATGGAGCATTGGCTGTGAACCAAAGGGTCACTGGTTTGATTCCCAGTCAGGGCACATGCCTGGGTTGCAGGCCAAGTCCCCCAGTGGGGGCCACGTGAGAGGCAACCACACATTGATGTTTCTCTCCTTCTCTTTCTCCCTCCCTTCCTCTCTCTCTAAAAAAAATAAGTAAATAAAATATTTTTTAAATGTTCTAAAATTGATCATGTTGATGGTTGTACAACTCTGAATAAACTAAACGTCAGTCAATTGTACACTTTAGAAGGTGGATTTTTATGGTGTGTAAATTATATCTCAGTAAAGCAAAACCAGGGAGATGAGTCATAAACATAAGAAGTTGTCTCAAAATGCAGAGGACAGTAGCACAGGTGATGATGGGAAAGAAGGAGGTGACAAAGTGGAAGGCTAGCATGCAGATAACTGTCGTTTCTGAAGGAAATCCTGGAGCAAGTGGAATGAAAGTCACAAATAAAGACACAAGAACAGCTACTTCGTAGATTCCCTACGAAATCACTGACACATAGATACTCAGATATATCTGACCCCTACAAATGACCAGTAAGCATATTAAAAAATAACTTCAGTTTCACTATTTCATAAAGAATTGTTTGCTTGAATAATTGGCAATGATTTTTTAAAAAAGCAATGCCAACTGTTGTTGAGGCCATGTGGGAATCAGGTATTAATATTAATCAGGTATTAATATTAATAATTAGATATTACCCTGATGGGACATTAACTGGTGGAACCTTCCAGAGGATAGTTTGGAAATATGTTTCAAGTCTTAACATTTTCTTGATCCACTTTCCCACATTTCTGCCTTTAAAAATTCACCTAAGGTGGGGAGGGGAAGAATGAGTTGATCTAGAATATTGTGAAAATTTATAGATATCTCAAATGCTCAGTGATACAGGGATTTGTTGAATATATTTGGCTCTCACCATAAAATTAAAAACAATAAAGTTATCAATTATGATGTTTCAGAAAATGCTTCATGACAGATCTGTTTTTTGTCAACAAAACATAACTGCTTAAAACTTAACACACGCTATATTTTATTTATTTTAAAATACATACATATAAGATCTAATGCATAGCATGGTGACTCTATTTAATAATATGGTACTGTGTACTTATGGAGTTGCCAAGTGTCAAGTAGATTTGAAGCATTTTCTCACACACACAAGAAAAGGGTAACTTAATATGTGAGGTGATATGTACATTAATTATCTTGGTCTAGGTAATCATTCTACATTGTATATGTATATCAAATTGTCACATCGTAAGCTTTAAAAATATGCAATTACACTTGCCAATTATTCCTTAATAAAGTTAAAATATGAATATGTACACACAGGGTCTGTCCAAAATGTATCCAGCCATGTGCTATGAAAAACAGAGACATTTATTGAAGAAGATACAAGAAACATTGTACATAGGACAATGATGCCTCAGTCCCCTTGGGACCTCACACAGTTCTCCCAGTTGCTATCACCTACCTCATCATACTTTCCTGAATCTCATTGATGGTCTAAAATTTCTTCCCTTTCAAAGGTGATTTTAGTTTTGGGGAAAGACAGTGAAGTCGCAGGGCACCAAATCTGGGCTTTAGGGGAGCTGAGTTACCTTGATCATTTGATGTTTCACAAAAACTCTTCAGGAGACTTGATGTATGAGCAGGTGCGTTGTGACGAAGCTGCCAGTCACCAGTAGTACATACCTGCAGCCTCTGAATCACCCAAATAATTTCCACAGGGGAATGTTCAAGCTTAATGCAAAATCTGATGCACATTCATTGTTCTACTCTCTCAGTCATTTTCAATGTGATGATCACACAGTACATATGCTCACTCAATAGTGTCTACCACCCCCACTGACTCGTACAGTGAAGTTGCCATTGTTCATGAATGTGCATTCCAGTCCACTCTCCTTGGCTGCTAGGTTACATCGATGTCATGCAAAAGGATCTCATTATAGTAATAATGGCTGAACTTATTCCAGACAGATCTCATATACTACATATACACATAAACAAAAGAGTAGGAGATATAGAGATTGGGAATGGGAAAATTTTTCATTACACGTTAAATGGTACCAGTAGTTTTTATTTTCCTTATGTTCATTTAAAAGTTTCATAGACTTCTTAAATGGTAAAAATAACAGTAAAAGAGATGTTTAGAAAATTTTCCAATGACTGTCACCTCAGGGCAGAGTCCAGTCTCTCAGCCGGTGCCCAAGGCCCTGGCCAAGTGGCCCCTGCCTTCTCTGCTTCCCCCTTCTCCAGGCTTACCCTGTAGCCACACATCATTCCTGGTACTTCCCTACCTGGATCCATTATTTTAGCAGCTCTCTGCAGTTGCCTCTGCCCAGAACATCCTCTTCCCACACTCCCACCTTGCTTCCTGCCTGCCTGACTGCTCTCTCCTGGGCCACCTTTCCCAGGAAGCCATCCCAGGCCACCCAAGCAGAACTCACCGTTTCCTGCTCTCACTCTACACTATGCATGCACTGTCTTTGTACCTTGAACACCACTGCTGTTATGTTTACACTTCTCTGTTATGAGTCATTTGAGGATTAGGTTCTTAATCATCCTTGTTTACTCAGCATCAGCACAGTCCTGGATAAATGTTTATGGAGTGAATGAGTGAATGAATAAATGAGTCCCTCTACTGAGCTCTAGGCTCACATACCTGCGGAACATCTGCACTCAAGTGTCCCTTAGGTCTGTAAACACAACATTCCCCAGACTGAGCGTGGCATCTTCTCCATGGGGAACCTCGACAACTGCCCCGCTTCTCATTAGCATCCCTCCGTCTGCGCACTCCCCACCTCTGTGACTTGAGCCTTCAACCCTCTGGTGCCAGACTGTGGGCATCTCTTTTTCCTCCCATAGAAATTCTCTGGGGCTCTCAATCCCATCAGTGGAATGGCTCTTGAGTTGTTTTGCCTTCTTTCTTTTCACACTGATGCTGACCTCTGTCCCTCACGCTCACCCACACCTGGAAGTCTGCTGCAGCCTCATCATCCTGACTCCAGTAAAAACTCCTTGATGGCTTCGATTTCCTCCAGGGTAAAGTCAAAACTCCTTACCAAGGCTTGCTGGAGAGCCTGCTTCCATCTAGCCCTGTCTGTCTCTCCAGCTTCCTCTCTCCTCCATCCCACCCCTTTCATCATTTCGTGAGCAACCTGATGAGTCCTCTTCTGCCTCTTGCATGCAGTTTGCTTTGTCTGGAAGCCCTTTTCCAACCCTCTTCCCCCACAACTCATTCATTAAGTCTTAATTTAAAAGACATTTCCTCTAGGAAGCCTTCCACTCATCCCCCAAGTCCCAAAAAGACCCTCTGATATAAACGTCCATAGGTCCCTATACTTCCTCCAACATAACCCTCCTCATACTGTATTTAATTGTCTTTCTTCTCAACAGAGACTGCAAGTTGAATGGGAGCAGAAACCAGATTGTTTGTTCATGAACATTCCTCCCATGTCCAGCAGATTCGATGGTTAGCATTTGATAAGCAAATAGATGAATGGATTTTTGCTTTGCTATTGTACGTGCTGATTCAGACTTTGAGATCAGACAAGACATCCAGTTCTTCATTTTCTGAAGGTCAAGAAGAGGGGAGCAGCGCTGCAGTGGAGAGCCACCCTCCACCCCTAACCAGGCAGCTGGCTGACCCACAGTGGGCTTGGAGGGAAGGCTGTTGGGTTAGGCCTTTCCAGGGGTACTTTTCCTCTGATTGCCTTTCCGAGTATTCACAACCAACTTCCCCATCAGTCATGAGTTTTTCCAAGCCTTATAGGAACCAACCCCAGAGAGTAAAGGAAGTTTCTGTATTTTTCTAAATGCTATCTTCAAAATATTTTCAGAGTTCCTAAGCGGAAGGTCCCAGGATTGAAACTTTGGATAGTGAAGATGCTGCTGGGCTGGGGCTCAGGATAGCAATCCATTGCCACCAACCCAAGTCCGAACAGAAGAAAGAACAGTGGTGCTTGTGCCTGGCATGTACTAGTGTGGAGTTGGGGCCTCGAAGTCTCTGGTTCAGAGTAACTCAGCACGCCCAAGAAGGTTGGAGGGTAGCTCAGTAACCTGGGGTGGTATGATGGACAGGAGTCATGATCAGCAAATATTTACAGCCTTCTCCTTTCTTCCACCCCCTCAGGGCTGTGTGTACTTCCTGACTCACTGATTTTGGAATCGACCCATGATGTGTGTTAGCCACTGGAATGTGAGCAGACATGTCGTGACCAGAGGCTTTGAATATACTTGTGTGGTGTTTCTCTCTTATGCTCCTTTCATTCACAATGAGAAGAATATTCCTCAGGTCACCACTGTTTCTTCAGCCTGGCCCTCTGAGTACAAGTTGTGGATATGTTTAGTTTGAGATGGCTATTAGATGTCTAAGCAGAGATGTATATGCTTAGGGGTCCAGGGGGTTCTGGGCTAGAAATTTACATTGGAGTCATCAGCTATGTGACATTTAAAACTCTGAGACAGATAGACTCACTAGGGTGTGGGTGTGGATGGAACAAAAGTCCACTGAGGGAGTCTTGGTTTCCTTTAGTATTTAGAGGTCAGAGAGATGAAAGGGAAACAGCAAAGAATTAGAGATGGAGCAGCCAGAAAGGCAGGCAGACCACCAGGCCAGGGAGGGGTCCTGGATGCCAGGAGGAGGGAGGACTGGGGCATTGACCGATGAGGCTTAGTGACAGGGATATATCATCGATGTCCTTGATAAAGACATATTCTGTGGAGTCATGGGGGCAAAAGCATCAACAGAGGGGATTCAGGAGAAAATAATAGCAGAGACATTTGCAAGTGTAGACAGTTCTTACCAAAGCTTTGTTCAAAAATGAAGGCGAGATACGATGCTGTCACCCAAGATGAAAGTGGCATCAAGAGAGGTTTTTTGTTTATTTCCTTGTTTGCTTTTAAATAATGGGGAAACATAATGAGTCTGAGTGCTGACTGGAATGGCCCAGGACATAGAAGGCATTGATGATGTGGGGGTGATGACAGCTGGTGCACCCGCTGTCGTGAGGGGAGAGGCGAGTGCGCAGGCTGACACGCGAGGAGGCAGGCAGGTACAGCGGTGCGAGCCTGCAGACATTCTCTTCCAGTTGCCACAACTTTCTCAACAAAGCCTGCAGCCAGGTCATCAACAAAGGGTGAGCACTTGGGAAGTGAAGAAGGTATGACAGAGTCGTCCAGGAGGGCCCCAGAATGAAAGGACTAAGGATGTGTAGCTTACGTGCTGGCCAGCAGTGACTCTTCTACCTACTATCTAATAAAGCCTCAGGCCCACCCTATGAAGTAAGCCCTGTTATTTGCCTCATTTGCAGGTCAGGAAATTAAAGCACAGAGTGGTGAAGAAACTTGTCCAAAATCACACAGTAAGAAAGTGGGATAGTCAAGTTTTGAACACAGGCCATCTGGCTCTGGGCCCAAATACTTAATCACTAGCTTTAATCACTCAGTTAAACATATGAAAGCCTGTCATGGAAGTGAACTAAGTAGAATAAGGGCTGACTTAACCTTTGTGGTGCAACCACTGTCTGCTGAGCTCTGTACCAGATGCCTGCACAGCTCCGCGCAGTCCTGATTCTCGTCAACCCCATTTACTGCCGAGGACAGTGAAGCCCAGAGACATCCAGTTGCTGATGAAAAGCCACAGAGCTAGGAAGTGGAAGAACTGAGTTTTGACCCCATGTGGTCTGATTCTCAAACCCACACCTTCTACCCAATGCCAAAGAACCATTATAACACGTGAGAGGGGCTCCCCAGCAAACTTATTAGCTACATTCATCAGAACCCTCCCTGCATCAGGCTGAGGTCACATGGAACCTTCATCCCAAACAGGTGGAGAACTTACCATGTGATTCTTAGAGCAGGAAACATTTGAAGAAAGGTAACTTTGGGAGAAAGCTGATTGTCTGACTGACCCTTTTTGGAGGCTTGATCCATTCGGTGTGGAACAGGGCTTAGAGGTACATGGAAAGAGTCTTGGGATTTTCTTTTTCTGTTAATCAAAGCTATATAGCCTTATATTATAAGAGCACTTGCTGTACTTATGCAAGCATTTCCGAAAAACATTTTCTTAACAAAGAGTGCTCATAATGTATCATCTACCCTGAACAGCCACCACTTCCTCAAATGCAAGGAAGCAGACAGTTAAAAAAAAAAAGCCGAGAGGCAGCCGTTGTTTATCACGACCTCTCCTCAGTGCGGCCTGAGATTCTTTCAAAAGGGAGCTTTGCTTCCCATGACGCAGAGCGAAGTGTCAACTGGGATATTTCTGGTAAAACTGAAAGCAAGAGGAGCAGGGTGCCCACTTCAGGAGGGACCAGCCCCTAGGGACTGTGGGTGGGGTTTGGTGGGGGTTTGGGTGCAACCCCCAAGTCACAGATGATTGGGGCTTTCATTTGAGAAAAAGGAGGACACACGCTGGTGAATCCACCTCAAAGCCAAGATCTCCAGTGAAGCCATCACACACGGAAACCCCCCCACGCAAGCCAGAGGGAAAGCTCGAAAAGGCAAGAAGGGCACAAACTGAGGCAGACTCGTCACTTCAGCAGCTACTCACCAGAACCAGAAGCAAAATGTCCCTGAAGTTGCCAAGAAACTGGGACTTCAACCTGAAAGGAGAGGCTGGGAAAATAGGTATGGTCGACGTCTCTTTGTTGCCTTTGTGGTTCTTCTGCTTGAGCACCCTCCATTTGCATGCTGGTCTGAAAGGCACATAGTTTACCTAAAAATGGGTCTCGGCAAACCTGGGTTTGGGGGGAAATTTGCATTCAAGTTGATAGGTAAGCTCAAAGTTTTCAAATGCTGGGAGGGGCTTCTGTTTTATTTGGAGGTGGTGATGGAATGGTTCTCCCTGGAGTGTGGGATCTGAGTTACTTTGGATGGGTTAATGCTACGGTTACTACACACAAAATGTGAGTTTTTCCCTGTCATGGAAGGATCATTTCCCTCCTGTTTAGACACTCATTTGTATTGGGAGTGAGTGTTGATAGGAGCAGAGAGCGTAGACCTTTGAAGTGCTTGATCTGTGATTGTACTCAACGTACCCTGTTTTGTGAGCCCCTTGGGTCTCCAGGCCCTCTCTACGGACTTAGGGCTGAGATCAGGTTGGTATTTGCAGCAAAAGTAAGCAGTGCAGACAAGACAGGAATATAGAGACATTTGAAAGGCACCATAAAGACAATTTTAGTTAAAGAGACAGGATGGAAGGGAATTCTTAGAGGATTGGAGAAAAAGCAATACATTTTACATAATTATTTTAAAGGATGCTGGCATGTTTTCTGAACTCTCTGGCCTTTAATCCATACCTCTTCTCATTAATGATGTTAGTGAGATGTTGATTGTAATATCTTTTACAACTGTTATGAGTTTCTTTATATAGGTTTCTTCTACTATTAAACTGTTCACAGCAATTTAGGGTAGAGCAATGGGGTCAAGAGTGATTCCCGTGTTTCATACCTCTCCCCATGAGGTGAGGTAACTTCCTCGATATTAGACAAGGGTTAGGTGTTTCTAATGGCTTGGAAAAGGTTTGCTTGGAGCAAGATTTAGACTGGGCTTCTAATGGTGGTTAATGTGCTGCTAGAATACATGATCCATTGTAAAGTCACATAATGGAATATCAGTATGTAGGTGTGAGGAAGGATTTGAAAGAAGACTGAGAGTGGCCAGAGAAGCCATTTATCTCAGTAACCAGGAAGGATTAGCAGTCTAATCGAAGCTAAAATCATGGCATGCTGAGGTCGGTTTAGAGAGCAGATAGTATGCATTTCTTTCACATAAGTCAGAGATTCTTTTTCCAGTTACTGTTGACGCCAATGTATTTGGCTAATTTACATTCTATTGTAGGTCATAAACATTCGTTTTCAGAAGTACAACTTCTATGGTTCTGTTTCTTTGAAAGTGTCCTGCTCCTGTTTACACCGGGTCATTTACCTTCTCACCATCTGTATTGGACAGGTCTTACTCGCCTTCTGTTTAAACATAGGAAATGTAGGAACATTAATGATTAAATGATTAATTGATCAAAGGATTAAAGGGTTAAAATAATTTTTTTTCAGGGATACAGGAAATTACCACATTAGTGCTCAGGTCTGCAAATTCTCAGATCTGGGATTAGGTTGGGCAGATTCAATGCTTTCTACCAATGATCCTTAAGTCCTGGTCCCACACGGGACCTCAAACACTGGCTGAGAAGGCAGGCTCCTGGGCACAATTCCTACTTGTGGAACTGGAATCTCCGGAGGGAGTCCCAAGCCTCCGAGGTGTAAGGAGCGCTCACCCCTCCATCCCACAGGGCGAAGATGTCTAGCTGTGGGGTCTGTGGTCCACGTCGGTGGACTCAGAGTGATCACTTGTCTAGAACAGAGCATGGTGCCTGGTGTTTGTGGGCCCCCAATAAGTATTTAGTGACTAATTACCAGCAGATGATATCATTTAACACTATTTAGTAAAAAATAATTACAGCGCTGACCTGTGTGGCTCAGTTGGTTGGATATAGGCGAAAGATCTCAGTTTGATTCCTGGTCAGGGCACAGGTTTGGGTCGTGAGTTTGGCTCTTGCTGGGGTGTGTAAGAGAGGCAACCAATCAATGTTTCTTTCTCACCTCCATGTTCCTCTCCCTCTATTTTTCCCTCCCTTCCCCTCTTTAAAAAATAAATATAATCTTTAAAAATAATTACATCATGAGACACAGAGGAGGCCTTGTCATTGTCCTTGCCATTTAAAAGTTTGTCATCCGGAGAGATTGGACGGTAGCCAGAATACCTTTCGTGAGCATCACATCAATGAGAATTCAGATTATAGACTGAATCCTCCAAGGCAAGAGTGTCCCCGACTCAGCCATAGGACATTCGGTCCCCTCTCCAGAACCCTGTGTCTAGATGTGAACTGGCTTCTTATGTCGGAGAAGCTCACCTCTATTAAGATGAAGTGTGGAACTGGGAGGCATGTCAGGGAAGCCAATGACCTATGGTTTTTCCAGCCTGGGCTAGTGAGGAGTGGATAAGGGTTTCTCAGTCTGGGTGCTATGGATATCTTGGGCTGTATGGTTCTTAGTGCTGGGGGCTAACCTGTGCATCATAGCTCGTTAATAGCATCATCTGCCTCTACGCACCAGGTAATACTACCCCCCTGCCGCCACCAGCTGTGACAACCAAAAATGTCTCCGGACATTGCCAGTCATCTGGGGAGAGACAATGTCCCTAGGTGAGAACCACTGGAGTAGATGATCACTAAACTGTTGTGGCTTTAAGGTCACTTGAGACTGGAACCCAAATGTTACTTCGTGATTCACTGTCCAGGTTAGTTTTCAAGAGACTCTTAGGAAGTTAGAACTTCAGGGAGATGAGTAGTAGCATACAGAATAAGCAGGTTCAGCACTTACTTAGGAAAATAGCAAGAAACTGACCCATTATGTGGCCTAGAAGGGGCCCCCGCAGTTGTTTTTGTGGTGGTCTGAGCTTCCAGTTTCCCCTAAATCTTGTGAGTGCCGAACCAGGGCTGACGTGAAAGTGAAAGTTTCTGAGAATGGTGGAGGGACTCTCCACTGGACTTCCAACTCAGGGAGCTGGAGAGGGCCCTGTGGAATGGCCCGGCTCTGGGAGACCACCACCATGGGGCTGGAGGGTGGGGCGGGGGGGTGGGGAAACTGACCCTGGCTGTTCTGCATGTGGCCTACTGGTGCTGGTGGGGTTGGAAGAAAGGGAAATGCAGAGCCAACAGACTTGACTGAGGTGTCACCAAGAACACAGCCTTCTTCCTTTGAGCCTTTATCATCCATTTTAATCCAACAATTAAAATCGTGACAGCCTTCCACTGCTTTCCCATATTGTTGCTCAAATCTTTGTTGCTTTCACATATTTGTCTTCCCAACTCCATTTTAAGGCCTGGAGGGCGAGTTGCAGGACACAGTAACCCTTTTCACACTGTCCAGTGCTTTGCATGTAGGCGCTCTATTGAAAGGATATGGACCACGCAGGGAAAGCCCCTTCTGCCCTGTGGTTTGGGAGTGTTTAGTTGGAAGATTGCTGGGTGAATTTCAGGACCACCCACACTGTATCTAGTCACAGGCATATCTTTATTTGTCTCAGTTCCCCCAGGCCAAAGCAGGGGAGAACAGGCCCTAGAGAGCATGTGACACTGAGAAACGCAATGAAAGTGATTGTGGTTGTTTCAACTTTTTTCTCTCTGAAGTTTAATGTTCAAAAAAATTACGTAGAAACAAAAAAATCATTACTCTAGTGTCTCAAATAGTAAAGTGAGTAGTAACAATAGTGGAGGGTTTTTTTCCACTATTTTTTTTCATCTGATAAATCGTGATTTGTCTAGTTCTGTCCCTTAGAAAATCAGAGTAAAGGGAATGAAAACATTTGTACCTTTGTAACTAGACCAATTTATAAAACCATAAAGCTTTATGCAATGTAGTTTATTATTCTTGTTTAAAAAGTCATATTTGGAACCAAACGATCACGGTTTGATTCCCTGTCAGGGCACATGCCTGGGTTGCAGGCTAGTTCCCAGCAGGGGCCAATTCCCAGCAGGGGATGCATGAGAAGCAACCACACATTGATATTTCTCTCTTTCCCGCCCTCCCTTCCTTTCTAAAGATAAATAAATAAAATTTAAAATAAATAAATAAATAATAAAAAGTCATATTTGAAAGTGTGATTTTAGGTAGATATATGTATCGATAGATACTTACTCACAGAAATAGAATATATAAAGAAATTCCATAAGTCAATAAAAATAATAAAAAAACTAACAGATAACATGAACGGACATTTTGCAGCATAGGAATAATATTGCCAATTAACATGGGAATATTTTTAATCACATAGTCAAGAAATGTAAATTAAAAAGGCAATATACTGTTTTTTTTTGCCCACAAATTGGCTAAAATGAAAAAGTCTGACAATACTGGTGTTCAGAATGTGGAGCAAAAGGAACTCTCCTACAGCTGAGGATACGACCACTTTGGAAACAGCTTGGCATTGCTTAGTGACACAGATGCACAAACTCTACAAAGTCAGCATCTCACTCCGGAACCCGTCTCCTGGAGAAGCTGCTGTGCAGATGAAACGGGGCAGATGGGTGACATTCCACGGTAGTGTCGCGGTAATACCAGTGGAGAGAAAACAACCTACATGCCCATCAATAACAAAATGGGAACATAAGTTCCAGTATTTGTATAACATGAAATGCTACATGAGAGCGTAAGTAAAAATTAGTTACTTACACATTCAAGTGAGATTGAATTGCACAAACAATATTGGAGAGAAAAGGGAAGTCACAAAAGAGCAAAACAAGATTCAGTTATATTTAGGTTGAAAGTTACATATGTGTATGGGAAAACTGTAAAGAAAAATGAGCTGACTAATATAAAATTTCCTTCTGGAGCGGAAGGGAAGGGAAATGCACTTGGGAAGCTTCAAGGGTACCTAATCTCAGTAACAGGTACATGAGAATTTATTTCATTATTGCATGTGGAATGAAACAAGACCTGAACATGTAAAGAAACCCTAAAATATCTGGAGGGATGTACACAGTGTGTTATCAGTACTTAACTGTGGGTGAAGGATTTATGGGTGAGATATACCTACACACATGCTTATTATAATTCTGTAAGTATTTTGCAGGCTTTCTATAATGAACAGGTATTAACTGTGTTTTTAAAAATACTCAAAGCTAAAACAAATTTCAAAGTGCTTGGCCAGGCATGTTGGGACAGGTCTTAGAGGTGACAGGTGCTCTCTGCACCCAGCTGCAAAGCCCTTGTCTGCCTGCAGAGGTTGAAATAAGCCAGGACCCACACCTGGTCACCTGTAGACTTTCTGGGCTGCTAGACCCAGGATACTGTGTTTTGTTTTAAAGAGTGACATAGCACCCCCCCCCACCTCCAGTGACAAGGCCAGCCTACTAGAGCATACTCCTTGCTTTATCTGAATACAAAAAGGCTGGTTCCCAGCTTGGCAATCCCAAGACCACACAGGCCCTGCTGAGCATGTCTGGGTTTTGTGTTCAGCTTTGTGAAACTTAGAATGAGCTAATCTGGACTGGTCTGGATTCTGGACCAAATGCAGTCTATTTTCTGTGGCACAAGCCTTTGCACTCACTGAGCAGCTCCTGGTCCCTGATGGCCAAAGGTCCCCATGTGTGTAAGCAAGAGTCAGGGACAAGAACATTCCTTCCTCAGACAGTGAACATGGACACAAGGGGTTCTCCTCTCAAGGTCCCTTCCTGGCTTTATTCCTGTTCAACTAAAAATGTCTGTCCCTATGTTGTCATGGACTTTCCTTTAGGCAAAAATTAAATTCTTTCCAAAAAGCATATGTCTCTTACTGCCCAGGCTGAGAAGCTCCTGGCCACTTGAGGAATGGACTGATGTTATCCTAAATATCAGGAGAGGGAGGGCCAACTTGAGTAATGACAGGAAGTAAAAATCCTGGTTTTCTGTCCCTTACGGATACTTTGTGTTAGGTTGGGAGCCAATCTGCACTTGGATGGACAGCAGTGAGCAGAGTGGCTCTTGGTACATGTGTCTCTGATAATGCATCTATAGTGAGATGCTGCATGATCCTGGCTTGGTGTACGTAGTCATAAGTACCTTCCAGAAGTGCTAGTCTCCTGTCTCTCATTTACAGTTTATAAAGTCTGAGCACAGAGTGTCCAATGGAAGAACTAGGGAGACACCACCTGTCCCCTTCAGAACTGGGTCACAGACTTTTGAGTAACGAATGCCTGCTGCAAGGGTGTGAGATCCTAGGACTAACTGAGAAGAGTAAGTTGGTGATGATGGTTCCTTCACACACAAGGCTACTTGAAAGAAAAGCAGTGTGACTCTCATGAAGCAGCACCATGGTTCGCTAATTGGAGACAGGAAAAGCGAGTGTGTGAAGAGCTGAAGTGAATCCCCAGCTGTGGCCACAGCAACTAAGACAGAAGGGCCTCGTGAGGAGCCAGGAAAATACCCTGGGAGATCCATGGGGAGTCCAGGCCACTTGGAGTGATTCCATCCAGGGGACGGTGCATAAATTTTGTAGACTCCCCAGACGGGAACTGACATATAGAAGTTACAAAGAGAGGAAATAATTTATTTTTCTGTCTTATGCTTTACTCATCACCATTTTTCTCTTTGTGTAAGCTTCTTCACTCCCAACAATTTGAATACTTAAAAAAAAAATAAAATCACCTTACAGAAAAAAGTGATACCCATAGGTCTGGGAGCTAAATGCAAAGGCATTCCTGCTCTCTGTTTCCGAAGGGCTTACGGGCTAGTAGGGGCACAGGCGGGGAAAACACTTCCTTGCCATCTTAGACAAGCACTGGGCTGAGCACCGAGCACCGCTGTGGGAGCCACCACGGGGGCCTTTGCATAGGAGCTGGTCCTGCCATCGTTCTCTCATCGCTGCCACAAAGTTTTCTTTAAGACATAGACATGTGTGTTCTTCAGTGAGTCTGGGACTTGCCATTTTTCTCACACTGCTTTTCCTGTACACAGTGTCTGTTCTCTGGAGAAGAAAAAGCTTTCTAATTTTGTAAGGCTCTTCCTTGTGAAGATGTTAACGCTGAAAGTCCCTATGACCTGGCCTGATCCCCTGTCCACTTGTCTCGTCCCACAGCTGCTTCCCCAGGCACACCCACACTCACACACCAGACCTCAGTCATATCTTATCTTTTTCAGTTCCCTGTTCTTTCTCATCAGCCTGGAGCCCTCTCTACTTGGGGCTCCCTTACTACCACTTAATTCCTACCCATGCTCTAGTCACAAGTATAGACATCTTGTCCTCTGGGAGTCCCTAAGTCTACAAATCACTGGAAGGAGAGTATAATAATTTTTCCTTAGGCCACTTAAATAGAGGCTCATAGCTCTGGAGAATGTGGGCTTCCTTTGAGGTGAGCTCAGTGAATGCTCCTGAACTTTCATGAAATCAGTCAACGCTACCAACAGACGGCTTGGTTTGGAACAAAGAAATTTGTCCTTAATCAGTAATACCCAACACCAGTGCTCTAGGGCCTCCTTGGAGAGAATAAACTCAAATGCCTGTAAAGAGCAGCACTGACAAAAGGTTGTCCGAGGGACAAGTTGCCCGTTGACTTTTCTCGATAGGAGTGTAGGTGCGGGGGAGAGGGTGTGTGGCACAGACAAGAGTGCCTGGGCTTGGCACCCTTCTGCTAATTTGCAGTGAATCCCAGGACAAGTTGCTTAACTTAATTATTAAATAGGATTAATAATACATATGTTGAAAGGAAGAAAATATTTCATGCCCCTAACATATGTTAGGCGTTCAGCTCTAGAAGCGTGAGTTTCTTTGCTTATAGATAATCTCATTTGCAACCTCAGATCAAACTACATTAGCTCAACAGCCTCACAGTATGGGTTCATTGAGTTATGCTTTAATGTTACACCTTCATTGTTTATCATTACTGCAAGTAATGTTTTCATGACATTTGTTCCTGAGTGTGTTGTAAAAATGAGAACAGGGGATGGACAATGCCGGCGACTCTCCCGTGTGTGGCTCTGTGTGAGAAATTTGTTGAGAATTCAGTGCTCAGAATTGCTGTCTCCTTTGAGGGGCACCGTGCTTCCTCCTTTCTGGTAAGACAGTTGTGCAACTTACTGTGTTTCTCAGTTTGCCTTGGCTGTCAGGAAGCTCAGAGTTGAACTGATGCTCAATCACACCATTATTTTCCTCTGTCTTTGATACAAATGTATGTCTTGATTAAATATGTTTTCTATTTAAATAAGAAAACCCCATTAAATCTTTTCTTTTTTTAAAAAAAGGTGTAAGTATGTGCATTACATCAGTACACACAGGTACCCTGTGAGTAGATTTTATACTTATTAGTAGCTACTGGACATTATAATTTTTAGTTCCTAAATGAAAACACAGTTCCACGAGCACACATGTTCTTTCTCTGGAGTTACATAAGATGATGGTATCTGTAGTGCACTGAGGTTGATCATTCCATCCCATTTATTTCATACATTCATTGGTAAAACATCTACTTACTCATCTCTATATAGTAGGTCCACTCAAGCAGCATTCTCGATATCCTACTTCTCATACTGAGAGCACTCCCTCACCCACACCTTCATCTTTAAAAACAAAGTATTTTTCAACTTCAGTAACACCACATATTCTCCATAAGCTGTGAGGTGCCCGTCACCAGGACCACTACTGACTCATGTGACAGCTGCTTCACTTCCTTGCTTCCTCCCTGTGCTACCCACACAGATGTGCACGCACACAGATCTTCATTCCAGATGGGGCAGGCGACCCTCTACTGCTGGGCCTCTGGCCTGCGGCTTCTACACCATTTGTATGCCTCTTCGTTGGTTTGGGAGTTTCAAAGTGGAAGAGGTGTCAACAGCATAAATATTTTGAGATTAATGTAGAATATTTTTAAAATATTTTAAAAGACTTTAAAACTTAACAAAGGGAAATTTCAGATAAAGTCTGAACTAGCTATAATAAAATAAGGCAGCTATATAAAGTAAGGTAGTTAGAAAGCTACCTTTAGAGTCAGAATACCTAAATTTGAATTCTACCATCACTAATTACTGGCTATGTGACCTTCATCTTCAGTTTCTTTGTCTGTAAAATGGGCACATAGGCCGACCCATGTGGTTATTGTGAGGATTAAAGGAGATGGTTTTTATCAAAGACTTCACATAATAGCACCCTCGGTATGTGCTTCATAAATATTGGTTGTCGCCATATCACCATTATGGGCACTGCCACCACGTAGGTACGATACCAGCTCCTATTAACCAAGTCATTGCTAAAAGCCACAGCCAGCAGTGTTAGGGTTTGGCTTGTCTGAGTCCCGTTTAGTTCTTTCTTTTCTTTAGAGGAATAGTCTTTACGACATCTGCGGATCCACTGTCCTGGCCCACAACCACCTGCTGGTCTGCAGTGGGCTGGTCATTCTTGTTCCTACTGCTCTAACCCGCAGTGTTCGAATGTGCTGTCCTTAATGCATATGAATTTTATCAATCATGTTTATGTAGTTGTATCAGTTTTCTTTTTTTTCTTATTGCTTTTCTTTCTTCCCTCTCTCCCTCTTTTCTTTCCTCCTTCATTCCTTTTTTCCTTGAGTTGTGACTCCCCAGTAAGAATAACAAGGAGCTCTGGTAAGCTTCTTGCAGAAAGCTGCTGTAGCGCTGTTGCCGTTTCTGTGCCATTGTGGTGAGAACAGTTCCTCAAACTTCCCTTGCTCTGGGTGGGAAAACAGTGACTCTGAGTTGTGCCCTGCCCGGAAGACCCTCCCTAATTACTGAGTAGCCACTTCCTCCAGAGCTGCTAAGGTCTCCCAATGTCACAGGTACCTCTGTCCTCTGGAGTGAAGTTGAATGTTGTTTGTTTGGGCCTCATTGGGGCCAATGCTTAATGTCTGTGATTGCTTCCATGTGGGTTAGAGCAGCAGCCAACTAGCTTTTCTTACTTACTGTCAGAATTCTGCACATGACCTACTGTTCATTTTCAGATCCTTATTCTTAGACATAACTGAGAAAACAGCAGGACCTTCAAAATGGGACTCCCGTCTTCCTAGGCCTCAGTGTCTGTTGTCACTACAGAGGAATTTGTGTGAGTGCATACTCTCCTTCTCATTGTCCTTCTGTAGTTTATTCTGTGCACCTCTTCATTTAGAGCCCAGACACCCATAGCTGGTGGGGGAGAATTCTTACCCTGCGCACAACCCAAGTTATGATAATAACAGGTACAGGGTACAGTTGTCACCCCAGTCCATCCTCAGCTTTTGTGCTGTGTTCTGAGACCATCCTGCCCTCTCTAATTGGGCACCAATCGCTTTCTGAGCCTTTCCAGTTCTCTGGCTCAGCTGGGGTGATGCACCATCCCAACTGGTCTCAGATCAGGGGTTGCTGAGGTATGAGACGGTCGGTATGAAAACCAGGAAAGTCCCTGTCCCCTGTGCTCTATATCTGAAAACAAAACGAAACACAGATATTTTGAGAAAACAATGCCATCATTGTGGTAGGTGCTCTGTACATCTACTGAGTTGAATTTCTGGTGAGGCCACACAGTTTGATATATAAAAAAAAAATGCAGTTATGGGAAAACTTTTTAAAACCTTAAATTTTTGTGGGTTTTTTCAATACTCAAGTCAGAATTCCTTTCAAATTTCTTTCTTTAGCCTACCTGAATCTGCCAGGTCATTTTCCTCCATCTGTGCTTATGACATTTCTTATTCTCGCGCATACTTTTGTTCAAAGCAATGGGAGCCACACCTGTCAGTCACAGGGCACAGTACTTCTTCTCAGAATCACACAGAAGGCCCTGCCCTGTGGAATCTGTATCCGGCCCCTAGTTTGACATTCTACTTTGTGAACTTTTTTCAACTCTACTGTTCCTTCCTCATCACCATGGCCACCACCACCTGTCTCCTCCTGGAAGCCTTTCTGAATTGCCCAGGTAGGAGGAATCCCTCCTTCATCTGTGGGATTATACCATTTTGTTTATTTTCCTTCTATTCTGGTTGACATATATTTATCAAACACCTACTATGTATTCACTGGGCACTATACTAGGCTCAGGATATACGAAGATAAAAAAGATGAAGTTCTGGACCTCAAGTAGCTCTTAGTCTCGTCGGAGAAACACTGAGGGGAGCAGAGCTCTCCCACTAAAGAGAATCAGTTCATAAGTGACATCATCACAATTATGACATTTAAAAATCTGGCACAGGGTTTGTTCTATAGCTAAAGTTTCCTTGCCTGACTGAGCCATATATAGCCCCTAAATATCTACAAGGGGCACGTTTTAACTTGTTAATTCAAGTCAATGCTCTCCAAAACAACCGCGTTTCCGGTTCCAGATTGCTATTCTAATTAACAGCCAATAGAGGGCGCTCGCAGACAATATACAGTAGTTACCATTACTGATCTACTTGGTCTGGTTCTATTGTTTCCCTCTTAGAAACCCCAGGATTTAACCAGTCTGGAGCCAAAGCAAAGTTATCCTCGTAGCCCATCCTTCTGTAACTTGAAACCCACAGTATTATAATAAAAGTGAGTGATGATTTAGTCATCATTCTGTCTTTACACACAAAAAGTGAGATTACAGATAAAAAGTGTTAGATGAATGAAGCCATTCCCCCTCAGCCCCCCAACTCAACTTAAGAAGCCAGACCTGAGTGTGTGTGTGTGTGTGTGTGTGTGTGTGTGTGGTGTGGGGGGCGAGGTGGGGGTATTGTAAAGAACACCACCTTAGAAGTCAATTAAGCCTGAATTTGATTTCTAGCTCAGACTTTAATCATCTCTTTGAATTTGGGCAAGTAGCTTTAATCCCTCTGTGCCTCAGTTTTCCCATCTAAAAAATGGGGGCAGTGGTTCTGCCCACTTTATAGCATTGCTATAAGAAAAAAATGGGTGTACAAGTCACGTAGCATAGTGCCTGGTCACAAATTGTTGTTTTACTATGGGTCGTATTTCTCCTTTGTTGGCGTCATCTCCAATGATCCTCCAACCGGCTCTGCCACTCACACGCAGAAGTAAACCGTCTCATCTCTATAATTGTACCATCACTGAAACCTTGCTTTCTTCCCACACTGTGACCACCACACCCTACGTGCCCAGCTCACCCGCTCCAGCAGTTCTTTGATCTCACTGGTTCTGAGCTTTTCACTATCAGTCATCCATTATGTATTCTTTTTTTTCAAAGATTTTATTCATTTATCTTTAGAGGGAAAGGGAAGGAGAGAAGAAGAGAAATATCAATGTGTGGTTGCCCCTCGTGAGTCCCCTGAAGGGCCCATTATGTATTCTTTAGCATAGATTACTACTTCTCTCATTGTAGAACTGCAAAACAAACACCCTTAAATCCCCCGCCTTTCTCTGCCACTGTCATAACCAATTGGAAGAACCCCTAACCCTGTTTAAACTATCGGTCCACCTTGTTGGTGCTCGTACCTGCGCAGCTGAGCATGGCTGGGAAACTCAGATCACTGAGCTGCCCGCACTTACTTAAAATTTGTGACCAATCGTATTAGACAGACATTCAACAGAGCCAGACAAGCCTACTCTGCCTAGCTAGTAAATTTACTTTCCTGTCCCCTCAAAGTTATTTTTTTGGCTCTCAAGGCCTTACCACCTACTCCCACCATCACTCTCAGTTTGTATGTCATAAAGAAAAATGTGTTCAGCTGAACAAGAACCCCCTCATTTTTCTGCCTCCAAATACTTCCGTTAACTCACATCTTCCCCTCCAGTACTACCCTCAGCCCTGGGCAACAAGGGCTGCCACCCAGAGGCCTGGATCTTAGAGGGTCCAGTTGTATCCCTCGCCCCAGGGTGAGGCATCTGGCCAGGGGGACGTACCCACCTGTAGCCTGTGCCTTGCTTGCGTTCTAGACCACTTGGACTGTGAAATTCTGTACAGGCCAGACCTGTTTCCGGGGCCCACATGCATGTGTTCCTGGGTCCCTCTAATGATTTTTCTGCAGATGGCTGATTACAAGGAGACCCAGAACAGAGCTTGGCTGTCTGGGCTGATGTGCACATGGACGTGAGTGTGAGATCCCTCACTATGAGACATGGAGCTGCAGGTGGGGAGAGAAAGGGGTACAGGCTGCAGGATGGGGCCTCCATTTCTATTCTTGCCATGGGGTCTCAAATGTCAGTGGTGGACCTGGTTTGGTCCGCCTAACTAAGTCAACCCAACTAAGCATGGGTGGGCACCACCCCAACAAGAAGGTTCTCACCACAGTCACTAATAATCTGTACCTTGGCAAGCCCAGGGCGGATCCTCCGTCTTGTCCTCACTCTCCTACTCTGTAGCATTTGACACACTCAGCCTTTTCTTCCTTGAAACAATTTCTAGGCTTCCCCTTGCCTTATGGGCTACTCTTTCTGAGTCCTCTTTGCAGGAGTCCTCTTCTGCCAGACCTCTTAACTTTGACGTGTCCCGGGAAGAATTGGCTACATCATTCGTGGGGCTTGGTGCCACGTGAAAATATGGGGCTCCTTGTTCCAGATCACTAAGCACTTGGAGATCTGGACAGCAGAATGCTAAGCCGAGCACAGAGATCCTCTGAGTGTGGGGCCCAGGATGTCTGCACAGGCTGCCTGTCTGTGAAGGCAGCTCTAGTCTCAGAGCTTGGGTCCCTTGTCCTCTTCTCTTTAACCACCCTTGCTCACTGGGTGATCTTTTCCCTTTGCACGGTTTTAAATTCCATGTGTGCGTTTGTACATTAACCTCCCTGTGGCTTCTAGACTGCTCAATATCTCTACGAGGATGTCTCCTGGGTTTCTCTCATCCAGCATGTCCAACACAAAATTTGGAGTGATCTTTCTTCCCAGCCTCCCCCCCCCCCACAGTTTACTTGACCTCAATAAAAGGCACTAACATTTGGCAAGTTGCTCAAGCTAAAAGCCTACAGTCATCTTTCATTCCTTTTATTTTCTCTCCCACCCTGCATTGAATCCACCAGAAGAGAACTGTTATATCCATTGCAGATTAATGTGTTCAATCTGATGATTTCTATTATCTCTGATACTGTAAATGCCATTACTTCTTGCCTAGTCTACTGCAATTATTTGCCAAGTAGTCTTCCTGCCTCGACTCTTGTTCTGTACCATGTATTCTCTCTACCATGGCCAGACTCGATGTCTTCTAAAAATAGAAATCAAATTATGTCGTATTTTCTTTAAAACTTTTGTAATACATGGAATGAAATTCAAATCCGTGGTCTCTGCCTGTCTGACCCCTGCCCCTTCCAACCCATCCCCCACTCTTCCGTTCCTCTCGCTCTGCCCTTCAGCTTTGCTCACCTTCTAGTTCCTTAACCACTTGGTGTTCAAGGTTACCTCAAGACCTGTCTGCTGTTCATTCTGAAATGCCCTCTCACAGTTCCTACCGTGGCCTTTCCTCCACTCCATTCAGTTTTAGTTCACATATTATCTCTTCAAAGAAGTCTTTCCTGACCACGGTATCCAACATAGCCTTCATTACTCTAATCTCTTTGTCCCATTATTTTATTTTATTTTATTTAAATTTATTTTATTTAACACTTTTGTATATGAATTAATATTCATTTGTTTGCACGTCTATGGTTTCCAGCCCCCACTAGTCTTGAAGGCAGAGTTTTGTCTGTTTCCTTCGCTTCTAGGTCATCGTACCAGGGACAGTGTCTGGCATGTGGTAGGTGGTGAGAAAGGTCTGCTCACTTTCCTCCACCCCAGAGAATCAAAGTAAGTTAGAATAAGACAAATGCATGTTTGTTTTACCGCCTTTATTAGTGTTGAGCAGTGGTTTGATCCAGAGAGTCAATTCAGACTTTCCTGTGGAGAAGGAAGTAGGGCTTTTGATTTCTGAAACTAATTTGGAACAGACTGTGGGCGACTGAGCATTCTGCTGTTCTGGAGAGAGGTCAGGGAGTAAGTACAGGGCTTAGATTTCTGGATAAAGTCACAAGGGATACTTCTTGCTCCTATAACCAGAGTCTTCTTGATGGCAGAGACTCAGGTGTGGCCAAAGAAGTTCCCCCCTCAGACTGAGGGACTTGTGGGAGCCATGCTGACTAGCCCTGCTCCCCCTGCAAGTTCTTCTCTTTAACATCTTTAGCATCCAGAGAGCTCCTAACGCAGGCACCAGGCAGTGTTACTCGGGAAGTACAAACACCGAGGTCCTGTATCAGTGTTGTCATGTGGTCATTTAGTATAAATGGGGAGCCAAGGTAAGGTGTGAAGAGCAGCAAAAGAGAGGAGAAAAGGAAAAAAGACAAAGGGAGTAAGACAGGCACCCAGATGGAGGGGTCTGGAAAGAGGAGGAGGGAAAAGTGGAGAGTGTGAGGTGAGCGGAAAAGAGAAGCCTCCATGTGGTGTGCAGTTTGGGAGGACGCTATGTAAAGCCCCACAGTTGACTCACCAGCCACCCACCAGCAGCCAAACTGAGCTTATCAACCAACCACATGTTCAGAAAGTAATTGCACACTCAGGCAATTACTGACGACAAAACAGGCTAAGATTGTTACTCTGGACTACGTCACACAAATGGCATCCTTTCTTTTCCCTCTTTGGAGAGATTAAAAAGCTAAAACCAAGGTTCTTCAGACCCCCTTGCAGCTAGGATTCTAGAAATAGATTACATGCTGCCGATTGAATTCACTCCTACGAGATGTGGAAGGTGGAAGAAAGTGCAGGCATCTTCCTGTGACTCCTTCCTGGGTGTTGCTGCTGGCAGGCAAGGTCAGAACAGGCAAGGCTTCCAGGAAGCAGAGCTCTAAGTGTCCATACTCCAGCATCTTGGCCATGAGGGACAGTGGCAGCAGCCACTGTACTGAGGCCTTACGTGTGAAAAATCTCCGGTGGCAGCCTCCAAAGTGGTAACTCCTCGAGCATGTCAGGTCTAATGTCCCTGGGAGGTGTTTCAGGCACCTAGTGCCTACTCTTTCAGCTTCTCCAAATATTTCATAAACTTATCATATAGTAAAAATAATCCTTGTAATGATAATCCTCATAAGGTTTTATCTTTCTAAAGTGTGTCTGACTTCCTATACTAAACTCCAGTTGATATATTGGCTTATGTCACCACTGCAAAGTTTGCACACGACTCTATCATCTTCTCCACTTGGAATGGCCCATTGCATAAACTCCTTCACCAAACACATCTCCAGAGTCTGTGGTGCCATGGACACCCCAGGAGCCAGTTAGAGCCTGGGGTTAGTGCCTCGGGGACACTTCTGTGGTTCAGATATTCTACAAGGAATTCACCCACCAGGAGGAAAATCTCTAGAATAATTCTAGTGAGCACCTTTGTGTTTTTTTCAAATAGACAGAGTCATCAGTCCAGTGGCCTTCCATTTCTGGCTGTTTCTCTCCATGCAACCCCCCTACTGTCCACCCCTTTCTGCTCCATCAAGTGGCCAAGGTCCCCTTCTCAGAATGGCTGCATGGATGTGCTGTATAGTCAGTCACACAGGGCCCCAAGCTCAAAAGAGGCTAAGTTTGGTTTAATGTTTTGCTGTCGCCATCTTGAAAGTCAGTAATTTCTGAACAGCGGGACTCACACTATCATTTTGCAGTGGTCCCTACAACTCAAGTGGCTGAACCTGACGTTCTGCTACCTTCTATCCCAAGGAACTGGGTCGTTGTTGAGCCAGTCTCCGATCTCAGGACCTCTTCCCACCCCAAGTGGTGCTCGCCAGTCCTATTAATCCTATCTCCTACCTGAATCTCAAATCTGCCCACTTGTCTTATCTTCATCTCAGGCCCAGATTACACTGTAAGCCTCCTGACTGTGGTCCAGACTCCAGTTTTCATGGTCTTTAACTTATTCTCTGTAAGCTCCCCACTGCCTCCCTGTGTAGATAGTTTCACTGGTCGGAACAATCTTTCCAGGACTCAAGGGAATCATGGGAAGGTGGCATCGGACTTTCGGGCTGAATCTTCCCCACCCCGCCTCTAAATCACTGGTTCTCCAAGTGGACTGCCCATGGGAATTGCCTGGGGAAGTTTTAAAAAGTTCTGCGGCCTCAGCCCTACTGCAGGGGGACTGATTTCAAGTGGCGAGGACTGTAGTCTAGGTATCGGATTCCGTTAAGATCCCCTGGAAAGCATTATGCTGAGCGAAATAAGCCAGGCGGTGAAAGACAAATATCATATGATCTCACCATTAACAGGAATCTAAACAAACCAAACAAGCAAGCAAAATACAACCAATGGCACTCAAATATGGAACAGGCTGTCAGGGCCCAGAGGGGAGAGGGGAGAGAATCATAGGGGAAAAGGGAATGGACTCACATGAACAAGTATAAAAGACACATGGACAATAACTAAGGGTGGGGGGTGGAAAGGGGAGGGAGGCGGGGAGCATGGGGTGGGGGGCGGGCAGGGTTGGGATTATAAGACAGAAACCTGTACTTGAACAAGAATTAAATAAAAATTATATTAAAAAAAAAAGATCCCCAGCGCTGTGCAGCAGCATTGGAGACCTGCTTCTCTGAGAGCTGCAACCTCGCACGTGGGCCACGCGCTGCTGTCGAGCTGCACAGGGGCCCAGGGAGGGGATCCTGAAATGGTTGGTGTTGTGTAACTTTATTTTGATGCTTTCGGTTTTGAATTTTTTCTTCTCTAGTAATGAACTTAAAACATTATATTCCAGAGTATAGCTTTTAGTAAGGTACGACAGTGCACGAGGTAAAAAAGGTGTATTAGGATGTTACTGAAACCAAAGGTGAAAGTATTTTGCTTAGCATGTGTGTGTGTGTGCAGGGGGAGGGGAGGCTAATAATATTGTTTATGCTGTTTGTCAACAGACCCATGGGAAAAAAGAAGTTACATTCTTTCTGTGCCAGAAAGTCCAGTTGATGCTTATTTTAACTGTTCTGAGCATGAATTATCTGTGGAGTATTATTCAAGGACTTGTTTGGATAATCATTTTGCAGACTCCAAAAATTGTGGACCACTTCTTTTTAAAAAAATATTTTTCTATTGTATGTTTTCATTACCATTTAGCCCCCTTATAGCCTGTCCCCCATCGCATCGATCACCGCATGGCAGGCCACTTCTGACTCTGGCTGATTTTCGTTCGTGCACGGTGTCTCATTCCATCCCCAGAGGGACTAGGATGCTCCTCTTCATTCAGAGCCCAGAGAAGGTGTAGGACTCGCTCATGCTCACTCAGTGAGTCAGGAGTACCAGTCTAATCCTCACTGGGATCGGCCAGGGATTCTGGAAGGGGAGTGGGAAAGGGAAGGCGGAGGAGAAACCCAGGTGTGGAAAACAGGGACCCAACATTTGAGGGTAAGAGAGAAGGTGGAGGATGCATGGCATGAGTAAATATGGCATTTGGAACATTCTACAGGACAGTAAGGGCCTTACTATTCTCCAATGAGCACAGCTTTCCTCTTTCTTTTATATCTACTCCTGCTGCTTTTCCTTTCTGTTCTGACTAAGTTCCTTTCTGTTCACAGTGGCTTAAGATCATACATATTATACCCAACTACCACCTGCATCAGGCCTGTATTCAATGTCCTTCTCTATGTGTCCTGGATCAGCTTCAGTAAGCCCATAATCCATCTTGAAATTATATGAAAAATTATATGTATTCAGAGGGGTCTGTAATCTTACAAAGGTGAAAATCACTGCCGTATGTGTGCAAGCAGAGAAAACTCAGTAAAGAGCCCTGTAATAATTAACCCAGATCTAAGGGGCAAATGGCTCCCACTCTCTGTCCTGTCCCTGCTTCCAGAGTATTTTTATGGGTCTTGTGTGTAGAGAGATGTGGAGGAAAAGGTAAGGCTGAGTGTGAAAACATCACATGAGTTCCCTAGAGCATAGTCTTTTTCTGGCCCGGTCTTCCTGGCTGGGGCCAAAGCAATGCTGACAACTTACTGGGAAATTCCTAGAATTGCTTCTTGCTGCTGAACTGCAGGCCCTAACCAGTGACAGGAACACGTCCTGTTCCTCATTGTGGAACCCGAAGCTGACCATGGCCACCAGGTGGCAGCACCTCCGCCAGGGTTGGGTTGGTCTGGCTGGCGCAGCCAAACCGCGGGAGCTGACTCTGGCGAGCTGAGGAGGTTCAACGCTGCCATTTCATTAGCTTCAAAATAACGTGACAGAGTGTGTATAGATGATTGAGATTTGGACTCTGCTTGTTGTACTGGGGCAGGGTTATACTGCGGTTTGTATGATCTCACCTGGTCCTCGTGTCATAATGGGCAGGCGGAAAAATTACCTTCCACATCTCGATAGCTCTAAGCGGGTAAAACTTGGGACCAACAGAAAGAAGCAAAACTCATTAACGTTCATAAGATCAGCCACGCAAATTGTGGAGCATAAGTTATGGTTTCGTTTGTTCTGTAGCAGTGCAAAGAATGCAAGCTGTTCTTCAAGACAGAAAGGAGAATAAGACAGATTAAGAATTCCATTTCAAGGAGAGACCCGAGAGACCC